>NC_136984.1:21428732-21803732 GCF_032717465.1 Coenobita brevimanus
CTCATCGTTGAACCTCCTAACCTACCCACCCGGCCACAATGCTTGACAAAAAGATATTGTAACCACACACACACACACACACACACACACACACACACACGAGTGGATACGTGGATGTGGATGACAGAGTGAGTCAAGCAGAAGGTGGATAAGAGGAAGGAGAAACGTGTGTCGGAGTGAAGGAAAGGAGGCTTCTTTCCTATGAACAATAAATTGTTCATAATTTAAGTTCTCATATTAACTTTATGCATCAGTGAAACGAATAATACTTTACAAATAAACATTTTTTTGGCATGATCAGCCATTACTAGATGATTAAGAGGAAAGGTAGAACCGTTGAAACCTTTCGAAATCCTGCTTCCATGCCTGATATTTTCTGTAGACTTCCTTTCCCACCCAAGGGCAGGGTGAGGAGTAGCAATGTCCAGACAGCCCAAAATTGCCCAATCCAATGGGCCACGCTTCCATTCACTCATCATTCAAGCCCCCGGAATCCTGGCTTTATCGGATACGCCAACAACATTCACCACGTTTTGTAGCTTCACATAATCGTATCCGACAGAGTCAATCCGGACGCTGCCACGTTAAAAAGTGGTGCCAAAAATCCCTGATCATGCACTTCTCCTCACAAAATTCATCCAGCCAGCTCGATCTCCTGTCAGTTCCCTAACCTCACCGACTTCCAAACCTCTCTTCCTCACACATTCATCCACCATATCTCTCCACCTTCTCCTTGGCCTACCTCGCCTCCTCCCTCCTTCGAATTCGCTCAGATATATCTTCTTCACAACTCTATTGTTATACATTCTCTCCACATGACCATACCATCTCAGTGCACTCTCTTCAATTCTGGTGTTCACCGACGTCCTTACTCAGCATCTTTCACGAATCACATTATTTCGTAACCTATCCACCCTCTGTACTCCACATACATTCCTCAGCAGTCCCATCTCCACTGCTCTTACTCTTGCCTTTTCATTTTCATGCCACACCATAGTCTCATATCCATATGTTAAAGTTAGCACTAACACTCCTTCATGTAAGCCTCGTGCAGCTGCAACACTCAAGCCTCTGTTTCTTATCAAGGCCTTCATTGCACCAGCTACTTTTCTTCCTTGTGTCACTCTACTTTCAATTTCTTTTCCACATTTTCCTCTCTTTTCTATTACTGTACCCAGGTATTTGAACACTTTCATCAATTCCAATCTCTCTCCATTTTTTTCTGTACACATAACTTTAATTCTGTGAAACATGTTATTATGTTCATAATATATTTTTACTGTGGTTTTATTGAGTGCAAACCATGCCTTAAGCTACTACCTAATATATAAAAGTTTTGATCTCATTTCCTTCAGTGCACTTACGTTTCCTCTAGCCTGAACCAAGTCAGACACTCTTTCCCAATTGATTTTTATGTAATATCCGTCTAAGTTATAAATGTAACGAGTACTGCAGCTATATTTCATATGGATGCAATAAGCATAAATGTACTTTATATGCCAATCACTTCAGCCTATATGGACAGTAAATTTCAAATACTGTGCTATGATGTTTTTTTTTTTATGTGTCCGACTCCAGGCACAGGCTTCACAGCCTGCTCCCAAGGCCCAGTAGTCCTCATACATACCATATACCTCTACATGTCACCACGTTGGTGCTAACACCCACCGACCATATTGAATTCATGCTAGGGCTGCCTCATACAGAACTGGTGTATTGTAATTAGCAGGGGTATTTTTATGACATGTCACGGATCTTCTGGTAGATCAGTTAAGTCTGTTGTTATTAAATTCAAATCCTTATACTGTTCCCTGCCCCATTGAGGATTTGAACCTGGGTCCAGTAGGACTGCAGGCCACCTCTCTAACGACTGAGCTACCGCCTCCCCCAAACGGCGGGACACTAACGGGTACGCCAGCTCATTCATACCCCCAGAAACATGCATGTAAACTTGCCAGCCACTGTAACAGTTATCAGTGCTGGCAGTTGTACTTGCCTTGCCAACTAGAGTCCAAGGGAAATAACTGAAGGACAATGATATTGAGAATATATATATATATATATATATATATATATATATATATATATATATATATGTATGAGTGTGAGTTTTACGCCAGGTACCCCTTTTATTGGATAAGGGCTAAGGCGTTGCCCCTGGATAGAGGACTTTGGTTTGGAGCGTGTAGCATTTTATGACCGGATGCCCTTCCTGATGTCTACCAATGACCCTTGGGTGGATTCGATCCTCCGACCCTACGGTCAGAACGGAGCGCTCTAACCCACTGAGCCACGGCTGTTACATATATATATATATATATATATATGTATGTATATATATATATATATATATATATATATATATATATATATATATATATATATATATATATATGTATATATATATCCAGGGGCAGGATCCCACTGCTACCCAGGTGGCGGATATTGGAAGGCCTTGTAGATATATAAGGTACCGTCTTAGACGGTGCGGACCATGGGACCCTCTATAGATATATAGGGCTCCACCAAGTATAGTGAATAAGGTGGCAGAAAAATTACCTCTCACCAGAAACTGTGTGGCAGGCAGGTGAGATTATTTTCCACAATCCTCCCACGCAAATATGATTTCTATTGCAAAGTATTTGACGGGCGTTCCTGTTGGATCATCGTCTACTAAAGGTCCAACTGCGCTGCCTCCTCTGCTTACGGGCAGTGTGCCACCGAAAGTGAGTAAGCACTGTGTTGACAAGTTAGAGACTGGGATATTAAACACTCTTAAATCCATGAAGATCTATGCATACAATGTAAGAAGCTTTGCTGAATATTGCAAACTTGATAACTTAATGGCCGAACTGGAAAACATTAGTTGGGATACTGTAGGTTTGAGTGAGACCCACAGAAAAGAAGAAAAAGTAATTTAGCTTAATGACAGTGGCCACCTATTTTACCACAGAGGAAGGGAAAATGAAAAAGTTAGTGGTGTAGGACTTCTAATTAACAGAAATCTTGCAGGCAACATTGTTAAATTCAGCAGTGTATCTGACAGATCAGCAGTGGTTGTAATTAGACTGTGCAAAAAATATACCCTGAAAGTGATACAAGTATATGCACCAACTTCTCAGAGCTCAGATGAAGAAATTGAAACATTCTATGATGACATCTCCCACATCATGGAAGAAGAAAAGACCACCTATACTATACTCATGGGAGACTTCAATGCAAAAGTTGGAAAATCAAAAAATGGAGAAGCATGTATGGGAAAATTTGGAGTGGGAGAAAGGAACGAAAGAGGAGAAATGTTGGTAAACTTTGCAGAAATGTTTAACACGAGAATAATGAACATATTCTTTCACAAAAGAACAGGGAGAAAGTGGACCTAGAGAAGCACAAATGGAGAAACAAAGAATGAAATCGACTTCATTATAGCAAATAAGAATAACACAATTACAAAAGTCACAGTTATCAACATAGTAAATATAGGTAGTGACCATAGAATGGTGGGTTGCACAGCAAGAATCAATTTCAAAAGTGAAAGAAAAACGATGATTAAAGATAAAAAGATATGCCCAGAAAAGTCAGCGAAAACAAAGCAGCTTTTCAGTTGGAAAAAGGAACAGATTTCAGGCTCTCAGTAATACTGAATGTGACATTGATGAGCTGAATGACAGACTAACAAAAGTGCTAAAAGAATCAGCGGAGGTAGTAGGAAAACCTAATACAACCAAAGCCGGGAAGTATTCAGAAAAGACACTTGAGCTTATGAAAAAAAGAAAGGTAATGAAAGTAAAAACAATGAAAGATGAAATAGAACGAGCAGAATTATATAAGCTTATCAACAAAAGACAAAAAGAAGAAAAAAGAAAGAGAAACATGGATCAAATCAAAGAAACCATCAAAAAAGGAAAAAGTCTGAAACAGGTTCGAAGTAAAATGGCATTTGGAATGCAACAAATTACATCACTAAAAGACAAAAACTGTGAAGCCATTAAATGCAGAGATATGATGCTGAAGAGAGTTGAAGAATTTTACAAAGAACTGTATGCATCAAAGACTAGTACCAATAGCTAACTTTTCAGTTGACACAAGTGAAATACTTGAGATAACACCAGACGAAGTAAATATTTCTCTTAACAATATGAAAAGAGGGAAGGCTCCGGGAGAAGATGGAATAATAGCAGATTTACTGTTGGATGCAGGAGCAGAAGTACAAAATAGGCTTGCTCACTTATTTACCCAATGTATAAAACAGAAGAAAATTCCCTAAACATGGTGTGATGCAATAGTTATTCTGCTTAATAAAAAGGGGACTCAAAAGACCTTAGTAACTATCGACCAATTTGCTTGCTATCAGCCATTTACAAACTCTTCACTAAAGTCCTTACAAACAAAATAGCTACAAATTTGGAGGAAAACCAACCTCCTGAACAGGCAGGATTTCGAAGCGGGTACTCGACTACTGGTCATCTACACACACTGAATCAGCTAATTGAGAAAACTACAGAATATAATAAACCACTGTGCTTAGGTTTTGTTGATTACGAAAAGGCTTTCGACTCAGTGGAGCACATAGCAATTATAAATTCATTGCGAGAACAAGGAGTGAATGAGAACATTTTAAAACTGCTCGAAAACATATTTAAAGAGGGAACTGCTACAGTTGAATTCCATAAGGACTCAGAGAAAATTAAGATTGAGAAGGGCGTGCGTAAGGAAGATACAATTTCACCTAAGTTATTTACAGCATGCCTAGAAAGTATTATCAGAAAGCTAGACTGGGAAAACAAAGGAGTAAACATAGATGGAGAAAAGCTAAACCATTTAAGATTTGCAGATGACATTGTCCTAATCTCAGAAACAGCAGAGACATTACGAGAAATGTTAAATGACCTGAACAGAGAAAGTCTCAAAGTAGGGCTAAAGATGAACCGGAGTAAAACTAATGTTTAATCCTCAAACACCAAAGAGCTTCATCAGAATAAGTGGAGAAATTCTTGAAGAAGTCGAGGAGTACAATTACCTGGGACAAACACTAAAATTAACGAAAGATAATGATAGCGAAATAAAAAGACGCATTACAATTGGATGGAAAGCTTTCGGTAAACACAAAGACATTATGAAAAGTAGCTTGCCAGTTTGTATGAAACGAAAAGCACATAACGAATGTATAATTCCAGCTATGACGTATAGTTGTGAGACTTGGAAACCGGCAAAATCGATGGAAAATAAATTAATTCGTTCTCAGAGAGCAATAGAAAGGTCAATGTTGGGAATATCTCTAAGAGACAGGAAAAGATCAACTTGGGTGAGAGGGCAGACTAAAGTCAAAGATATTATAGAAGTTATAAAAGAACAGAAATGGAGGTGGGCAGGCCATGTAGCAAGAACAAGGGATAATCGATGGAGCAAGAGGTTGACTGACTGGACACCAAGAGGTTGTAAACGTAGCAGAAAAAGGCCAGACAGGAGGTGGAGGGATGAGATAGAGAAATTTGCAGGGAAAACGTGGCAAAGATTGGCTCAGTCAAGGAATTCGTGGAGAAGGTTGGGGGAGGCCTTTGTTCACCAGTGGAGTTGTAATGGCTGCTGCTGCTGCTGATATATATATATATATATATATATATATATATATATATATATATATAGTCTTTGGCCCTCAGTTACTACTTTCCCTTGGACCGTCAACAGGACTCGTTGTAAAGTCCCTGCGCCACATATGCACATTTGACCCGAAAAGTTCAAAGGGCCAGCTGCAGCCTCAATTAACCCATTTTCTATGCTGCATAAAATCGTCTTTTAGCAGCGCGAATTTTCTGAAAGGAACGTCACCGGGACTGAAGGGGTTAATTTTTAATTTAGTATTACCCAAGACCACCTCTCATTTTCCTACCACAGGAAATATGTGCGGTGGCCTTGTTGATAATTTAATGGCAGTGTTGCTGTCAGTGCTGGTTTATTGATAACAAATTAAACCCCTTAAGTAGAAGGCCCGGCCCCTGCAGTGGGTCTATGACGGAGAAAGACAGAGGCCGGGCCAACCCCAGGCCTCTGTTCCAGCTGACGTCACACAGTTTTATTTGGCTAGAGTGGGTCATAGGGGCATGATTTTAATTGACCTTATAAAAGATATATATATGTAGGGATTGGATGCTGTTCCTACCACCACTGTATACTGTAGGTCAGCTATTTCTGTGTTGTGTGTGTGTGTGTGTGTGTGTGTGTGTGTGTGTGTGTGTGTGTGTGTGCTTGACCATCTACTGTAAGCGAACTATTTTTAGCTTCTTCCACTGTCTATTTTATCCATATCTAGATAATAATGCTTGAAAGTATAAAGGTACTGGAAACTTATGAGTAAAATAATACATATCTATCATCGCATAAGGAAAGGAAGAAAACAATAGGAAACGACTTGCAAGGAATCGAAGTTGACTGACAAGGTGAATCTAGTGATGCACCAAAATCAAAACTCTACTAAAAGCAGTAGTATAATGATGTGAAATAGCAGGACGGACGTGAGGTGAGGTGTGTGGGACGGAATGAGATATGACGCTGGTGCTGTCAAAACACAATCAGTGGCATAAGAAGAAAAACATATATAGAAACTAGATAAGAATTATTATATAGGAGAATAGCAGTATAATGAAACTGCTGCGTGGGTGTTGGGTGAAGTTGCCTACACAATATATTTAGTGGCACAAGGAATCATCACGTACAGCAGCTGGAATAGAATAATTAAAAGAGAGAAGAGCAGTCTGATGATGAAGCTGTGGTGTGGATGTCTAGTGAGGTGAGATGATGTGTGTGACAGACTTAGATATCATGAAGTTCCCGGCAAAGCTTGTACGTTAGCGAGGTTATGTTAACACCCAGAATACAATACTAAGCTGATGAAAAATGAAGTAGCATTGTGAAGGTGACGTAAGGTGAGGTTTGTGAGACTCAGGTTAAGACTAACATTGTTCTAGCTACTTCAATGATTCCTTCGGTACTAGACAAATTATCTACTTGTAGCAAAAATGTAATAGAACAAAACATTGGGGTGTAAAGGTTGTGTTAAAATTGCATTATAAGGATGAAGTGGCAGGGTAAGTGAGGTGAAGGGTGTAAGACTGAAGCTGAGGTATTACACTGTTTACATCAACACATACTCGGTGATGGAGGTCAAACTGCTATTCATCTGACAGAATAGATAAGTAGTATAATGGCGAGGTGAAATGCAAACTACCCAGTCTTAAGTATCACATTATTGCTAATACTCTGTGTTGTAACTACGAAAAGTCATGTGTCAGAAAAAACAAAATCCTTGTACAAGTACACACACACACACACACACACACACACACACACACACACACACACACACACACACACACACACACACACACACACACACACATATATATATATATATATATATATATATATATATATATATATATATATATATATAATTTCATGATGGAGGAGTGTTAAGGTTGTGGCGATGTAAGGTGTGTGAGACTGAGATTAAAGTATCATACTGTTGCATCCAAAACATAATTTATTCATAAGATAAAAATATCGCATGTAGCAGCAAGAATAAAATCATTAGCTAAGAGAATAGTAATATAATGATGAAGTGACTGAATAGATGTGAGATGAGGTGTGTGGGACAAGCTGAGGTACGACACTTGCTGACACAGCAAATCATTAGATAAGAGAACAACAGCATAATAATAAAGTGGCAGAGTGGATGTGAGATGAGGTGTGTGGGACAGGCTGAAGTACGACAATTGCTGCCACAGTATCGTCTGGCAGTGCAGGGCAGGGCGGGTGGTGGTGTATCGAACACTTGTTGATTACGCTGCTTGCTTCTCCTGCTGCTACAACTGTATTCTGTAAGTGACCTTTTTTCTAATCATTTATTTACTGTATTCTGAATGTGAGCTACTAATTTATTTTTTTACTGTTATTTATGAATGAGCTGTTATTATCTACTTTTATGTAAAAGTGCACTGAAGGAATAGGAGGGAAGGACAGGAGGAAATAGTCCATACAAGGAGGGTAGAACGACTGCAAGAGGATGGAAAAACGGCAGAATGTAGGAGAGTAGTGGAGGAGAGACTGAGTAAATATGATTTGAAGCAGATGGGGGAGGTGCCAGGCGTGTGCAAGATAATCAAAAAAGAAACCTGTGCAGCATGTGAAGTGATGTGTGGGGTGAAAAAAGACGAAATGGGGTGCAAGGAACAGCGTGGTGGAAAGAAGAGGTGTGGCAAATATGGAGCAAAAGAAGAAATCATTTACTGGGTGGATGGGAAGCAGAGGCATGGAGGAAGGTGAGAGACAGAAGAAAGAGTTATATGTAGAGAGGAGGAGTGAGGTGAAAAGATTAGTAAGAGAGAGTAAGAAGAGAGTAGATGAGGAATTTGGAAAGAATCTGAGTGTAAAGTCGAGGTAATGTAAGAACATGTTCTGGAGGGAGGTAACGAGAGTTAGACAGGGTGACAAAGAAGTTAGACGAGGAATGAGAGATAAAAATGGTAGATTAATAATGGAGAAGGAAGAAAAAGTGAGCAAATGGAGAGAACACTTATAGGACCTGTTGAACATAGAAAATGAAAATAATGGAAGTATAAGTGGGCGGGGAATTGCTGGGAGAAGGATGGAGGTGAGAAGGAAAGAAAAGATCAGTAGGTTGGAAGTAGTGGAAACAATGAAGAAAGTCAAATTTGGGAAAGTCTCAGGAATTGATGGAGTGCGTGGTGAAATGATGAAACATGGGGGAGATATAGTTGTAGAATGGACATGGAAGATGTGCTGATTGGCCTGGAAGGAAGGTGGAATCCTGGAGAACTGGAAGTCAGGTATAATAATCCTCCTCTACAAAGGAAAAAGTGGAGAATGAAGTGTGTGGTAATCATAGAGATATTTGTCTTCTTAGTGTATGAGGAAAAATAGACTGTAGGATACATACTGACAAGGTTAAGGAAATAACAGAGAAATTAGTTGGAGAAGAACAAGGAGGTTTTAGGAAGGGAGGAGGTTGTGTAGATCAGATAATCATCTCAAGGTCTTTAGCAGAAAAGTTTCTAGATAAAAAAAAAAGGAAGTTGTTTTTGGCCTCCATGGATTTGGAGAATGCATGTGATAGACTGAATAGACAAGGAATGTGGAAAATGTTAAGAATATATGGAGTAAATGAGAAGTCGTTGAATGCCTTGAAGAGAATGTATGAGGATGTTGAGGCTGCAGTGCGTATAGATAGTGAACTGCGTGAATGTTTTCCTCTGAATGTTGGATTGAAATACTGATGTGTCATGTCCCCATGGTTGTTCAGGCTGTATAGGGATGGGAATATAAGGTAGGGCAGTGGATGTTGGAGAAGCCCTAATGAGAGAGGGCAGCGTTTGGAAACTTCTTGTATTGTTTTTTGCAGATAATACTTGTTAAGAGAAAACCAAGGAGAACTGCAGTGCTTGGTGAATGAGTTTGGGCTAATGTGTATAAAATGGAGTCTAAAGGTGAATGTAGGGAAGAGTAAAGTTATGGTCTTTGAGAGAAATGAAGTCAGTGAATGTACAGTGAGTCTGGATGACGAGGAAATGGAAAATGTGAGTGCATTACAGTACTTTTTTTTTTTTTAATTTTAGGAGGAAGGAACCAAAGGCAACGAGCCCGCAGAACTGTTCCTTCCAAGGGGAAAACAAAATACAAGAGAAAGCCAAATTCAAGATCCATTCATTTCGAGATGCCTGAACACACTGCGTTTGAAAGACTGGAGATCATAAGAAGCAGGAAATACAGACAAAGGGAGACAGTTCCAGAGTTGACCTGTTGCATAAATGAAGGACTGGGAGTAACAGTTAACTGTTGCATTAGATAGTTGAACAGAAAAGGGGTTAGAGTTTGCTGCTAGACGGGTGCTATGCACCCGTCGTAGCGGTGGAGGAATGCATGCAGACAGTTCAGAGGAACAGTGACCATTGAAGTAGCGATAGAAAAGAGATAAAGATGCAACAGTGCAGCGAAGAGACGGAGGTTGAAGGGAGTCAGTAAGAGGGGGAGAGTTAATGAGACAAAAACCCTTTGACTCCACCCTATTGAGAAGAGCTGTATGTGGGGAGCCTCCCCACACATGAGAGTTGTACTCCACGCAGGGGCGGATAAAACCCCTGTATAGGGTCAACAATTGTGCAGGGGTAAAAAAAGAGCGGAGTAAAGAAGGAACGGAGTCGGCTTAGCACACCCAATCTCTTGGAAGCAGATTTTACAAGAGATGTAATATGATCTTTCCAAGATAAGTCCCGAGTAAATGAAACCCCAAGCATGTTCAAGGATGATGCAGGATTAAGCTGAATAATATTAAACAATAGTGGGTATACCTGTGGAAGATTTTGTCGGGTTGATAGATGCAAAAATTGAGTCTTTGATGCATTAAAAACAACCAGATTATTTTTACTCCAGTCAGAGATACGAGCCAAGTCAGACATTAGGTGTGCCATATCCTCATCCCTTGTTTGTTGAAGTAGCTGCTGAGATGATCGTTGTAGGAATCGAATGGAAAGGTGAAGGGTGGAGTCGTCAGCGTATGAGTGGATAGGATTAGATGTACAGCTTAGAAGGTCATTGATGAATAAAAAGAACTTTGGAGGATGAATTGCTTGAAAGGGTGTAACAAGGAAGAAAGGTTGCTGGTTCTTTGAAAGAAGTGGTAAGAAATAAGGAAGTGAACATGAAATTTTAAAAAGTCGCTGCCTAAGGGTATTCAGTTCTTACGTACGTGTATGGAATTGGTGATTGGATTTCGTTGGAAGGACAGAAGTTAAGAGTGAGAGCAGTGGACATGTGTTATTTGAGAAGAGCATGTGCAGTTACATGGAGAGAGAGACTGACAAATGAGGAAGTGAAAGAGCATTGTGCTGTGGATATGGATGTAATAGAAAGCTTCAGGAGAAATTGAAGTGGCTCGGCCATGTGGAGAGGTTGGAGGGTGAGAGACTAACGAGGAGTGAGTATGTGAATGAGGTGGAAGGAGAAGGAGGGAGGGGGAGGCAGAGGATGAGATCGACGGATGGAGTGGAGAGATATGAGAGTGGGGGATGTGAGCTGGGGTAAGGGCAGTGAAATCGCGGGGGACAGGGCAACATGGAGGCGGACTGTTTGTGGCCACCCCTTACGGGGTAAGGGGGTCTGGTAATAGATAGATTGACAGATGACGTAAGCTATTACTATTTATTGTTTTCAGTGTTGTTTAATTAGTTTGTTATCGTCTTCTGTTTATACCGTTCATAAAGTCTGATGTTACTGAATATTTTTCTTTATTAAGCTATAGTTTTCCATTCTTCAGTGTCTCTTATTGCCAAGCTGTTTTTATCCACTTCTTCAGTCTCTAAGAAATGGAGTTTTTCTTCATCGTCTTTTATAAGTGATTTGTTTTATGTCGTACTTTTTTCATGGATAAATATAAACAAAATCAGTATATTTGATTGATGTGGCAGCTTTACCTTACTGTTTACATCTTACTCTTCCCATGCATATTATGCTGCCTAACGCAACTCCTGCTGGACATAAAAAAGAAAATTTATCTTAATGTTCACTTTATTTTGAGACAAAAGTCATCTCCAAGTTATCGTGTTCTACGTCAACAGGCTGCCCTTTCTCCAGCTCACACACCTCTCTGTCACATACCTGTCTACCCCTTTCTTCCATTTAATCCTCCTTCTCCCCCTCTGCCTTGCCACCTGACTCCCACATACAGTAGGCTAAGCACTTACTCCCTCATTTTGTACCACCAGTAAACCACACTGACATTGCTGAATATCATTTTTTTTTTTACATTCTTTGGAGTTTCATTTCATATTCTCGTACTCACTGTATAACACTTCACTTCATTGACGTAGACCAGGGACGGGCAACCTTTTCAGAGCGAGAGCCAGATGAGACTTTTGGGAGCAGCCCGCGGGCCAGAGAGACAAATGAGAACACAAAAGTACTATATACAAGAATCTTATTGGAAAACATGCAAATTAAATCTATATCAGGATATAGACTTCCACACTTGAAGGGGTGGAATGTGTTTGAGCTCGCAGGTTAAGATCTCAAAATATCTATGAACCTGAAAAGTGCTACATACATACATGGATATGCAACAACTGTGTACCCGTCTTAAGAGTGGCACATACCCCCTCTCAATGCGGAAGTCCTACGGACACTGGCGTCTGGCAGGATTGTGGAAAGATTGTATTGCACGGGGTTAGGGGAGCGCCAAGTTGTCAAATAGCATTTGCCGGCTGCATGCGGCTCTAGATGCTATTTGTCAGAATTTAAATTGTTTTGTCCGAGATTTCGCGGCCCAGACTGCTATGCTCATGCCGAGCAGGTTGATGGGCCAAGACGTTAGACCTTCGCGGGCCGGATCTGGCCCGCGGATCGGAGGTTGCAGGCCCTTGACATAGACTCTACGGTGTTCTCTCTATATTCGAAACTTTTATTTAATACAGTAAGGACTTGGAGTAGTGAAGAGGTTTATTAATGCTACATTCATCCCTCCTCAAGCAAAAACTCTTCCCTAAGCTTAATAAAATCGTCTGGAGATGACAAGGGTACAAAGAAATCCCTGGATTCAGAGGGTTGAACAATATTTATTAAAACAACTTTGTCACCACTCTGTTACATTTGTGTGAGTTTTTCATCAAGTTTTATGTAAGGTCTCTTTCCCACAGCCGGTCCTAGCCTTGAAGTGAAATAGGGACTGCACAACAAATTTGATGGCAGTGTGTTGTAGTCTCGGGGAAGTGGGGTGCTTACATCACGCAACCAGCAAGATATTTACACTTTTTAGTGTAATTTACTATGCCTTGCCACGGTTGCACTTGTGTATATATCTATCTGTATCTATTTATCTATCTATCTATCATCTATCTATCTATCTATCTGTCTATGTGTGTGTATATGTGTGTGTGTGTGTGTGTGTGTGTGTGTGTGTAAAACTGGCCTGGTTATACAAGGGTTCCTCAGCTTTTTCCTGTCCCCGCAATGAAGGATGATGGAGTGAATCCACCGACTTCACATCCACATGAACCTTGGGTCACAAAACCCACCAGATTCTTATTCCAAACATGTGTGAGGAATACAGTTATGCTGCTGCTGCTGTTGTTGTTGTTGATGCTGCTGCTGCTGCTGCTGCTGATGATGATGATGATGATGAGTCAGCAAACGAAGTTTACTGTTAGTATATAGAAGGAAAATTACAATAAGTGGCATGACGAAACCGTCACGCTGAGCAGACTGACTCCACAGTCTAGCTATTCAGAGGCAAGTAATTTTTTCCTAATTGATCGACAGCAGTTATTTTTTCTCTAGATGGTAAGCTGATCAATTAATTTTGTATTTTATGATTCAGAAAACAATTATAACACCAAAAACACTGTTCAAAAGGGAAAGCAATAACAATAGCTCGCTCGCTCGTTATGTGCGATGCTCTTCCTACTGATATGTATGTATATATGTACAGCCACGAGAAAAAGTTCACTAACAGTCCTCTGCCAGTATTATCCCCTGCCTTCCCTGTATCTCATTCTTCTCCAAACGATAAAGAGAATCCTTCCTTCACTTACATTTTTGTGTGTGTGTTTAATATTGGTGTCCCGCTTTGTGAGCGTGTGACGCGCGAGCGAGCGCCATGCAGTCACAATTTCCCTCTGATATAAAACTATAGGAGGAATGTCCTATATCGGGTATTTAATTGCTTGAGCTGATGAAAGAAAGTGTTGCGACAGAGAACGATTTTTAATTTAATTTCGTAATTGAGGTGTTCACCGATTAGAGCTGAACACTCCCTTGGAAAACTTGAGATTCCAGTGGATTCCTACGTTTTATAGAAGAGTTTTTAGTTGATAACAAAATTTATTGAATGAAAGTATCACATGCTGAAAGAATTTAAACTCTACTTCACATAGGAGTAAAGTTGTTAGCTTTTGCTTAGCATGACGGTCGGGTCGGGTCCGGCCGGTTGTTTCCAAATTTAACTGCGAGTAAACACCGCTCCCTCGCTTCGCTTGCTCGCGTCGTTATATATATAAAAAGGTGACGGATGGCTTTACAAGAAGCTTGACTGATGTTTCCAGTATGATTTCTCTCTCTTTCTAAGGCAAATATATCTGAGTATATTTTACCATATCCATCCATTCATCCATCATTCACTCCTATGTTGTCCCATTAGGAGCGTAGGAGCTCGGGGCTAGTCATGTTGGTCCTGACATTTAGGATGAAAGTGACTAGCCTTACTCATCCCTGAGTGTTATTACGTGAGTAATTAATCCCAACCAGCCCGTGGATATAAACATACACAGACTCAGCTCGATTGGAGCGTCTTAATTACCCACTATGTTGGTTACCACCCAGCGTAGTAAATGGCATCATGGTGTTGTATAATATTCCTACTTGATGTTGTAGTGATCACAGCGGCATTCATATATATTAATGAAACGTTAGTGGAAATTATTTTCAAACGCTTCATCCACAGTTCAAAATATTAGGACGGAAAATTTTTAGGCAGCGTTTAGAGCGCGTGTACCTGAGAAAGTCTGTGGGAAAGATTACAGTCATGATACTTGAGATATGATTAAATCCTTCAGACCAAGGACGTAATTCTCGCTTCATTTTGGTAGCATCACGCTACTTTATTTAGCCTGGGACAGAATTTTCGAGCATGAGAGATTAGGTAGTTTCCAGTAACCCTTTCAACAAAGGTCCTTTCCCAACCTGAATACTGCTGTCTGGTAGTAGCAAGAATACGGTAGGATACGTAATTGTAGTAGTAGTAGTAGTAGTAGTAGTAATAGAACTTGCAACCCTCAGACTCATCTGAATATGAGCCCGATAGATTGCAGACTAGATTTTCCCTTTTCTTGCAGTCCAGCCTCCTACACTTGGGGGATAGGGGGGGAACTGAGGGACGTTTGTATAACCGAGCAGCTCTATCATTGGGCTATATCAGCGCCACCTCATGAAGGTGTCCCTCTCCAGCAGCATGTGAGAAGGGCTGTAGCCAAGGAGCTGGTGGTGCAGTGGCAGTCTATCCAGCTCGCAAAGGGAAGACCTCGAGTTTGATGCTCGGGCCGATCAGATTCTTGGACAAAGATAGTTACCCTCTTGTCCCATTCACTCAGCAGAAACATCGAGGACTTGGGTGTGAACTTGACTGTTGTGTGTCGTATTTTAGGGAAAGAATAAGACTACACAAAAAGTGATTATTTGCCCTTATGACTATGCTATGTGGCTCTATGTCTTTTGTGACGATACTGGTGTTTGTTGACTTGTTTGGTGTTTTTAATTCTAACTACCAAACATGAGAATATTTACCTTCAGCCATCAGGGTATGTTTTACAGGCGAATGCGCCACATACGACGGAAACCGAGTTATGACGTTAATACGTACAAATGAATACGAAAAGTCTCGCAGGGTTAGATTGTTCATCCTCAGAAAAAAAAATGTGAAACTATTAGTTTTGAAGATTAAATATTACAGTAAGTGAAATATGAATCTCTCACTTCTGACATGTCCCTTTTTGACATTCGTGTGTGCTGTTGTGTGAAATATTCATGGTGTATAGTGGTGCTTATGCTGCTGTCTGTAATACCTCCTTTTTTTCTTTTTTCTTTTTTTTTAAACCACCTTTTTCAGCATTAAGATCTTCTATACTCGCTTCAGTATTACGTGGGCACCTGAAGTTTGATCGACTAACTGTTAGTGCTGTTTATTCGACAAAAAAAAAAAAAAAAAAAAGTAATCCACGTCGTTGATCTTTTCACCGTGAATTTTGTTGTTCTTCACGTGTTTTGTAAATAAATACATCTGACTGAACACTGTATATCCTCTTTTTATGATGGAAGTCCTATGTGCTCTACTCTTAACAGTAACAGGCATAAACTTACTCCATACAGCAGGTGAGTGGAGAACATTTTCAAAAATTTCGTACACTGTCTCAGCATGTAGAGACGGGAAGCGAAGACACATATTTAATCAATTGTTCACTTGTTACTTACTGTACACCTTTTGTAGATACAGTGATGGCCCAATAATTACCTCGTTTCAACTTGCTCCTTTAGGCTAAATAGAGGTAGTAGTGATTAAATACGCCCCAAAAGTGCGTGGGTCACCAGTTGTGAGAGGTGACATATTCCCTTCCCTGGGCAGGTGTGGTGCGGTGACCGAGATGTCCGGTGTTGTTAGTGAGGAAGGATGGAGGGGAAGACCTGGCCTCCTAACCTACATAGTCCTCACAACCCTCATCGCCACCGCCAGCGTCTACTACTTCAGAAGACGCCGATTGGTACGTGGGTGGCAGAGGATGGCCAGCACGGGAACTGTTATGTAAACCTTTAAATCTGGTGACATTTTTTTCAGTTGACCTACCAGCAGACGATTTTATTCAGCTTCAGGAGAGAAAACACATTATTTAAGGAGTTATTAGAAACAGCTTCTTACCCTCACAATATGAATCGTTTATCTAAAGTCAACTAAATCGTTTACAGGAAGAAAAAATAAACTACATTAAGAAGGAGCAGAGAGAGAGAGAGAGAGAGAGAGAGAGAGAGACCAACTGGTCTAAGGACCTAATGTTTGACTTTTCCCTGTGTCCTTGAACTTCGACAGATTACTCGAAAAAACAAAGTACCTCATCCTTGCCTAACCCTTAACTCTTATATTTACCAATTCTGGAACAATTCAGATAAAATCTTTTGAGTCGAAAAATCATGTTGACCTTCACCTTTGATCCTAATTGCTCCTCAGATCGAAAATCTGTATCCTTATTTGAAGCTGAATCATTCCACAAAGCTTAGTTCACATAAGATAAAAATGCTGACACTGACCATGCAAGGCGAGTTTGATTATTAAAGTATTGTTCTCAACCTTTTGGGTGATCCTCAACCCATTTACTATGGTAAGTCCAAATCAGATCAAAACTGTTATAGATATTTTCTTCAAACAGATACACGGGTCGAGTTATGACCTTGCCCTGTGATCTTGGCCTATGACTGATTCCCCTCAGAATCGTGTCTGGCCATTAAGCTTCCACGACGTTTGGTTCAATTAAGATAAAATTTGTTTATGTGGACCTTGTTCTGTAACCTTCGAATTGACCTTCCCCTGTGACCTTGACCTTTAATTTATTGTTCTTATCAACTGAATCCTTTAATTCTTGCCTTATCCTCAACATTTCCTCAGTGGTGCAGGTGGCAGCGCATGAGAATCATCTCAAAGTCATGAGTTCGACTCTAACTCGAAGGCATTGCTTTTTTGGAGGAGTAGACTGTATCATCAGTCGAGCAGGGCAGTACTCCCGAGGTGGATGGAAAGCTGATGACAGGGAGAGCTGGAGCTCCCTTTTCATCAGCTCTCAGGACTAGTTCCTGACCATCCACCTTTGCTGAACTTTTTCAGTGTCTCAGTAACACAGAGAGTAGGCCAGCATGCTCTCCAATACAAATTTCTCTATCTACACCAAACTACATGCACAGTACACACTACACTTCCTTTTCCAAAATTCAAATAAAATCATGGCTACTCAACACTCAGTCTCGGAGTCCTCAGGGGGAGGGACCATGAATGCCACAACCTTCCTCCCCTCTCCCGGTGACAACTTGAGCTGCCTGGAACCACTGTCTGACTCACTTCTTCATTTCTGCAACAATCGCAGCCTTTCCTCTAACTTTCGCTCTGTTGAGCACCACCTCTCCTCCTCTTATCTTGCTCTCGTGTTCCAGAACTCGATTCTTCTGAATTCTCTACGCTCTGGCTTCGGCTTTCTAGTCATTCACTGACTAAATATATCTGTGTTGTTTACTTATCCCCCAAATCTACTGACTATCAAAAATTCTTTGACTATCTTACTTCCACGATGGAACACATTCTAACCATTTCTCCTTTCTCTGAAATCTGCATTTTAGGAGATTTCAATGCTCACCACCACCTTTGGTTCTCCTCTCCTTTCACTGATCCACCTGGTGAACAAGACTACATCTTTATTATCCTTAATGACCTAGAGCAGCACGCCATCCGTACCCAGACCGCCATGGAGGGAGCTCCAACATACCTGACCTCTTTCTCAAAACTAATCCTTCTGCTTTACACTGTTAATCTTTTCTCTCAGTTGGGCTCCTCCGATCACAACCTTATCACCTTAACCTGTCCTATCACTCCGGTAGAGCCTGTGGACCCACCAAAGAAACGTCGTCTGTGGCACTTTGGAGCTGTGGATTGGGAGGCCCTCAGGCAGTACTTCTTTGATTTTCCGTGGAATGATTATTGCTTCCATGGCCGGGAGCCATCTGGGTGTGCCTTACTCATTACAGAGGTTATTCTTTCCGGAATGGAAGCATACATTCCTTTCTCATAACCTGTCTAATGCAAGAAAGCCTTGGTTTAATGACGCTTGTTCTAATGCTGTCCGCAACAAGGAGAGGGCCTACAAAAGGTACCGGAGCCAACCCACCCCTGAATCACATCATATTTATGTTTCTACCCGGAAATAATGCTAAGTCTGTTATTCGCTCTGCTAAAAATAATTTCATCCATACCAAATGCTCTCAACTCTCCAACTCGAATTCTTCCCTCTCCTTCTGGCACCTTCCCAGAAACCTTTCTAACAACTTTACCTCATCATCCTTCCCTCTTCTTTTCTACTCTGATGGTTTTGTAGCTACTTCTCCTACTAATAAAGCAGATCTCTTCGCTCAGACTTTCTCCTCCAATTCCACCTTAGACGATTCTGGTGATGCTCCCCCATCACTACCCCCTGCTGACTTCCTCATGGCTGACATTAAAATTTCTTCAGCTGATGAATTTTCTGCCATCACTGGTCTCAAAACTAATAAGGCATATGGGCTTGATGGAGTCCCTCCTGTTGTTCTCAAGAACTGTCCTTCTGTGCTTACACCCTGCCTAGGTAAACTCTTTTGCCTTTGTCTGTCAACCTCTACCTTTCCTTCTTGCTGGAAGTTGGCTCTCATTCAGCCAGTCCCAAAGAAGGGTGACCATTCCTAACCCTCCAACTATCGTCCAATTGGTTTAACATCCTGCATTTCAAAAGTTTTTGATTCAATTCTTAATAGAAAAATTTTAAGGCATCTTTCCTATCATAATCTTTCTGATCGTCAGTATGGGTTCTGTCAGGGATGCTCCACAGGCGATCTCCTCATCTACCTTTCTCGCTCCTGGCCATCCTCCTTTTGGGACTTTGGCGAAAGCTTTGTCATTCCACTTGACATCTCAAAGGCTTTCGATCGAGTCTGATATAAATCTTTAATTTCCAAACTGCCCTCCTATGGTTTTTATCCTTCTATCTGTGCCTTCATCACTAGTTTCCTTTCTGGTCGTTCTATAGCCGCTGTTGCAGACGGCCATCGTTCTTCTCCTAGATCTATCAACAGTTGTGTTCCTCAGGGCTCTATCCTAATACCAACTCTCTTCCCTTTATTCATCAATGACCTTCTAAGCTGTACATCTAACCCTATCCACTCATACGCTGACGACTCCACCCTTCATCTATCTGTTCACTTCCCGCTCCATCCATCTCAGCAGTTACTTCAACAAACAAGGTATGAGGCTGTGGCACACCTAATGTCTGACTTGGCTCGTATCTCTGACTGGTAAAAATAATCTGGTTGTTTTTAATGTATCTAAGACTCAGTTCTTACACCTATCAACTCGACAAAATCTTCCATAGGTGTACCCACTAATGTTTAATAATATTCAGCTTAATCCTGCATCATCCTTGAACATCCTCGGGGTTTCATTTACTCGGGACTTATCTTGGAAAGATCATATTACATCCCTTGTAAAATCTGCTTCCAAGAGATTAGGTGTGCTAAGCCGACTCCGTTCCATCTTTACCCCTGCACAATTGTTGACTCTATACAGGGGTTTTATCCGCCCCTGTGTTGAGTACAACTCTCATCTGTGGGGAGGCTCCCCACATACAGCTCTTCTCAATAGGGTGGAGTCAAAGGCTTTTCGTCTCATTAACTCTCCTCCTCTTACTGATTTCAACCTCTGTCTCTTCGCCGCACTGTTGCATCTTTATCTGTTTTCTGTCGCTACTTCAATGGTCACTGCTCCTCTGAACTGTCTGTATGAATTTCTCCACCTCTATGATGGGCACGTAACACTGTCTAGCAGCAAACTCTCATCCCTTTTCTGTCCAACTCTCTAAAGTAAGAGTTAACCCATACTCCCAGTCCTTCATCCATGCAACAGGTCAACTCCGGAACTGTCTCCCTTTGTCTGTATTTCCTGCTGCCTATGATCTCCAATCTTTCAAACGCAGTGTGTCCAGGCATCTCGAAATGATTGGATCTTGAATTTGGCTCTCTCTTATATTTTATTTTTCCCTTGGAGAGAACTGTTATTGCGGGCTCATGGCCTTTGGCTCCTTCTTCCTCGCATAAAAAAAATAGGATAAAACTATTAATTTGACCAAGCTCTGTAACCTTGACCATTTGATCAAGTGTTCTAAAAAACAATATACTGTATATACTGCATGGCTGACATCAACCCTTTTACCATGTATAATTAAAATCAGGCCATAAGTGAGTTATTTTGATCACACACACACACACACACACACACACACACACACACACACACACACACACACACACAGGTCGAACTTTGACCTTGTCCTGTACCCTTAACGTCTGACTATATTGTTCTCAAAACTGGGTCATTTCATTCCTGACATACCATTACCCTTTTTACCAACGCAGTGTACAGTGTATAACAACTTTAATTTCATTTTCTAGGTCAATGTTTGGCCTAGCCCTGTGACGTTGACCTTTGACTTAGAGTTGTAAAACACAATAGGTTTGCACATGAACTAACACTCAATCCTTCCACCAAGTTTGGGTATAATTCGTTTGAAAAATTATATTGCACACACACACACACACACACACAGGGAGTCAATCAAGGCAGACGTCCGACATCGGCGCTCCATATCGAACCATACACGGCCAGTGGCATTACCTAAATTAGTATCTTTGTATGAGTCAAGCTCTGTACCAGGTTAGACTAAATGATTTTTCATTATTAAAAGGAAAAAAATAATAAGTTTAAACAAGACTTGTTCAAACAGAAAAGAGAACCACGAGGAAAAAAATGCACTGAGTCAGCTGAGGTTTGTTTAGACTACAGCAACACGGGGAAAGTGTACATACTCTGTAAGTACATACTCTGTTCTTTTAGTTTTGCAAAATGGATACATACTTTAGTAAAGCAAATTTGGAAAAGAAAAGGGATAAAGGTAAAAAGCAAAATGATGATTTATACCAAGAACTGGTTGAAGTGGAGACTCACAATAGACTGGTTGAACGTGTACACAAACTAGAAATGGCTTTCAAAAATGAAATTGATGAAGTAAAGAAGCAGATGCACTTGCAAAAGGAAGAAATAGAAAAATTAGGAACGGAGGCCAATAAGAAAGACAGAACCATCAGTGAACTAACAGTGGAATTGAGTACAATTAGGAAGAAAATGAGTGAAATGGCAAGTACAGTAGTCAATCCCGAGAGTGTTATGGAAGAGTTCAAAAATGACACAGAGACAATTAGGCAAGTAAGCAGTCTTATAGACCAGAGCAATAATATTGAGGAGAAGATAACACAGGTGAATGAAGCTGTGCAAAGCTACAAAAATGATGTGGAAACCATGTATGCTGAAATGTTGAAAGTAAAGAAAGACTTGGAAACAAGGGTGGAGGAAAAAAGCATTAAAAAGGAAGTGAAAAGAATAATCCAAAACAATCCAAAGTTAGTCAGAGATTCAGTAGATATAAACAAATCTACAGTAATCACTGGTATAGAAGAGGAAGAAGTAAAAAACAAGATCACAAGAGACAAAAAGGAGACGGCAAATGTAATGAGCTTACTGAAAGAAGTATAAGAGGAAATCTGTAGTAAAGACATAGAGGAACACAAAAGGTTAGGGAAATACGAGAAAAGCAAGACAAGACCTCTAAAGGTGACTTTCCAGAGTGTAAACACTGTGGAAGAGATACTAAAAAAAGCAAAGAATCTTATGGAAAAAGAGGAGTTCAAAAATGTATGGATATAAAGATGCCTAACACAAGAGGAACTGGAATTATTGAAAGAGAAAAGGGAGGAAGCAAAAACAAAAAATGAGGGAAGATCAGAAGAGGAGAAGAAGAAATTTTTTTACAAAGTAATAGGATTGCAGGTACGAAAGTGGTACACAAACAGGATGGAATAAAAAGGAGGAAGGTAGTAGAACCATGTCATGACAAGTATATAAACAAGATGATAAAGTTGATGTACTCAAATGTGGATGGAATGGTATCTAAATTACTAGAGATGAATGATTATGTCAGAGAAAATGAACCACAAATAATATGCCTAACTGAAACAAAATTAATACCAAGGATATCAAATGACATACTAAACTTAGAGGAATACAATATATGGAGAAGAGACAGAAATTTTAAAAAAGGAGGAGGAATTATAATATTAACTGAGAAAAATCTAAAAGTCAATGAAATAAAACTAGATAAACCATCACAAGTAGAACTGATTGCAGTGGAGATCAACACATCTGAAGGTATAGTAATTGTACCCAATTTGTACATGCCACCCAGATCAAACACATGGGAAAGAGACGAATATGAGGACCTGGCAGAGGGTACAATTCAGAGTGTAAGATCATTACTACATAAAATGGAAGAGAAATCGGAAAGAATACTACTAACTGGGGATTTCAATACAAATATAAATTAGAATACTCTAGATATAATTAGCCAAGAAAGCTGTTGGGACCAAAAGCTCCTGGATCGCGTGCAGGAGTTTTTCCTAACGCAATATGTGAGGGAAACCACCAGAAAAAGAGGACTTGATGTGCCTTCAGTGCTAGATCTAATATTTATGAGGCAAGAAAATGATATTGACAGTTTAATATATCACCCTCCACTCGGCAAAAGCGATCATGCAGTACTAAATTATAACTTCAGGATAGCATATGACATAGTAAACAGCAATGACAGTTACAAAAAGAGCCTAAACTATAAAAAGGGAAATTATCAAGACCTAAAGAAGTATTTCTTAGAAGTTGATTAGGAAAATGAGTTTAGAGGACAAGATTTAAATGCTGTATATAAAAAATTCTGTGAATTTTATGAAATAGGAGTCCAGAAGTACATCCCACAGCACAAAGAAGCAGATAAGAAAATACAGAAATGGTTCAATACAGAATGTAAAAAATCAAAAGAAAGAAGAGATTTGTTGTGGAATAGATACAGAAGACACAATAGTGAAAGGGCGTATAATAATTACAAACAGGCAAGAAACGATTATACAAGAATAAGGAGGGAAGCCCAAAAAACAGTTTGAGGAGGATATAATAAATAAAAGTAGTGATCAACCAAAGCTGTTTTACAGCTATATCAGAAACAAAACCAAAGTAAAAGATATAATACAATCCATTACAGATGAGGGAATCACTTATACCCAAGAGAAAGATATTTGTGAAGCAATAAATAAGAATTTCCAATTAGTTTTTACAGAAGAAAAAAATTTTGAGAGGGACTATGTGGAACATGCATGTCCACACATAATACCAGATATACAAATAGCAGAAAAAGTAATACAGGAGGAGTTAAGTAGATTAGACAGAGGAAAAGCAAGTGGTCCTGATCAAATTTCATGTTGGGTATTACGAGAATGTGCAAAGGAGTTAAGTAAACCATTATTTTTAATTTTCAAGAAATCCTTGAGTCAAGGTAAACTGCCTGATATTTGGAAAAAAAAGAAGCAAATATTGTCCCCTTATTCAAGAAAGGAAATAGACAAAATCCACTCAACTACCGACCAGTATCACTGACCAGTGTTGTAGGCAAGGTATTAGAAAAGTTTATAAGAAAAGCTTGGGTAAATCATCTAGAAGAACACAGTACGATAACAGAAAGACAGTTTGGTTTCAGAAAAGGAAAATCATGTGTTACTAATCTGTTGAGCTACTATGACAGAGTAACAAACGCAATACAGGAAGGGGAAGGATGGGTGGACAGTATCTATTTACTGTAGATTTCAAGAAAGCTTTTGACACAGTACCACACCAAAGACTTTTATGGAAACTGTACCATCAAGGAGGAATTCGAGGCAAACTGTTTTGTTGGATGCAAGACTCTCATAATTAGAGAAATGAGAACAGTACTAAGAGGAAACTACTCATCATGGAAAGAAATGACTAGTGGAGTACCACAGGGTTCAGTGCTAGCACCAATCATGTTTTTAGTGTATATAAATGATATAAACAGTAACACTGGAAATGAGAGCTCTCTGAATATGTTTGCAGATGATGCAAAAATACAAAGGAGAATTACTAACACAGACTCTTGTAAAGTGCTACAAGAAGAATTAAATAAACTTCATGAATGGAGTAGTACATGGCAAATGGAATTCAATGTGGACAAGTGTCATGTAATCAAGTTTGGTAAAAGTGGAAAAAGACCTGATTGGGATTATAAGTTAGGAAATAAAACACTATACACATCAGAAAGAGAGAAATACCTAGGTGTGATTATCAATAACAGACTATCTCCGGCTGACCACATCAGTGAGAAGGTACGAAACATGTATACACTGCTTGCAAATATGAGAATAGCATTCACATACATAATTGAAGACATGCTAAGAAGGATAATAACATCATTCATTAGACCAACCCTGGAATATGCATCAGTAGTCTGGAGTCCTCATCTCAAAAAGCACATAGACAAGATTGAAAAAGTTCAAAGGACCGCTACAAGGTGGATACCAAGCTTAAGGGACCTAAGCTACGAAGAAAGACTAAATAAACTGAATCTACCAACACTACAGGAGACAAGGAAAAGAGGTGACATGATAATGCTATATAAATGCATATCAGGGAAGGAGAAAATAGACATAAATGATTACTTAACATATGAAGAAGCATCAGCAAGAGGACACTGGAAAAAACTGCATAAGAAGAGAAGTGATAAAGACGTAAGGAAATTCAGTTTCCCAAACAGAGCAATTGATCAATGGAATGCACTGCCGAATGAAATAGTGTGTGCCAAAACAATTCACAAATTTAAGGACATGTACGATAAATATGGTTTAAGACACGGGACAGTACGAGCTTGACTCATTCCTGTAAAGATACAATTAGGTAAGAACACACACACACACACACACACACACACACACACACACACACACACACACACACACACACACACACACACACAAATGCTGATCTAAGCTTAACAACCGCTCTTGCCTCGTCAGTTGCGGGTGTAAAATTACGTCACCAGATTGAAGGGGTTAAGATAACTTAGTTGTACATGTGATGCTTCACAGGTAACACAAAGAGTTATTTACAAGCACCTCACGGCCCTAAGGGCCTTGCTTGCCCAAATGAGGGTAATTTCTTAACAGTACTTCGCCTTGCACTACTTACTGGAGCTATGGAAACGTATCACACTTCACGGAAAGGCCCCGCCCATATGTATAGACTGGAAATAGGGAAGATTTGCAAAATTTTGTCAAATGTGATGTACTTTCTGAAATGCTGGAAACAGACTCAGCATTATTTGCAATTGCTTCGCGGCCAAACGTTACTTTCAGCATTTGCCCAAATGAAAGCCGTTTCTGAAACGTACTTCACTTTACTTGAAACTAAAATGACACTGTAGCAAGGATAATTAGTATGGGCCAAAACATCAAAAAGAAACTTGCAATCCAGGTCAAACCTGGCATATCACATAAAAACTGGAAATGGAGAAAATCTTCAAAATTAACTCGGACTTGAACTTCTAGTTTCTGATATTCTAGACAGGCAGACTCTACCTCAGGGACGTACCTAGAGATTTGGGGGCCCGGGGGGCTAGGTTCTTTACGGGGCCCCCCCTCCTGGAGGGGGGGCCCTTATTGATATTGTGTGTTTTAGAGTGGCGAGTGGTGTGCACTGCACCATTATGTGTGTTGCATTGTGTATACCGAATCTACAGGATAGGCAAGCATCATCTGTGTTTCCATTCAACCCAACCCTAAAGTGATAGCTGAGGAGGGCTGGGTGATTCTCTGCTCTTAGCCTAGCTGAATGAACTCAGTCTTCTCCATGTAAGGACACTCTCAGTGGCTAGATATCAGGAGGGGGGAGGCTTGTTTACCTGTGTTGTGATCCAGGTGTTGTATTACCCTGCGTGTGAAGTGTGTATGTCTATCTGTCTATCTATTGCCAGACGCCTTAATCCAGTAAAGGGTGGCCACAAACAAATCGCATCCATGTCGCCCTCCCCCGCCATTTCACTGCCCTGCTCTCAGTTCACACACCCCTCTCTCATGTACCTCTCCACTCCATCCCTTCCTCTCATCCTTGTCCTCCCCCTCACTTTCCGCCCCCCCCTCCACCTCACTCACATACACTCTCCTCATCAGTCTCTCGCTCTCCATCCTCACCACATGGCCAAACCACCTCAATGTATTTCTCCTAATGCTTCCTATCACATCCACGTCCACACCACAACGCTCCTTCACTTCCTCATTTGTCAGTCTGTCTCTCCATGTGACTCCACATACTCCTCTCAAATAACTCATATCCACTGCTCTGACTCTTGACTTCTGTCCCACCAACAAAGTGTGTACGTAGGTTGGAACATCAAGGGTGGGATGTTGCTGTAGAGGGTTTGATAATATTTGTGTGCTGATTGATTTATGTACCATTGTGTGTGTGTGTGTGTGTGTGTGTGTGTGTGTGTGTGTGTGATGTAATGACAAGGGTGTTGTGTACTAGAAAGGCTGTTGCATAGAAATGTACAAGTCTTATACCAAGGTACAGTAGTCTCTGACAGGGAGAACATTAGTATTGGAGTGTAAGTGAGCTGTGAGAGTTGTTTTGGTGAAGCCAGTGATATTGCACTGGGCGTTTTCTATATAATTTACAAGGTGTTGTAGTGGATATTAGATAGGATGGGAGCCCATGCTAAGGAGGCATATGACATCATTGATCTAGAGTACTGTTTGTAAAGTTAGGAGAGTTTCTCTTTCATGCTCAAAGTCTGGCCCTGTAATTGCCGTGAGTGCATTGAGTCTAATGGTGCACTGACTCTTGATGTCTTGTACAGTCGCCTTCACTTCTAAGTACTACACCGACTTGTGGCGTCTTAGTAGATGTGGCACCACTGTGTTTGTTTACATCGTCGTATTAAGACGCGAATGAGTTGGAGGAACCCGCCATAGTGGTCATGTACTGACAGCTACATTGTTATGATTAGTGTAGTGCTTATATTATACAAAAGATATAGTATAATTGAACTGGTGCCTGTAATTCGAGCTTAATTTAAGGTGATGGTGCTGGGACCAATCAGGGAGTTGGATGTTTCGTTGTGGATGTTCAGGGATGCTGTTGGTCCGAAGCAGGCCTTGCTTTACTGCATGAGACGAGGGCCAAAATAAGATTGTCTAGCGCAACATGTACTGGAGGATGAACAATTCATCCTATTTATTTATCTATCTACCTATCAATCTATATATCTATATATATCTACATTATATCTATATATCTGTTTATATATCTATATTCATCATCATCATCCAATCTTACATTGCCCCATGAGGAGCGTAGGAGCCCGGGGCTAGGCATTTGGTCCCGACATTAAAGATGAGAGTGACCACCCTCACTCATCCCTGAGTGGCATTACACGAGCAATCAACCCCAACCATCCCCTGGATATAAACCTTCACGGCTCAATCCGATTGGAGCGCAATAATTACCCACTAAACCACAAGGCGCCCCAAATTTGGTTATATGGTTACCAGCCAGAGTAGTAAATGGTTTCCTGGTGCACAGGAAACCATTTGGCTTGTTACTCAGTGTAGAGTCACCCACAGGCTGAAGGAAGTGGAAAGAATGAAAGAAGAAAGACAGAAGAGGGAGTGTAAAGTCGCCCGTAGGCAGAAGGACGAGGAAAGAATGAAGGAAAGAAAGACAGAAGAGAATGGAAGGAAAGAAGGATATATATCTTATAACTCTCTCTCTCTCTCTCTCTCTCTCTCTCTCTGAATTGCCTATATCTATCTCTCCATCTCTCTCTCTCTTCTATCTATCTATCTATCTATATCACTTTATATATACGGAAATTATGATGCAGGAACAATGCCTGGAATGCAATTTAGTTAAGACAAGGAAGTGAAGTCGCTAATGAAACTGTTCCACGGTGGCAAAAAGTATAACGGTGTTCTTAAGAGAGAAGGAAAAATATCGTGATAATGTAGGATAACTTTTACCTGGTCGTGGTGTAGTGGATTGCTGCCTGACTCTCATCTGAGAGTCCCGGGTTCGATTCCCGGCGTGATGGTATTATATTGAAGGATCTTAAGAGAGCATTGCCGTATCGGCCTAGTCCTTCTGGGCTAGTGTAGTCAAATTCATAATATCTGAAAAACTTCCGCCACACAAACCCTGTCTCCAGCCACACAAACCCTGTCTCCCAGTATTCTTCTATCTCTTCGTTCTCCTTCTCTCTGTTGCGCCCTCCACCTGTGATTCTTATATCCATTTCACCAGTCCTACTATCCATGAATTGCACATTATCAGACCACTTCAGCATTCCTTGATCAGCTCTTACAGTATCTACCAGACTACGCTTCCCTCCATGTATCTCACTTTCATCTCTAACCCATTACACCACCATACTGCGTTATTGTGTTCAGATAATTCGGTTCCAGCAAGCCATTTATACTATGTATGCTATGTCATGACACTAGTAAAAATCAAGCTATAAAACTACTGAATAAACAGGTATTTGTACACACTCAAATTCAGTACAATGTTCAGTTAACAGACTTGGATAGAATATTACATTATAACACCAAGCAACTGAAGCCAAAGGCATTTTCGTGTGTAGTGGTATGCAATACCAGAAATGGTTGACAGATCGACAACCGTGAGATTATCACTAACATTAATAAAATGGTCATTTATTTAGCCAGAATAGCCATAACGGTAGGTTTTGCCGCCCGTTAGAGGAGAAAAAAGTTTATCATTAAAATGTTTATCCCACTCCATGAAGATACGCACAGTATTCATATTTCACGGCCAAGGTGAATAGACCTACTTTTGTCTTCAGTATATATATATATATATATATATATATATCTATATATATATATATATATATATATATAATCGCGTAGGCATCGAAGGCCATGTAGCACGGCATGGGCCCTAACTCTCGACCTTATGGACGGCGAGTCAACGCTCTACTTAGTGAGCTACTTGGCTCACATTAACAGCATTACCTGACACTCTCAACATACAGTACTAGGAGCATTTGGTAATCAGCAACAATATGAAAAAGGAAAATTAAGACTGTAGATCATAGACAGTATATTGATCTGTTAGAAATGGGTCCATCCTCCCTTCTGCACAATAACATCACAAAGTCTATCAGGCATGTTGGAGACGACACTTCTCACAATGTGCAGCTTTCCCCGTAGAGATTCCCATTCTTGCCGTATATGTTCCATCAACTGCTCGGCTGTCCTCTCTCTTTCTGGCTCCCTTGTGTTGACCATAATCGCCCAGATACTTTCAACTGGGTTGCAGTCGCAACCTTTGGTAGGCCAGTCCAAGAGCTGAAGATATTCCTGTGTAGCAAACCACTCCTGGACTACACGTGCCATGTGAAATGGGCACCGATCATGGAAGAATATGATGTGACCTGGTGGGAAGGGATACCGACTCGTTACTTATCCACTGCAAAGTTATCATTTCAGTGTAATTTTGATTACATTGAATGAAATTTAGCCTTTCTTACGTTAGATAACCTACTCTTAATACCAAAAAATAATAACCTTTAAATGTGACTCGGGAGAAGTTGCTTTTGCGGGCAATGATGAATACGGGAGTGAGATGTTTTTTAACTCCCCAGGAGGGTATGTCGATTGCCGAGATTTACTCCAGCGCTCTCTCTCTCTCTCTCTCTCTAAAGCTATATGAAACACTGGTTGCAGCAGTGCTTTTAGGTCAAACATCAATATATTAAACATCCTAGCAGGTATTATTTCTCCTTCACACATGAGCCCTACCATGATCGGACGATCAGGGAGTTTTCTCGTCTCAGAAAACCCGTGACCAGAAGTCTAGCCTTTGGTTCTCATATTGGCGGGCAAATTCCAGCCTGGCAGCATGATGCATTTTGTAAGGCTCTCCTTTTTTGCGAGAACAGGGAACCCTATGGTGTATTCCCGCCTCATGTTACCGTCGACGGACTGTAGAGAGAGAGACTTCTAGTCCAAGTCTCTCCCGGAGTGCCACTGCAAATTTTGTTAGTGGGGACTCCTGTGTCGCACGTAGTAACGCTTCGTCCTGCTGGCGCGTCGTCACTCGTGACCGTGGTCGTTTTGCTGTGGAATGCAGTTATTTACGTTGTCAGACGATCGAAAGTTTGTCGATCTCTCTGTAAACATTTTCCTACTTCCTTGAATGAGTAGTTAGGGCGGATTAATATTACACTAAGTGGGGTTATGTGTGGGAAAAGGTTCCGTTTCTAGTGATATGAGAGCCTTTGGGGTGTGCAGAAGATTCAATAAAAGCAATGATGTGGGCCTCAAGGGAATGCTACATATGCAAGCCCTCATTAACATTTACGAGCTGTCTTTTTTAGGGTCAGACGGTGATTTAGGAACAAAATCGGTGTCCCTCATTATGTAGGATGGATGAAACCCACGAACTGACAAACTTCTTTGGAAGATTAACAACCCCAGTTCCTATTTATTATATTACGTAATTAGTGTTTCTAAGGGAAATACATATTTATCAGGTATATAGGTATGTCAGAAAGAGATAAAGCTTAAAAAAATAATCTAAATAGCACTGACAAACAGTTATAAACATTTCTTGGTAGAAAGCCAGGCCATGCGCAAAGGTTCCAGTCTCCCCTAGAGGCTGGGGTCACAAACTCAGGTAATGCCATGAGGGTGGACACACTTGTCACCTTTTGCCTGAAAATCTGGACCACGACAGCCTACTCACGGGCCCCTACCCAAACATGGTGGGCAATATGGGAAAGCTACAAATGCAATAATAACTTTGTAGAAGGCCACTCAATAGAGTGCATACCTCCGTAAAGGCCTATCAATGGTTTGGGTGGTATGCACTCCATTTGAATAATCCTTTATCCGGATCCAGTTAAGAATTTAATGAGTTATTTCCTGGCCCATGGCGCATCCCTCAACGAAGTTTCATGAATATCCATTCAGTAGTTGACGGATGTATGCGCTCTAGGGAGTGCTCCTTTAACTGGATGCATTCAAATGTGTAATGGATTCTTCCTGCCCCATGCTCCATCCATCCACCAAATTTCATGGTAATCTGTTCATCAGTTTTTGCGTAAAAGACACACACACACACACACACACACACACACACACACACACACACTCGCAAGACAGAACAAGCACATAATCTGACAGACACCACACACACTCACACAGACACACGCTCACACTCAGACACACACATGAACACACTCAGAAATACACAAGCACACAGACAAACACACACACACACACACACACACACACACACACACACAGAAGGATTCAATCTAGGCGGACGTGTGACACCGGCGCTACGTACCAAATCATCATGGCCAGTGGCATTACCTAAATAGTATCTTTGTATGAGTCAAGCTCAGTACCAGGTTAGACTAAATGATTGTTCATTATTAAAAGGAAAAAAATAATAAGTTTAAACTAGACTTGTAAAAACAGGAAATAGAACCAAGACGAAAGAATACGCTGAGTCATCTCTGAGGTTTGTTTAGACTACAACAACACGGAGATCGTAAGTACATGCTTTACACTTTAAGTATTGCAAAATGGATACATACTTCAGTAAAACAAATTTGGAAAAGAAAAGGGATAAAGGTAAAAAGCAAAATGATGATTTCTACCAAGAACTGGTTGAAGTAGAGACCCACAATAGACTGGTTCAACGTGTAAACAAACTTGAAATGGCTTTCAAAAATTAAATTGATGAAATAAAGAAGCAGATGCACTTGCAAAAGGAAGAAATAGAAAAACTAGGAAGGGAGGCCAATAAGAAAGACACAACCATCAGTGAACAAACAGTGGAATTGAGTAAACTTAGGAAGAAAATGAGTGAAATGGCAAGTACAATAGTCAATCACGAGAGTGTTATGGAAGAGTTCAAAAATGACACAGAGATAATTAGGCAAGTTAGCAGTTTTATTGACCAGAGCAGTGATATTGAGGAGAAGATAACACAAGTGAATGAAGCTGTGCAAAGCTACAAAAATGATATAGAAACCACGTATACTGAAATGGTAAAAGTAAAGAAAGACTTAGAAACAAGGGTGGAGGAAAAAAGCATTAAAAAGGAGGTGAAAAGGATAATCCAAAACAATCCAAAGTTAGTCAGAGATTCAGTAGAGATAAACAAATCAATAGTAATCACTGGTATAGAAGAGGAAGAAGTTAAAAACAAGATCACAAGAGACAAAAAGGAGATGGCAAATGTAATGAGCTTACTGAAAGAAGTATCAGAGGAAATCTGTAGTAAAGACATAGAGGAACACAAAAGGTTAGGGAAATACGAGAAAAGCAAGACAAGACCTCTAAAGGTGACTTTCCAGAGTGTAAACACTGTGGAAGAGATACTAAAAAATGCAAAGAATCTTAAGGAAAAAGAGGAGTTCAAAAATGTATGGATAAAAAGATGTCTAACACAAGAGGAACTGGAATTACTGAAAGAGAAAACGGAGGAAGCAAAAACAAAAAATGAGGGACGATCAGAAGAGGAGAAGAAGACATTTTTTTACAAAGTAATAGGATTGCAGGTACGAAAGTGGTACACAAACAGGATGGAATTAAAAGGAGGAAGGTAGTAGAACCATGTCATGACAAGTATATAAACAAGATGATAAAGTTGATGTACTCAAATGTGGATGGAATGGTATCTAAATTACTAGAGATGAATGATTATGTCAGAGAAAATGAACCATAAATAATATGCCTAACTGAAACAAAATTAATACCAAGGATATCAAATGACATACTAAACTCAGAGGAATACAATATATGGAGAAGAGACAGATATTTAAAAAACGGAGGGGGAATTATAATATTAACTAAGAAAAATCTAAAAGTCAAGGAAATAAAACTAGATATACCATCACAAGTAGAACTGATTGCAGTAGAGATCGACACATCTGAAGGTAAAGTAATTGTAGCCAATTTGTACATGCCACCCAGGTCAAACACATGGGAAAGAGACGAATATGAGGACCTGGCAGAGAGTACAATTCAGAGTGTAAGATCATTGCTACATAAAATGGAAGAGAAATCGGAAAGAATTATACTAACTGGGGACTTCAATATAAATATAAATTGGAATACTCTAGATATAAATAGCCAAGAAAGCTGTTGGGACCAAAAGCTCCTGGATCTCGTACAAGAGTTTTTCTTAACACAACATGTGAGGGAAACCACCAGAAAAAGAGGACTTGATGTACCTTCAGTGCTAGATCTAATATTTACGAGGCAAGAAAATGATATTGACAGTTTAATATATCACCCTCCACTCGGCAAAAGCGATCATGCAGTACTAAATTATAACTTCAGAATAGCATATGACATAGTAAACAGCAATGATAGTTACAAAAAGAGCCTAAACTATAAAAAGGGAAATTATCAAGCCCTAAAGAAGTATTTCTTAGAAGTTGATTGGGAAAATGAGCTTAGAGGACAAAATTTAAATACTGTATATAAAAAATTTCGTGAATTTTATGAAATAGGAGTCCAGAAGTACATCCCACAGCACAAAGAAGCAGATAAGGAAATACAGAAATGGTTCAATACAGAATGTAAAAAATCAAAAGAAAGAAGAGATTTGTTGTGGAATAGATACAGAAGACACAATAGTGAAAGGGCATATAATAATTACAAACAGGCAAGAAACGACTATACAAGAATAAGGAGGGAAGCCCAAAAACAGTTTGAGGAGGATATAATAAATAAAAGTCGTGATCAACCAAAGCTGTTTCACAGCTATATCAGAAGCAAAACTAAAGTAAAAGATATAATACAATCCATTACGGACGAGGGAATCACTTATACACAAGAGAAAGATATTTGTGAAGCACTAAATAAGAATTTCCAATTAGTTTTTACAGAAGAAAAAAATTTTGAGAGGGACTATGTGGAACACGCATGTCCACACATACTACCAGATATACAAATAGCAGAAAAAGTAATACAGGAGGAGTTAAGTAGATTAGACAGAGGAAAAGCAAGTGGTCCTGATGAAATTCCATGTTGGGTATTACGAGAATGTGCAAAGGAGTTAAGTAAACTATTATTTTTAATTTTCAAGAAATCCTTGAGTCAAGGTAAACTACCTGATATTTGGAAAAAAGCAAATATTGTCCCCTTATTCAAGAAAGGAAATAGACAAAATCCACTCAACTACCGACCAGTATCACTGACCAGTGTTGTAAGCAAGGTATTAGAAAAACTTATATGAAAAGCTTGGGTAAATCATCTAGAAGAACACAGTATGATAACAGAAAGACAGTTTGGTTTCAGAAAAGGAAAATCATGTGTTACTAACCTGTTGAGCTACTATGACAGAGTAACAAACACAATACAGGAAAGGGAAGGATGGGTGGACAGTATCTATTTAGATTTCAAGAAAGCTTTCGACACAGTACCACACCAAAGACTTTTATGGAAACTGTACCATCAAGGAGGAATTCGAGGCAAACTGTTTTGTTGGATGCAAGACTTTCTCATAAAAAGAGAAATGAGGACAGTACTAAGAGGAAACTACTCATCATGGAAAGAAGTGACTAGTGGAGTACCACAGGGTTCAGTGCTGGCACCAATCATGTTTTTAGTGTATATAAATGATATAAACAGTAACACTGGAAATGAGAGCTCTCTGAATATGTTTGCAGATCATGCAAAAATACAAAGGAGTATTACTAACACAGACTCTTGTAAAGAGCTACAAGAAGAATTAAATAAACTTCATGAATGGAGTAGTACATGGCAAATGGAATTCAGTGTGGACAAGTGTCATGTAATCAAGTTTGGTAAAAGTGGAGAAAGACCTGATTGGGATTATAAGTTAGGAAATAAAACACTATACACATCAGAAAGAGAGAAAGACCTAGGTGTGATTATCAATAACAGACTATCTCCGGCTGACCACATCAGTGAGAAGGTACGGAACATGTATACACTGCTTGCAAATATGAGAGTAGCATTCACATACATAAATGAAGACATGCTAAGAAGGATAATAACATCATTCATTAGACCAACCCTGGAATATGCATCAGTAGTCTGGAGTCCTCATCATAGACAAGATTGAAAAAGTTCAAAGGGCCGCTACAAGATGCATACCAAGCTTAAGGGACCTAAGCTACGAAGAAAGACTAAATAAATTGAATCTACCAACACTACATGAGAGAAGGAAAAGAGGTGACATGATAATGCTATATAAATGCATATCAGGAAAGGAGAAAATAGACATAAATGATTACTTAACATATGGAGAAGCATCAGCAAGAAGACACTGGAAAAAACTGCATAAGAAGAGAGGTGATAAAGACGTAAGGAAATTCAGTTTCCCAAACAGAGCAATTGATCAATGGAATGCACTACCGAATGAAATAGTGTGTGCCAAAACAATTCACAAATTTAAGGATATGTACGATAAGTATGGTTTAAGACACGGGACAGTACGAGCTTGACTCATTCCTGTAAAGATACAATTAGGTAAGAACAATTAGGTAAGAACACACACACACACACACACACACACACACACACACACACACAAGCATATAATCTGACAGACACCACACACACTCACACAGACTCACGCACACAATCAGACACACATATGAACACACTCAGAAATACACAAGCACACAGACAAACATACACACACACACACACACACACACACACACACACACACACGCACAGAAACTCCGAAAGACCAACACATATAGGCATACAGACAAACATGCAGAAAATAAACCTGCTGGCGGAGGTAACAATATGGCATATTTACTGCCCTTTGATAACAAGAGAGGAACGTGGCTAAATTAGTTCACTAATTAAAAATGGTGCAAGAGGAATGCAATGTTGTTCACCGTATGACTACATACCCTGATTAGTCAGATCTCCAGATTATTTCCATCTTCGTATCCACTTTGCCACAGTCCTAGTTGATATGCCTGATTCGTTGGCGACGGCCCGGATACTTAATCCACTCTCTCGAAGACTGATGATCTGTCCTCATAGTGCAACCTTGCTGTTTCTTCTGTCCATGATGAAAACCTTTGACCGGCGTTGCATTACTTATGATGGCCAGACCAAAGTTTGGTTTGCCCTTGGTTGGCTGCCTACTACGCCTGATAATAAATATGATTGGCTACTGCCCCTTTAGTTCTTAAGAACCGCTCGGTTTAGTATACGTCGCTCTTGGCGGTTCAGATTACGAATATACTGTGCCCATGAAAACATACCAGCTTTTATTTATCATGGTGGCCTGCCTGAGCTATTTGGGTGTGTGATATTAGGTATTATTGTGTTCCAGCACCACATTTCATCACTGCTTATTTCCCTTTACATCACACTTCTTTTTTTTTTTTTTTTTTCCCACTGTAGAACAGTTTCATAAATTTCTTCACATCCATGTCATACCTAAATTGCTTTCTGGTCATTGTTCTTGCATTATTCTTTCGATGCTTTATATATATATATGTAACTTGCAATACTTTGGTGATAGAAACTCCGTGTACAAACAGCTAGATAAGGAGTTTATTACAAGCTCACAGTAAAACAGTCTACCCGTGTCGGCTGTCTGCTAAGAACTGATGCAATAACGCCGTCTTCAGGCGTGGGAGAGCATGCTGACCTAGCAAATTTAGTGGGGGCATGTATGCATTGGGGGGGGGGGACATATATACATCGGGGGTAGACATATTGTGGAGGGGGTACACTACTCCCCCGGGTAGCTGAGATGGTGTCTCCTGACACCAGGAGGTAAATGGTGGGTGATTATAGTAGTAAGGCAGGACTGGGGAGGGTCGTACAAGGGATAAGTATGATACAGGGGCAGGAGGGGAGACATGGCCATGTTGAGGGGAGGGAATTAGAAGGATATATACATATAAGATATATATACAAGGAATAATAGGTACAAATCCAGTAAGGGTCGAAGGTATATATAAACATAATGGGAATTACACAATAATAGTTTGATACATGATAAACAAGGAGTAGGTATGAGAGTTCTAGTGTTGTTCTTCCTTCATTTTTTTTTTTTTTTTGTGGATTTTCTGTAGGATACACTGTCACTGAGTAATGCATGAAAGACATACCATCATTTTCTAGTAGGCAGAGTGCTGTTCACAGTTTGGGTAATGGTTAGATGGCAATGGTAGTCACAGAATGCGAGGGCACTAAGTACGGGGAGTTTCTACGTCGTGGGTAGGGCGTACTATGCCTGTAGCGACTCTGATTTCCTGGAGTCGACGTTCCACTTTTCTGACACAACAATGCACTGCACAGATGATGAGTAGAAAACCTATGAAAGCGATAACCACAGGGGGAAACACAACTGTTGGATGAACCCATGAACGGCTGAAGGCCAGAGAAAATTGATCCATAATGAAATCACTGTCATTGAGGAAGGTGAGCATGTGCAAGTGAGGGGAGGTGATGGTAATGTTGGCAGATGGTAGGGTTGAAGGCATGTCGATTGGTTGAAAGATGTCATAGGAGTGTTTACGAACAGCTTGGTGATAGCGAGTGGCGTAAGTGATGACGGACTCTGATTTGACGGTACAATAGTCAGGTGCTTTGTTGAGACCACTAGCGGGGACGGAGCGAACGGAAGAACCAGGACACATGATTGTGACAGAGATGGGAACAGCAAAGAAGAAATACTGGACATGGTTGAGGTGAGCATGGTGGACTGGGAGGTCAGGAACTGGGACAAAGAACAGGCCGAGTAGATGGAACGGTTGCGAACTAAAGCAGACTCACAGGGTGTAGCACTGCTAGGGAAGATAGCGAAAAGGTGGGCAGCACAGAGACGAGAGGTCGGAGTAAGGAGGAACATTGCTGGAGGTCTGAGGAAGAAAGGAAGGCAACGGAAAGATGATCATGGGAGAGGAGGAAATATTCTGAAGGAACAGATACCTGTAACAAGGAGTTGTTGAGGTGGAAAGGGAAGGGAATGATGTGGAAAAGGATAAAGGTTATGGCAAAACGGAGAGGAATATGGACGACGACGTATGTAGTGAGAAGAGTGGCTTCGAGAACAGGATAATAATATTCAAGGGAGGAGTAAGGGAGGACTGGGGAGAGACCGAAGGTGGAGTGAGCCCATTCCAGGACAGAACGGAGAGCTGAGACAGGTACTAAGTCGGCAGTGACACGTCCATTGATAGCATCGACCAGGATACGAACCAAGGTAGAGACTTGAGACAGGAGAGAGTCAACGGCCAGTTGGAGATTATCCATGTTGAGTTTGAGGTAGAAGAACTGGGAGATAACGTTGAGATCTGAAAGGTGGCGTTGTAAGATATCGGTGAAATTGTTTAGAGTGGACGTGACTTCATTGAGTTGGGTTGTGAGCTTCTGTAACATAGTGTGTTGGATTTTAATGACTCGGCGTTGTGATTCTAGGGCTGAAGCTAAATGAGTGAGATCAGATTTGAAGCCAGAAATGTCACGGGCTGTAGCAACGCCAAACAAGCCACTCAGAATCTCACCGCCGAAGTCGAAGAGACCTCGTTTCACACGAGAACGACCCACGGGTGTCTGAATGGAAAATGTGTCATTGAGCTCAGTGAATCTGTTACTTATGTATTGCAATTGCCAGGAGAGTGGGATGAAAAGGTTATAGAGATACTCATTCGGGTTGTGTGTCCCCATGAGGGCCGTGAGATGGTTCCTGATGCCGTGGAGCTGGTGCGCGTAGGCAGGTAGGGCAATGGCTACGTCGGCCAGGGGCGCAAGATCGTAGCGCAAAGAGGCGATGTCGTCGATAAGCATTACCTCGCCTCCCGAGCCGACCAAGGCCCCGGGACGTACTCCACCATCGTCCTGACCTGACCCAGACCCCAGGAGGGTCAGCACTGCCAGCAGGGAGATCACTAACATCGTACCTAGAAAATCAGGGTAGAGTTAATGGGGAAGGTCGTGAAGAGGTTGATGGGCAGAGCGCAGTTTGGACCGATATTGATTGGTTGATGAATGAGCAGGTGGAGGTGGAGAGGAAGACTGAGGGATAGGTGGAGACAGAGTAGATTGAGGGATGGGAGGAGGGGAAGAGGGGGCAGGAGGTTGTTTAAGTGACTCTTCCAACACGAGGCCACGGGGTGCTCGCTTTAAGTCATCGATGTGGACCCATCTGGTGTCCCTAGTGGACAGGTCCTGGAGGTGAAATTTGTTGCCTTGTCGAGTGAGGACGCGGTGGGGCCCTGTAAATTTGTCATCCAACTTAGAGGAACGCGTATGGGAATGGGCAAAGACAAGATCGCCTACATTGATAGTGATAGGAGAGGCGGACTTATGTTGGCGCTGCAGCATGTCCTCCTGAGAGGAAGCCAAAGTGGACTGGACATACTGGTGGATTGTCTGGAAGTTGGCCAATTTTAGTTTAACATAATCATCCATGTTGTAGATGGGTTCTGGCTTTGAGGATAAGAGAGAGTATGGGAGGTCCTTGTCAAAACCAAAGAGGACGAAGAAGGGAGATTCAGCAATGGATGCATTGATGGAACTATTGATGGAGGATGCCACTTGAGGAATCCAGTCATCCCAGGACGAACTATGGGAGCTGAGATGTCTGAGTCACTCTAAGATTTTACGGTTGTGGCGTTCTACAAGGCCATTGGAAGCCGGATGGTTAGGCACGACATTGCACTTACTGATATGAAAGTGGCGACAGATCTCATCGAGAAGGCTATTGTTGAATTCTGTACCGTTGTCAGTAAGAATGGTATGAGGGGTACTGAATGGGCAAATTACGTGATCTACAAAGGCACGGGCAACGCTCTTCGCGGTCTTGTCGGAGAGGGGGACGAGGACACAGTAGCGGGAGAAGTGGTCGACCGCTACGAACAAGTACTCAGCGCCAGATTCTGTGAGAGGTAGTTTTAAGAGATCGATTGAGACAGTTTCCCATGGTCGTGACGGGATTGGGTATTGTAAGAGAGGTGCTGGTAAGCCGGTTGATGTGGAAAGTATGACTTTTAATGCGGCAATGGAAGATGAAAGGATGAAGATGGATACGTAGGTGGAAATGTATAAATAACAATGAGAGAATGGAATACACTAGGTGTGAAAATGAATGAAGGTGCGGGCATGGATGGTTTAAATAAAATGAGAAAGGATGAGATGGATAATAAATAACGTAGGTGAAGATGAAAACGGGGCAATGGAAATGAGATGGAATATTTGCAATAACCAATCTGTAGAGAAAATCGAGGATAATCTCTATAGAAAGGAAAGATATACTATAGTTACACAGTAGAAACGGGAGTGTCGAGAGGTATGACGTGCAGGGTGGCTGGGCGTAGCTGGGCTGGGGCGGGGCGGGGCGGGGCGGGGCGACGGGGCGGGGCTGGGCGGGGCTGGGCTGCGGGGTAGAGACAGCTGGGCGGAGAGGAGAGGAGACACCGCGATGAATCACCGGCAGGGAGTGGCGGTCTTAGGAGGCTCCGTAATGCAGACCAGATGCGGGCGACGGCGGAGGCCGGTGGTGGGTGGTGAGGCAGATGTCGGCGCAAGGCAGGTGTAGAGCTGGTGAATTGCAAATGCAGAGAATGGTGATGGGCAGACAGCGGGCAGACAGTGATAAGTGGCACCGTGGGGGCAGGAGCTATGATGAGTCTGGAACAGGTGCTGGGAACAGGTGCAACAGGTGCGTAGGTCGGCGACGGTGACACGTGCAGTTGTTTGAGAGGTGAGCACTGGCGAGAAAAATGGTACACTTGAAAAGCACAGCCAAGGTATAGAGGCACGGAGGAAGGGCGAGGCTGGCAGATGCGAGACGTCGTGTATCTTGTTGTATCTCTAAAAATCCAAGGAGGCGGTCAGAATGTGATGGTTCGAAACACCGCTGCTACCAAATGTAACTTGCAATAATTTGGTGATAGAAACTCCGTGTACAAACAGCTAGATAAGGAGTTTATTACAAGCTCACAGTAAAACAGTCTACCCGTGTCAGCTGTCTGCTAAGAACTGATGCAATAACGCCGTCTTCAGGCGTGGGAGAGCATGCTGACCTAGCAAATTTAGTGGGGGCATGTATGCATTGGGGGGGGACATATATACATTGGGGGTAGACATATTGTGGAGGGGGTACATATATATATATATATATATATATATATATATATATATATACATATATATATATATATATATATATATATATATATATATATATATATATATATATATATATATATATATATATATATATATATATATATATATATATATATATATATATAATATATATATATATATATATATATATATATATATATATATATATATATATATATATATATATATATATATATATATATATACATATATATATATATATATATATATATATATATATAGTATATATATATAGTATATACATATGTATCTATCTATCTATCTATTTATCTATCTATCTATTGCCAGACGCCTCAATCCCATTTGGGGTGGCCACAAACAAATCGCCTCAACGTCGCATGTCCCCCCCCCCATTTCACTGCCCCGCTCCCAACTCACCCCCCCCTCTCTCATATACCTCTGCACCCCATCCCTCCATCTCATCCTCGGCCTCCCCCTCCCTCTTCCCCCCTCCACCTCACTCACATACACTCGTCAGTCTTTCACCCTCCATCCTCTCCACATGGCCAAACCACCGCAGTGTATTCCTCTTAACGCTTCTTATCACATCCACATCCACACCGCAACGTTCCTTTATATCGTCATTCGTCAGCTTGTCTCTCCATGTGACTCCACAGGCTCCTCTTAAGGGGGTATCACACGGTACCTCGTATCGGGAACGGCCGAGGAAGATTTAAGTGGAACAAAACTTGGACGCTATCACACACGTTCCTCATATCCTCGGCAAAGGACATGCTTCTCACAGTGTTGCCAGAGCCCCATCTCGCAACTGTCGAAAGTGATCGATGTCGCTGACTCGGTAGATAATAAGGAGAAGCAACTTTGTTTACAAACAGGCACACATGCCGATGAGAAGTATACATTACATCACATTATCTAGGAGTCCCGTTGGTTAAAATGGCTTTTGGTTAAAATGACTGGTAGCAGTACACCTCGTAGCAGTACGGCTAGCTGCAGTGGTGTCCTCAGTTGTAAACACGTGTTTATTTTACCAACATCACAGTTTCTTCGGTAAAGGAAATATTAACTCTTTATAAGGGTTTCAAAAAGATTGATAATTATTCTAAAATATTAATAAGTATTCAGTGTTAGGCTAAATGTTCAATGCTGTAGTACGATATATTCTCCGTCGAGTCGCCTGGATTTTGGTCACACTGTTTTGCCCGTTGTATCCTCGGCAGGAATCCATCCAGATGAATTCCAAATGCCCGTGGTATCGTCGGTAAGTTTACCATGTTACCGTTCCGATTTACCATCGTATCCTCGGCAAACCTCGTATGAAGTGCCGTGTGATAGCCCCTTTAAATAACTCATTTCCACTGCTCTCATTCTTGACCTGTGCCCTTCCAGCAACGTCCAAGCTTCACTTCCATACGTTAGAGTTGGTATCACAATAATGTCATGTAGTAACTTTTTCACTTCCATGCTCACTTCCCTGCTTCTTATCACTGCTTTCAAGGAACCAGCAACCTTTCTTCCCTGCTGTACTGTTTCAAGCACTTCACCCTCCAAACCTTCATCCTTACTCATCACACTACCCAAGTACTTAAACATACTCACATTTTCCAATTTCTCACCATCCAATCTCGCTGTACATTCACTGACTTCACCTCTCTCAAAGACCATCACTTTACTCTTCCTTACATTTACCTTTAGATTCCGTTTCTTACACACTGTCTCAAACTCATCCACCAAGCCTTGCAGCTCTCCTTCGTCTTCGCTCAACAACACAGTATCTTCTGCAAACAACGGTACAGGGAGTTTCCAAACACTAGCCTCTCTCACCAGGACCACTCCAACATCCACTCCCCTACCTTGTACCTCTTTTATTACCCCATCCATGTACAGATTGAACAACCATGGAGACATGACACATCCCTGTTTCAACCCAACCTTCAAAGAGAAAAATTCACTCAGTTCACCATCCACACGCACTGCAGCCTTAGCACCATCATACATACTCTTCACAGCATTCAACAACTTCCCATCTACTCCATATATTCTTAAAACTTTCCACAATCCCTATCTATCAACCCTGTCATATGTTTTCTCCAAGTCCATGAAAGCCGCATACAACTTCTTTCCCTTCTCTAGAAACTTTTCCACAATAGATCTAAGAATGAATATCTGATCTACACAACCTCTTCCCTTCCTAAAGCTTCCCTGTTCTTCTCCAACTAACTCCTCTGTTCTTTCTCTAACTCTGTCAATAAGTATCCTACCATACACTTTTTCTATTATACTAAGAAGACAGATGCCCGTATGATTACCACACACTTCTTTCTCCCCTTTTCCTTTGTACAATGAAATAATTATACCTGACTTCCAATCCTCCGGACTCTACCTTCCTCCTAGGCCAATCTGCACATTTTCCACTTGCATTCTACTACTATCTCTCCCCCAACTTCAGCATTTCACCACACACTCCATCAATTCCTGGGGCTTTCCCCAATTCAACTTTCTTCATTGCTTCCAGAACTTCTATCCTACTAATATACATACATACATACATACATATATAATATATATATATATATATATATATATATATATATATATATATATAGTAGAATGGATGTGGAAGATGTGCAGATTGGCCTGGGAGGAAGGTAGAGTCTCGGAGAATTGGAAGTCAGGTATAATTATTTCCTTGTACAAAGGAAAAGGGGAAAAAGAAGTGTGTGGTAACCATAGGGACATTTATCTTCTTAGTATAATAGGAAATGTGTATGGTAGGATACTTATTGACAGACTTAGAGAAAGAACAGAGAAATTAGTTGGAGAAGAACAGGGAGGCTTTAGGAAGGGAAGAGGTTGTGTAGATCAGATATTTATTCTTAGATCTGTAGTGGAAAAGTTTCTAGAGAAGGGAAAGAAGATGAATGCGACTTTCATGGATTTTGAGAAAGCATATGACAGGGTGGATAGACAAGGATTGTGGAAAGTGTTACCCGTCCCGATGACGTATGGGTACGTCACCACGATTTGCATTTGCCAGTCCCGGCGACGTACCAGTACGTCGTGCAATTGCAATGTGCATAATTTGGACAATTCTCAAATTTCGCGCTTGATTTGCGGTACGTACCCTCGCCTGACCTTCCCCTACCTGCCACCAGGCGGGGACACTCGGCGACCCCGCGCGACCCGCGCTAGCCCGCCACTCGTCCACTCACCTGGTAGCCACGGTCCTGCTCAAACATGGCTAAGAGAGGTCTCTCAGAGAGCGAAATTCAAGTCGCCCTGGACACCTTTACCGGCGACAGTGATACCCCACTGGATGATGAGGAGATGGACAAAGATTATGTGCAGCCAGAGGAGGAAGAAACCACCAGCAGTGATGAGGAAGTTCCGTCACCAAGGAAGCGGCAGTACGTGACTTACCGTGCTGCTAGAGAGGGGCAGGAGGCAAAGAAGGCACGTGGTATGTCATATCCCTATCCCCAGCGTGCCTTGGAAGCCGAATTCGAGGTCGAGGACGAGGACGAGGACGAGGACGGAGACGTGGGACATGCTGCCACGTGGTATGGGCGGGAGGTGATTACGCATCGTGGCCCAGAGCGCACACCACGTCGTCTAAGCAGGTATGGGCCAAGCATTCTGTTTGGGGAGGTAGGAAGTGAAGTGGAGGGAGTGGGGAGTGAAATGGACATTCCTGGGATTAGGGAAAGTGAGAGTGAGGTGGGTGAGTCATTGCTCTCCCTACGCAGTGTGAGGCGGCAGAGTGGATCATGTGGGCCAGTGCAGGTGCGTTCCTTATCACGTGGGGTTGTGAGGGAGGGGGAAGGTGGGGAGGAACCACTCTAAAGCACGTCTTATGCTCCCCAATATCCCCTAACACGTGGTCAAGCAAGGTTGCGTAAGAGAGCACGTGGTGTGGTAATGGAGGGGGAAGGTGGGGAGGAACCACTCCCCAGCACGTCTTCTGCTCCCCAATATCAAACTATTTCATCCCCACAGCCCCCTAATGTTCCTCAAGGCCGTAAGGGTAAGGGAAAGGGAAAGGGTAAAGGCAGAGGGAAGAGGAGTGACAGTGGGGAAGCCCTCCGTACTCCTTCTCCCCAACCTCCCCAACCAGGATCTCCTCCCCACCCAGACGAAGGCGGTGATGGGGACGAGGGATTTGTGTCGTGGGATTGGGAGGATGGGAGTGATTTTTCTCCCCTCATTCACCCCTTCACTGAGCAGGGGCGATCTGGCTGCATTGCACCAGGTATTCACTGTAATTCAAGCAGGTTGGATTTTTTCCACCTGTTTTTCAGTGAGCCCTTCGTTGATCAGATCGTGCTTCAAACAAACCTGTTTGCAAGCGGCCAGCGGCTAGAAAGTGAAAGATTGGGAACAAGGAGTAGGCATTCAGTGATTTATGATTACCCTGTCTCCATTCCAGAAATGTTCTTATTTTTTGCCCTTGTCCTTTTGATGGGTATAATAAGAAAAAATAGAATTCCTGCTTACTGGACTAGGGACCCTGTTATGTTTACCCCCATATTTGGTCAAGTGATGAGCCGTAATCGGTTTCAACAAATTCTAAGTCGCCTCCATTTTTATGATGCTAATGACCCTGCAAATGCAAACAACACGGACAAAATGAGGCGAATTAGGCTGGTCTTTGATCACCTCAGGCAAACCTTTCGATCCTCATTCTATCCCTATAGAGATCTCGTCATAGACGAGAGTCTCGTGTTGTGGAGAGGCAATATTTCATTCAGACAGTATATACCCAGCAAAAGGCACCGTTTTGGGTTCAAGATCTTTGTTATGTGTGACTGTAGGACTGGATACGTGCAAGACATAGTCTTGTACACTGGTGCACAGACAGACATAATAGAAGATCGAAGTATAGGACTTTCTGGAGCAGTGGTAAAGACGATGATACAAGACTACCTTCATCGTGGTCACGTTCTCTGTTTCGACAATTGGTACACTAGCCCTCTTCTCGCTCGTTATCTTCACAGACATTAAACGGGAGTCTGTGGAACCGTAAAGGTGAACCGGCGTCACATGGTCAAGGTAGGGCGGAAACTTGCAAGGAGTGAGGTTGTCTTCTTCAAAGCAAACAACATCCTTGCAACAATGTGGAACCACAACAGAGAAGTAAGCCTCTTGTCCACGGTTCACCGCCCCTTGATGCACCGTACTGATTCTGTTGATTACCATAGTGAAAGCAGGCGTCGTGTTTGGAAACCTGAATGTGTCATGGACTATAATATAAACATGCGCCTCGTGGACCAGTCAGACTCCATGATATCGACGGTAGAGTGTGCCAGGACCACGATGAAGTGGTATAAGAAACTGTTCTTTCACTTGCTAGATATCACTGCTCTGAATTGCCACCACCTTCACGCCATGACCACAGGAGTTCAGGAAACCTTTGAAGGGTTTGTGAGGGAGCTCACACGAGAAATCTTTGCAAAATATGCGGTTGAAAGGCCCCAACAGAGCCCCCGCACTGCCCCTATTACCCATACTCCCCAAAGAATATCCGCCCGCCATTTCCCCACTCCTATCCCGCCCCAGCCCAACAGACCTAGGCCCCAGCGCAGGTGTCACGTGTGCAGTCATTCCCAGGTGAGACTCACGACACAGAGGAAGGACACCCGCTATGAGTGCGTGCAGTGTGACGTGGGTCTGTGTATTCACCCATGTTTTAGTGAATATCACACGTTGCTGCAATTTTAGCATGGTGTGATTGCGAAAGGACGCAGAAATTATGATGTAAATGCGACAGACAGACGCTCTGTGAAAATATCAGTCATGTGGATCGCCAAATATTAGTATAAAGTGCCTACGGGTAGAACATAAGTGCAAACATTGGGTGTAAGTATATAAATCTGCCCTAAGTTGAAACTTACATAGGGAGGGTTGTTTGATGCGATATTCTGTCGCTCAGTGCAATAAATACGGCCCCTTATTATATATTTTCTATTATGTGACATTCTTACTGGTATAATATAAGTTCAAATTATTGTATATGATGATGTATTTCCTAAGTCAAATATTCATAGCGTGTCTATAAAGATAAGATTTCCTGACGCCTAGTCGAATGAATAAGGCACGTATTAGTCAAAATAAAAGTCAGCAAGTGATAAAGTGAATAATTAGTATATAAGTGTGTGCGTGAGTTAGTGTATAAGTGTGTGAGTATTATGTATGACGTAACATTCCTTGCGAGGGTATTTTCAGGCGATATTCTCACGCTCACTTGAATAAATATTGGCAGTAAGTATGTACAGTGCATTGGAGGGGTGTAAACGTGTGTAATGTAAGTGGGAAAATATAATTGGAGTGAATAAATAAAGTAGATGATGAAACACGAGTGTTTGAGATCGTGGTTGCTACGTGAATAGGCGCTAGCATATCGCTAAATGCCCTCGTAATGAATGAAAATAATTGAAAACCTTCACAGTGGTGGGGGAAAGGTTCTATGTAAATGGGAAAATAATTGGAAAGTGATAAAACAATTTAGTATGTTGAAATACGAGACATAGCGAGTGCGCTTACTAAGCTGATGTGCGCTAAACTTATGCTGCATGTCATCATAATGAATGAAAACATCTGAAAACACTTACAAACAGTTATAATTGGTAAATTGTCATTGAAACAGAAGTATACAAGTAGAAAAAATGATCGGTAGACTCATAACAGAAAATTAGCAGATAGCATGATACGACTCGGACCTAACTCGCTATGCTCGCGCGATGGTACAATGCTTATTTTTCCTATATATGTGTCTGAAATCCATTATATTGTTACTGTTATTGTTTATTAGTACAAATTCAATAAATGTAGAGGTGTTGTGTGTTGTTTGTCCCAGTATTCCTTACCATAGAAAACGTTTACGCATATCCAGCCCATTACAGAATACGATACCTGCGGGGGGAAACCGCACCTGTATAGACCACTTATAGACCGCAGAGACCATTTTCTTCAAGATTTTCCATAGTTTCGCGACCTAAGCGGAAGTTTCATAGGAAAATTTTTTTTTCCAAAAAGGCTCGGGACTGGGGGATATCATAGGTGCGGAAAGGCTCGGGACGTGACGGGTTAAGAATATATGGAGTAGATGGGAAGTTGTTGAATGCTGTGAAGAGTATGTACGATGGTGCATGGAAGGAAAGAAGGATATCTGATCTCTCTCTCTCTCTCTCTCTCTCTGAATTGCCTATATCTATCTCTCCATCTCTCTCTCTCTTCTATCTATCTATCTATCTATATCACTTTATATATACGGAAATTATGATGCAGGAACAATGCCCGGAATGCAATTTAGTTAAGACAAGGAAGTGAAGTCGCTAATGAAACTGTTCCACGGTGGCAAAAAGTATAACGGTGTTCTTAAGAGAGAAGGAAAAATATCGTGATAATGTAGGATAACTTTTACCTGGTCGTGGTGTAGTGGATTGCTGCCTGACTCTCATCTGAGAGTCCCGGGTTCGATTCCCGGCGTGATGGTATTATATTGAAGGATCTTAAGAGAGCATTGCCGTATCGGCCTAGTCCTTCTGGGCTAGTGTAGTCAAATTCATAATATCTGAAAAACTTCCGCCACACAAACCCTGTCTCCAGCCACACAAACCCTGTCTCCCAGTATTCTTCTATCTCTTCGTTCTCCTTCTCTGTTGCGCCCTCCACCTGTGATTCTTATATCCATTTCACCAGTCCTACTATCCATGAATTGCACATTATCAGACCACTTCAGCATTCCTTGATCAGCTCTTACAGTATCTACCAGACTACGCTTCCCTCCATGTATCTCACTTTCATCTCTAACCCATTACACCACCATACTGCGTTATTGTGTTCAGATAATTCGGTTCCAGCAAGCCATTTATACTATGTATGCTATGTCATGACACTAGTAAAAATCAAGCTATAAAACTACTGTATAAACAGGTATTTGTACACACTCAAATTCAGTACAATGTTCAGTTAACAGACTTGGATAGAATATTACATTATAACACCAAGCAACTGAAGCCAAAGGCATTTTCGTGTGTAGTGGTATGCAATACCAGAAATGGTTGACAGATCGACAACCGTGAGATTATCACTAACATTAATAAAATGGTCATTTATTTAGCCAGAATAGCCATACCGGTAGGTTTTGCCGCCCGCTAGAGGAGAAAAAAGTTTATCATTAAAATGTTTATCCCACTCCATGAAGATACCCACAGTATTCATATTTCACGGCCAAGGTGAATAGACCTACTTTTGTATTCAGTATATATATATATATATATATATATATATATATATATATATATATAATCGCGTAGGCATCGAAGGCCATGTAGCACGGCATGGGCCCTAACTCTCGACCTTATGGACGGCGAGTCAACGCTCTACTTAGTGAGCTACTTGGCTCACATTAACAGCATTACCTGACTCTCTCAACATACAGTACTAGGAGCATTTGGTAATCCGCAACAATATGAAAAAGGAAAATTAAGACTGTAGATCATAGACAGTATATTGATCTGTTAGCAATGGGTCCATCCTCCCTTCTGCACAATAACATCACAAAGTCTATCAGGCATGCTGGAGACGACACTTCTCACAATGTGCAGCTTTCCCCGTAGAGATTCCCATTCTTGCCGTATATGTTCCATCAACTGCTCGGCTGTCCTCTCTCTTTCTGGCTCCCTTGTGTTGACCATAATCGCCCAGATACTTTCAACTGGGTTGCAGTCGCAACCTTTGGTAGGCCAGTCCAAGAGCTGAAGATATTCCTGTGTAGCAAACCACTCCTGGACTACACGTGCCATGTGAAATAGGCACCGATCATGGAAGAATATGATGGGACCTGGTGGGAAGGGATACCGACTCGTTACTTATCCACTGCAAAGTTATTATTTTAGTGTAATTTTGATTACATTGAATGAAATTTAGCCTTTCTTACGTTAGATAACCTACTCTTAATACCAAAAAATAATAACCTTTAAATGTGACTCGGGAGAAGTTGCTTTTGCGGGCAATGATGAATACGGGAGTGAGATGTTTTTTAACTCCCCAGGAGGGTATGTCGATTGCCGAGATTTACTCCAGCGCTCTCTCTCTCTCACTCTCTCTCTAAAGCTATATGAAACACTGGTTGCAGCAGTGCTTTTAGGTCAAACATCAATATATTAAACATCCTAGCAGGTATTATTTCTCCTTCACACATGAGCCCTACCATGATCGGACGATCAGGGAGTTTTCTCGTCTCAGAAAACCCGTGACCAGAAGTCTAGCCTTTGGTTCTCATATTGGCGGGCAAATTCCAGCCTGGCAGCATGATGCATTCTGTAAGGCTCTCCTTTTTTGCGAGAACAGGGAACCCTATGGTGTATTCCCGCCTCATGTTATCGTCGATGGACTATAGAGAGAGATACTTCTAGCCCAAGTCTCTCCCGGAGTGCCACTGCAAATTTTGTTAGTGGGGACTCCTGTGTTGCACGTAGTAACGCTTCATCCTGCTGGCGCGTCGTCACTCGTGAGCGTGGTCGTTTTGCTGTGGAATGCAGTTATTTACGTTGTCAGACGATCGAAAGTTTGTCGATCTCTCTGTAAACATTTTCCTACTTCCTTGAATGAGTAGTTAGGGCGGATTAGTATTACACTAAGTGGGGTTATGTGTGGGAAAAGGTTCCGTTTCTAGTGATATGAGAGCCTTTGGGGTGTGCAGGAGATTCAATAAAAGCAATGATGTGGGCCTCAAGGGAATGCTACATATGCAAGCCCTCATTAACATTTACGAGCTGTCTTTTTTAGGGTCAGACGGTGATTTAGGAACAAAATCGGTGTCCCTCATTATGTAGGATGGATGAAACCCACGAACTGACAAACTTCTTTGGAAGATTAACAACCCCAGTTCCTATTTATTATATTACGTAATTAGTGTTTCTAAGGGAAATACATATTTATCTGGTATATACGTATGTCAGAAAGAGATAAAGCTTAAAAAAATAATCTAAATAGTTATAAACATTTCTTGGTAGAAAGCCACGCCATGCGCAAAGGTTCCAGTCTCCCCTAGGGGCTGGGGTCATAAACTCAGGTAATGCCATGAGGGTGGACACACTTGTCACCTTTTGCTTGAAAATCTGGACCACGACAGCCTACCCACGGGCCCCTACCCAAACGTGGTGGGCAATATGGGAAAGCTACAAATGCAATAATAACTTTGTAGAAGGCCACTCAATGGAATGCGTACCTCCGTAAATGCCTATCAATCGTTTCCGGTGGTATGCACTCCATTTGAATAATCCTTTATCCGGATCCAGTTAAGAATTTAATGAGTTATTTCCCGGCCCATGGCGCATCCCTCAACGAAGTTTCATGAATATCCATTCAGTAGTTGACGGATGTATGCGCTCTAGGGAGTGCTCCTTTAACCGTATGCACTCAAATGTGTAATGGGTTCTTCCTGCCCCATGCTCCATCCATCCACCAAGTTTCATGGTAATCTGTTCATCAGTTTTTGCGTAAAAGACACACACACACACACACACACACACACACACACACACACACTCGCAAGGCAGACACAAGCACATAATCTGACAGACACCACACACACACACACAGACACACGCACACACTCAGACACACACATGAACACACGCAGAAATACATAAGCACACAGACAAACACACACACACACACACAGACACACACACACACACACACACACACACACACACACACACACACCGAAAGACCGACACATATAGGCATACAGACAGACACGCAGAAAATAAACCTGCTGGCGGAGGTAACAATATGGCATATTTACTGCCCTTTGATAACAAGAGAGGAACGTGGCTAAATTAGTTCACTAATTAAAAATGGTGCAAGAGGAATGCAATGTTGTTCACCGTATGACTACATACTCTGATTAGTCAGATCTCCAGATTATTTCCATCTTCGTATCCACTTTGCCACAGTCCTAGTTGATATGCCTGATTCGTTGGCGACGGCCCGGATACTTAATCCACTCTCTCGAAGACTGATGATCTGTCCTCATAGTGCAACCTTGCTGTTTCTTCTGTCCATGATGAAAACCTTTGACCGGCGTTGCATTACTTATGATGGCCAGACCAAAGTTTGGTTTGCCCTTGGTTGGCTGCCTACTACGCCTGATAATAAATATGATTGGCTACTGCCCCTTTAGTTCTTAAGAACCGCTCGGTTTAGTATACGTCGCTCTTGGCGGTTCAGATTACGAATATACTATGCCCATGAAAACATACCAGCTTTTATTTGTCATGGTGGCCTGCCTGAGCTATCTGGGTGTGTGATATTAGGTATTATTGTGTTACAGCACCACATTTCGTCACTGCTTATTTCCCTTTACATCATACTTTTTTTTTTTTTCCCCCACTGTAGAACAGTTTCATAAATTTCTTCACATCCATGTCATACCTAAATTGCTTTCTGGTCATTGTTCTTGCATTATTTTTTCGATGTTTTAAATATATATATATATATATATATATATATATATATATATATATATATATATATATATGCAGTATATATATATATAACACACACACACACACACACACACACACATATATATATTGCCAGACGCCTCAATCCCGTTCGGGGTGGCCACAAACAAATCGCCTCAACGTCGCATGTACCCCGCCATTTCACTGCCCCGCTCCCATCTCACCCCCCCCTCTCTCATATACCTCTCCACCCCATCCCTCCATCTCATCCTCGGCCTCCCCCTCCCTCTTCCCCCCTCCACCTCACTCACATACACTCTCCTCGTCAGTCTTTCACCCTCCATCCTCTCCACATGGCCAAACCACCGCAGTGTATTCCTCCTAACGCTTCCTATCACATCCACACCACAACGTTCCTTTATATCGTCATTCGTCAGCCTGTCTCTCCATGTGACTCCACAGGCTCCTTTTAATTAAGGGGGTATCACACGGTACCTCGTATCAGGAACGGCCGAGGAAGATTTAAGTGGAACAAAACTTGGACGCTATCACACACGTTCCTCGTATCCTCGGCAAAGGACATGCTTCTCACACTGTTGCCAGAGCCCCATCTCGCAATTGTGGAAAGTGATTGCTGTCGCTGACTTGGTAGAGAATAAGGAGAAGCTACTTTGTTTACAAATAGGTACACACGCGGATGAGAAGTATACATTACGCCACATTATCCAGGAGCCCCATTGGTTAAAATGGCTTTTGGTTAAAATGACTGGTAGCAGTACGCCTCGTAGCAGTACGTCTAGCTGCAGTGGTGTCCTCAGTTGTAAACACGTGATTATTTTACCGACATCACAGTTTCCTCGGTATAGGAAATATTAACTCTTTATAAGGGTTTCAAAAAGATTGATAATTATTCTAAAATATTAATAAGTATTCAGTGTTAGGCTAAATGTTCAATGCTGTAGTACGATATATTCTCCATCGAGTCGCCTGGGTTTTGGTCACACTGTTTTGCCCGTCGTATCCTCGGCAGGAATCCATCCAGATGAATTCCAAATGCCCGTGGTATCGTCGGCAATTTTACCACGTTACCGTTCCGATTTACCATCGGATCCTCGGCAAACCTCGTATGAAGTGCCGTGTGATAGCCCCTTTAAATAACTCATTTCCACTGCTCTCAATCTTGACCTGTGCCCTTCCAGCAACGTCCAAGCTTCACTTCCATACGTTAGAGTTGGTATCACAATAATGTCATGTAGTAGCTTTTTCACTTCCATGCTCATTTCCCTGCTTCTTATCACTGCTTTCAAGGAACCAGCAACCTTTCTTCCCTGCTGTACTCTTTCAAGCACTTCACCCTCCAAACCTCCATCCTTACTCATCACACTATCCAAGTACTTAAACGTACTCACATTTTCCAATTTCTCCCCATCCAATCTCGCTGCACATTCACTGACTTCACCTCTCTCAAAGACCATCACTTTACTCTTCCTTACATTTACCTTTAGATTCCGTTTCTTACACACTGCCCCAAACTCATCCACCAAGCCTTGCAGCTCTCCTACGTCTTCGCTCAACAACACAGTATCATCTGCAAACAATAGTACAGGGAGTTTCCAAACACTAGCCTCTCTCACCAGGACCACTCCAACATCCACTATCCTACCTTGTACCTGTTTTATTACCCCATCCATGTACAGATTGAACAACCATGGAGACATGACACATCCCTGTTTCAACCCAACCTTCAAAGAGAAAAATTCACTCAGTTCACCATCCACACGCACTGCAGCCTTAGCACCATCATACATACTCTTCACAGCATTCAACAACCTCTCCATCTACTTCACATATTCTTAATACTTTCCACAATCGTTGTCTATCCACCCTGTCATATGTTTTCTCCAAGTCCATGAAAGCCGCATACAACTTCTTTCCCTTCTCTAGAAACGTTTCCACTAAAGATCTAAGAATGAATATCTGATTTACACAACCTCTTCCCTTCCTAAAGCCTCCCTGTTCTTTTCCAACTAACTCCTTTGTTCTTTCTCTAACTCTGTCAATAAGTATCCTACCATACATTTTTCCTATTATACTAAGAAGACAGATGCCCGTATGATTACCACACACTTCTTTCTCCCCTTTTCCTTTGTACAAGGGAATAATTATACCTGACTTCCAATCCTCCGGACTCTACCTTCCTCCCAGGCCAATCTGCACATTTTCCACATGCATTCGACTACTATCTCTCCCCCAAACTTCAGCATTTCACCACACACTCCATCAATTCCTGTGGCTTTCCCCAATTGACCTTTCTTCATTGCTTCCAGAAATTCTATCTTACTAATATATATTGTTACATAGCCTATGATTTCATCATCCTTTGTGTAATTTTAACGCACAGTTGCTGCATGTTTGATCACGAGCGTGTTCTGCCTCAGTCCCCCCCTTCTACCGTTATAGTAGAGTAAGTCGTCCTCTCTGTTGTCCAAAGCGGGATTGTCAACTCTTTGTCCCCATGGCTTCATTTGCGCGTCCTTATTACAAGTTGTATCAGGCTCTGCTGGCCCCTATATAATGAGCTCAGTCTCTGCATCATTGCCACTTAGATCTGCTCCTCATTTTGTTCACATCTCTGTCCTCCCCTGTACAGATATTATTATTGTGAGTGCTCAAGAAATCTCCAAACATCTAGCAGCTGTGTGTAATTTGAGTATAACTGTTGTATTTTTTCTTGTACTGTATAGCATAAGTTTAATTTGTAGGCCTAGTGAAGTTTTTGTAATTCGTGTGGGGTTCTTTATGTCAGTCATTTTTGATAATAGTTTGTATCTGTAATAATTTATCTGGCATTCACTGAGTATTATCTGGTATCTCATTTTATCAGGGCTGACTTAGATAAATTTACTCTTGCTAATTTCGTGTTAATAGAGGCTATTGCAGTTAACCATATATTTAACCTGTTTATTTGCCATTACATTATCCTTATGAGTCCTGAATGTTTTGTTGTTAGTTTGAGCATTAAACTTTAACTTGTAATTTTACCTAACTCTTTTGTTTTGAACCTGGAACTTTACGGGACAGTAGTGACTCTTAGTATTCTCACTTAATGTGTACATTATCTTTCTCTGTTCCGTAACATAAATTTGGCGACCTCTTATCAGGATATTCAGGATATTATCATAAGGATATTGCTCGATATTTTGTGACTGTGATATATTCATGATGGCTACTATTACTACACTTGATGAAGCCAAAGATTTTTTGTCAAATGTGCAAACAGTGTGTGATATAGAAAACAGAACAAAGAATGAACTTAAGATTGTTGCTCAACAATTGGGATTTGTTGTTCGCTCTCATCAGTCTAAAGATCAAATTCTTGCCATGATTAATGAAAGCTTGTTTAATGTAACTCCTCCAAATGAGCAAACGCAGATTGAATTAGCTAAGTTACAGCTAGCCCTGCAGGAGGCTTGTGCTAAGGAGGCGGAGTCTCGTGTTAAGGAGGCTGAATTTCAAGCACGTGCTAAGGAGGCTGAGTCTCAGGCTAAGGAGGCGGAATCTCAGGTTCGGATTCAGGAGGCACAGATACAGGCTCAGGCACAAGTTGAACTTGCCAGGATTCAGGCAGACCATGAGTATCGCATGAAACAAGGTGGAACTGGATCATCTAGCTCTGATGATTTTGATGTGGCTAAAAATGTTAAACTTGTCCCTCCTTTTAATGAATCTGATTTAACAAAGTATTTTCAGTTGTTTGAGAGGGTAGCTACAGGTTTTAATTGGCCTAAAAAGTACTGGCCAGTACTCGTTCAAACTGTTCTCACCGGTAAAGCTCAAGTAACTTATGCATCTTTGCCTCAGGATCAGTCTGATAATTATGATGTAGTTAAGAGCTTGATTCTTAAGGCCTATGAGCTTGTTCCTGAAGCTTATAGAGTAAAATTTAGGACAACTTACAAGCAAGATAAGCAATCCCATGTTGAGTATGCAAAAATCAAAGAAGATTTGTTAGAGCAGTGGTTAAATTCTAAGAATGTGGATTCTGATTTTGGTAAATTTAAGCAGATGATTTTGCTGGAGGATTTCAAAAGGTGTATTAGTAAAGATGTAAGCCTATATCTTGATGAGAAAAGAATAGATAATTTGTCTGATGCTGCAGTTTTAGCTGATGAATATGTTCTCACTCACAAGAGATATTCTAAAGAAAAAGGGAAAGCTGAGAGTAAGTACGTTGCCTCTACTCAGAGTACAGGTAACAGGAAAGAGAATAAGGATGATGTTTCTCAGGAAGTAAATACCAGCTTCACCTCTAGATTTCAGAAAAGTAAATGTACTTATTGTAGTAAGCTTGGTCATACTACGGAGAGATGTTTCAGGAGACAGCGTGATGTGAACAAAAAGGAGTCTTTAAATATTCAGTCAATTGGTCTAGTGTTCACTCTTGAGAGTTCCCAGAATTCTTTAACTGAGTTAATTGAACCTGCTTTGAGGGGTAACTTAAATTCTCATGATGGAGCTCCTCTTTTGAGCAGTAACGTGGGTGACACTCTCAAGAGTTCATGTGCTAATTTCCTGTCTGATGGTTTTGTCAGTCCTCTGGACAGTAATGACAGGAAATCAGTTAAAATATATCGTGATACAGGTGCTTGCCAATCCCTTATGCTGACCAGTGTTCTAGGCTCTAATTTTAATTCCTCTGATGAAACTGTAATCTTACAAGGTGTAGGGAATAATTACTTCTCTGTTCCTCTGTGCAGAGTGAATTTAGAGTCTGCTTTTGTTAATGGTTCTGTTATGGTTGGGTTGGTTGAGACACTCCCAGTGTCAGGTGTAACTTTCTTACTTGGAAATGATATTGGTGGAAGTCAAGTGTGTCCAGCTCCTCAGTTGTCTAGTGAGCCAATGGCTGCGTCCCAGGATTGTGATGTCCCTGATGTGTTCCCTGCATGTGCTGTCACTAGGGCTAAGTCTAAAGTTACTGGTGATTTAGAGGATAATGATGATGATGATGTTATCCTAGCTGACACTTTTCTTGCTAATTTGGACCACTCACCAGATGAGGCAGTACCCCGTAGTGTTGATAATTTGTCTCGTCAAGAGTTGGTTGAGTTGCAGGTTGCTGACCCTGAGTTGAAAGGTCTAGCTAACTCTGCTTGCAGTGAGGAAGAGTCAGCTGGTGCTTCTACTTGTTATTATGTAAAGTCAGGAGTACTTATGAGGAAGTGGAGACCCCCAACAGCATCAGCTGACTGTGAATGGGAGGTTGTACATCAAGTTGTCATCCCTCGTGTTTGTAGGCAGGATATCATTAGAGTGGCTCATGATTCCAGTTTGGCAGGACACCTTGGAGTGAGGAAGACTGTGGCACGCATTTTGAAACACTTCTACTGGCCAGGTATCTTCAGGGATGTTTCCTGGTATTGTAAGTCTTGTCACACCTGTCAAGTTGTGGGGAAGTGTAATCAGACCGAAAAGGTTGCACCTCTAGTTCCCATTCCTCCTTTTGAGGCGCCTTTCACCCGTGTGTTGGTGGATATTGTGGGCCCTCTTCCTAAGACTTCTTCAGGATTTTCTTATGTGTTGACCATGATTGATATGGCTACTCGTTATCCTGAAGCCATTCCACTTAGAAACATCTCAGCAAAGAACGTAGTTAAGGAAATGCTAGGGTTCTTCACAAAGTTTGGTCTGCCCAAGGAGGTACAGTCAGACCGAGGAAGTAATTTCATGTCAAATGTTTTCAAGCAGTCTCTGAAAGAGTTGGGCATCACCCAGATCACGTCTTCAGCTTACCATCCCCAGACCCAAGGAGCGTTGGAGAGATATCATCAAACACTCAAATCGATGCTCAAGAAATACTGTTTGGAACATCAGAAAGACTGGGATAAAGGTCTTCCATTCGTTGTGTTTGCTGCAAGAGAATCTCCAAATGAATCACTGGGCTTCTCACCTTTTGAACTACTGTTTGGCCATGAAGTAAGAGGACCCCTTAAGCTACTCAAGGAATGCTGGCTGTCGGAAGAAGATGACGTCAACCTGCTGGAGTATGTGATGAATTTCAAAGAACGGCTGTCCACTGCTTTACAGCTGGCGAGAGAGAATTTAGGAGCTGCTCAGGAGAAGATGAAGACTTGGTATGATAAGAAGTCCAGGTTACGCCACTTTCAGCCAGGAGATCAGGTTTTGATTCTGCTACCAGTTCATGGGCAACCTCTTCAAGCCAAGTTTAGTGGTCCTTATTTCGTGGAGAAGAAACTCAGTGATGTCAACTATGTCATCGCCACACCAGATCGTAGAAAGAGCAAGCAACTATGTCACATCAACATGCTAAAGTTATATCACAGGCGGGACGAAAATAATCCAGTCTGCACTGTAGCTGTTCCACCCGAGTCTACAAGTGAAGTTCTCCCATGCAGCATGAGCCTGAGTGATAGTTTGGGGAAGAATCCTGATATCATGAATGATCTCCAGACTAAGCTTTCTCATCTACCTCCCAAGGAAAGGCAGGGGTTTTCGGCATTACTGCAGGAGTACCCGCAAGTGTTCCGTGCCACTCCAGGAAGAACTACTGTGTTGATGCATGATGTCGAGGTTGGAGACGCAAAGCCAATTAAACTGCCTCCTTACCGTGTGAACCCAGTGAAAGTTCCTCTCATCCAGAAGGAGCTTGGCTACCTGTTGGACCACAAGATGATTGAGCCCTGTCAGAGCGAGTGGAGTTCTCCTGTCACTCTGGTCCCTAAGCCAGGTGGGTCACAGCGGCTTTACATCGACTACAGACGTGTTAATCAGATAACTAAAACAGACACTTACCCTCTCCCTCGTGTAGAAGATTGCATAGACAAGATCGGAAAGGCTAGGTACATAAGTAAGTTTGATTTGTTAAAGGGATACTGGCAAGTACCTATGACTGAACGTGCTAGGGAGATCTCATGTTTTGTAACACTAGGAAAGGCTTTTGCATGTTCTGTAATGCCGTATGGTATGAAGAATGCACCAGCCACATTTCAGAAGCTCATGAATGTTGTAACAGAGGGTTTGGCAGGGTGTGTTGTTTATATTGATGATGTATTAATCTTCAGTGACAACTGGAAAGATCACCTATGCCATGTCAGTAAATTTCTTGAGCGTTTGGTTCAGGCTAATCTTGTAGCTAATTTATCAAAGTATGAGTTTGGTCAAGCTAAAGTTCAGTACCTTGGGTATGTAATTGGTGATGGACATGTTGCACCACCAGGAGCTAAGGTTCAGGGTATAAGTGATCTTCCCAGACCTAAAAGTAGGAAAGAGCTACAAAGATTTTTGGGAATGGTAGGTTATTACAGGAGATTTGTTCTTAACTTTTCTATTCTTCTATCACCACTTACAGACCTACTGAAAAAGGGAGTTGAATTTGTCTGGACCGATAACTGTGAATCCTCTTTCAACAAACTTAAAGCTATTCTATTAAGTCAGCCAGTGCTCACTACTCCAAATTTTGCTAAGCCTTTTAAGATGGCTGTTGATGCAAGTGATACAGGAGCTGGGGCTGTTTTGCTGCAAGAGGATGATCAGGGTATTGAACATCCTGTATCTTATTACAGTAAGAAGTTCACTCCACCTCAAAAGAACTACTCCACTATTGAGAAAGAGCTTTTGGCCTTGATTTTGGGTTTACAGCAGTTTTCATTTTATTTGTGTTCTGGTTTTGACCCCATAGTCATTTATACCGATCACAACCCACTGAAATTCCTTAGTAAGTTTAAAGATAAAAATCAGAGATTGACAAGATGGAGTCTACTTCTTCAGGAGTATTCATTAGACATACAACATGTCAAGGGGAAAGAAAATGTTATTGCAGATTGCTTATCTAGACTTTAGACAGATTGTTTTAGAGTAATAAGAAATTTCCTTTGTAAATTTCTTTTTCTTTGTGGGGAGGTGTTACATAGCCTATGATTTCATCATCCTTTGTGTAATTTTAACGCACAGTTGCTGCATGTTTGATCACGAGCGTGTTCTGCCTCAGTCCCCCCCTTCTACCGTTATAGTAGAGTAAGTCGTCCTCTCTGTTGTCCAAAGCGGGATTGTCAACTCTTTGTCCCCATGGCTTCATTTGCGCGTCCTTATTACAAGTTGTATCAGGCTCTGCTGGCCCCTATATAATGAGCTCAGTCTCTGCATCATTGCCACTTAGATCTGCTCCTCATTTTGTTCACATCTCTGTCCTCCCCTGTACAGATATTATTATTGTGAGTGCTCAAGAAATCTCCAAACATCTAGCAGCTGTGTGTAATTTGAGTATAACTGTTGTATTTTTTCTTCTACTGTATAGCATAAGTTAAATTTGTAGGCCTAGTGAAGTTTTTGTAATTCGTGTGGGATTCTTTATGTCAGTCATTTTTGATAATAGTTTGTATCTGTAATTATTTATCTGGCATTCACTGAGTATTATCTGGTATCTCATTTTATCAGGGCTGACTTAGATAAATTTACTCTTGCTAATTTCGTGTTAATAGAGGCTATTGCAGTTAACCATATATTTAACCTGTTTATTTACCATTACATTATCCTTATGAGTCCTGAATGTTTTGTTGTTAGTTTGAGCATTAAACTTTAACTTGTAATTTTACCTAACTCTTTTGTTTTGAACCTGGAACTTTACGGGAGAGTAGTGACTCTTAGTATTCTCACTTAATGTGTACATTATCTCTCTCTGTTCCGTAACAATATATATATATATATATATATATATATATATATATATATATATATATATATATATATATATATATATAGTAGAATGGATGTGGAAGATGTGTAGATTGGCCTGGGAGGAAGGTAGAGTCCCGGAGGATTGGAAGTCAGGTATAATTATTCCCTTGTACAAAGGGAAAGGGGAAAAAGAAGTGTGTGGTAATCATAGGGACATTTATCTTCTTAGTATAATAGGAAATGTGTATGGTAGGATATTTATTGACAGAGTTAGGGAAAGACCAGAGAAATTAGTTGCAGAAGAACAGGGAGGCTTTAGGAAGGGAAATGGTTGTGTAGATCAGATATTCATTATTAAGATCTGTAGTGGAAAAGTTTCTAGAGAAGGGAAAGAAGATGTATGCGGCTTTCATGGATTTGGAGAAAGCATATGACAGGGTGGATAGACAAGGATTGTGGAAAGTGTTAAGAATATATGGAGTAGATGGGAAGTTGTTGAATGCTGTGAAGAGTATGTACGATGGTGCGAAGGCTGCAGTGTGTGTGGATAGTGAACTAAGTGAATTTTTCTCTTTGAAAGTTGGGTTGAAACAGGGATGTGTCATGTCTCCATGGTTGTTCAATGTGTTGATGGATGGGGTAATAAAAGAGGTACAAGGTAAGGTAGTGGATGTTGGAGTGAACCTGGTGAGAGAGGATAGTGGTTGGAAACTCCCTGTATTGTTGTTTGCAGATGATACTGTGTTGTTGAGTGAAGACGAAGGGGAGCTGCAAGGCTTGGTGGATGACTTTGGCAGAGTGTGTAAGAAACAGAATCTAAAGGTGAATGTAGGGAAGAGTAAAGTGATGGTCTTTGAGAGAGGTGAAGTCAGTGAATGTACAGCAAGGTTGGATTGTGAGGAATTAGAAAATGTGAGTACGTTTAAATACATGGGTAGTGTGATGAGTGAGGATGAAGGTTTGGAATGTGAAGTGCTTAAAAAGGTACAGTAGGGAAGAAAGGTTGCTGGTTCCTTGAAAGCAGTGATAGGAAACATGGAAGTGAGCATGGAAGTGAAAAAGTTATTACATGACATTATTATGATACCAACTCTAACGTATGGAAGTGAAGCTTGGACATTGTTGGAAAGACATAAGTCAAGAGTGAGAGCAGTGGAAGTGAGTTATTTAAGAGGAGCCTGTGAGTCACATGGAGAGACAGGCTGACGAATGAGGATATAAAGTAGCGTTGTGGTGTGGATGTGGATGTGATAGGAAGTGTTATAAGGAACACACTGAGGTGGTTTGGCCTAGTGGAGAGGATGGAGGGTGAAAGACTGACGAAGAGAGTGTATGTGAGTGAGGTGGAGGGGGGAAGAGGGAAGGGGAGGCCGAGGATGAGATGGAGGGATGGGGTGGAGAGGTGGAGAGGCATAAATCTTTAATTTCCAAACTGCCTTCCTACGGTTTCTATCCTTCTATCTGTGCCTTCATCGCTAACTTCCTTTCTGGTCGTTCTATAGCCACTGTTGTAGACGGCCATCGTTCTTCTCCTAGATCTATCTACAGTGGTGTTCCTCAGGTCTCTGTCCTATCACCAACTCTCTTCCTTTTATTCATCAATGATCTTCTAAGCTGTACATCTAACCCTATCCACTCATACGCTGATGACTCCACCCTTCACATTTCCATTCGGTTCCCGCAACGCCCATCTCAACAGGGATGAGGCTATGGCACACCTAATGTCTGACTTGGCTGGTATCTCTGACTGGGGTGAAAATAATATGGTTGTTTTTAATGCATCTAAGACTCAGTTCTTACACCTATCAACCCAACAAAATCTTCCACAGGTATACCCACTAATGTTTAATAATATTCAGCTTAATCCTGCATCATCCTTGATCATGTTTGGGATTTCATTTACTCGGGACTTATCTTGGAAAGATCATATTACATCTCTTGTAAAATCTGCTTCCAAGAGATTGGGTATGGTAAGCCGACTCCGCTCTTTCTTTACCCGTGCACAATTGTTGACTCTACACAGGAGTTTTATCCGCCCCTGTGTGGAGTACAACTCTCATGTGTGGGGAGGCTCCTCACATCCAGGTCTTCTCAATAGGGTGGAGTCAAAGGCTTTTCGTCTCATTAACTCTCCTCCTCTTACTGACTCCCTTCAACCTCTGTCTCTTCGCCGCACTGTTGCATCTTTATCTCTTTTCTATCGCTGCTTCAATGGTCACTGTTCCTCTGAACTGTCTGTATGCATTCCTCCACCTCTACGACGTGCGTGTAGCACCCATCTGGCAGCAAACTCTCATCTCTTTTTTGTCCAACTCTCAAATGGAAGAGTTAACCGTTACTCCCAGTCTTTCATTTATGCAACAGGTCAGCTCTGGAACTGTCTCCCTCTGTCTGTATTTCCTGCTGCCTATGATCTCCAGTCTTTCAAACGCAGTGTGTCCAGGCATCTCAAAATGATCGGATCTTGAATTTGGCTCTCTATTGTATTTTGTTTTTCTCTTGGAGGGAACTGTTAATGCGGGCTCATGGCCTTTGGTTCCTTCTTCCTCGCATAAAAAAAAAAAAAAATATGAGAGAGGGGTGTGTGAGTTGGGAGCAGGGCAGTGAAATGGCGGGGGACAGGGCGACTTGGAGGCGATTTGTTTGTGGCCACTCCAAACTTGACTGAGGCGCCTGGTAATAGATAGATAGATATATATGTATATATACATATATACAGTATATATACATATATATATATATATATATATATATATATATATATATATATATGGAGAGAGAGAGAGAGATACTGTATATATATATATATATATATTGTTACGGTGGCGCCAGCCCGGGGCTATTACAAAAGGACAACAAGTCAGCCTTAGATGATCGGCCTCCACTGCGTTGCAAAATAACGCAGACCCCGGCACTGACACTCCGCAAACTAGAGAAAAACTGCACAACAGAAGTACTTACTTAAGAACGCAACACTCTGTACTTTGATAATAAAACGGAACAGCCTACCTATAGATCTAGCCTACTATCGTCACTACCGGAAGTAATACCGCCCGAGACAGTATACAGGAACACCTCCCACTTACTTCCGGTGGTGACGACTTCTACTTAACCCGTGTCCAAGGGGGAACGCAGTTAATGGCTCACGATAGTTCTCACTAGCCTTGTGCAAAGAGATGGGATTAAACAGTGTAGGGGTTAGGGGTGTGTGTGTATGTACGTGTGTTGGGGGAACGTTAATTAAGGCAGCGAGAAACTACGGTGAGCCAGACTGGCCCTCCAAAGACAACAAGGTCACAAACAAAATAAAATAACTACTTTCCTCAGTCAGCAACAAAAAGAATAAAAATAAACTTAAATGAAAACGCCAGCTCGGCATAAAAATAACTGGGGAGAGAGAGAGAGTGTACAAACACCCGATACTAAAGCTGTCTGGGAAGATACTGCCTCTGATCAAGGCTCGCGCACGGCCAAGCGCGAACGCATAATCAAATTAATTAATAAGAACTTATATTCGTGCCCCTCTCTCTCTCTACAATAAACTGGTACTTCTAATGCAAGCAAAACATTATTAAATATACTGGTAGCTCACACAAGACATTCAAAATAATGAAATGCATTCTCAGCATGGTATTAAATAAAATTGCCCTCAGTGGCAGGAACGAAAGAAACAAAAGAATTTGTAGCACTCGCTAATATAAACTCCGCGAATGACGCGGATACATACTGCATAATCCCCCTAGCCCATCTGTAACGGCTGCATCCGTGGGAACGGAAAGGCGGACAACGTAACACGCCCTTCCCCAAGGGAAAATTTTGAGCCCTGGATCAAAATTTTCGAATCAAGACCCTGACCCCTCCCTGGATAAACAATCAGCAATTACGTTATCAATCCCCTTAATATGCTTAACTTCTAAATTGTACTCTTGCAAAAGCAAACTCCAGCGGGTCAAACGCTGGTTCTTAAATTTAAACTTGTTCAAAAACTGCAGGGGATGATGGTCTGAATAAATCTTGATCACAGGGCCAAAAGGGGGCAGGTAGACAGCAAAGTGTTGCAGGGCCAGGATAATTGCTAATAACTCCTGCTCTATGACGGAATAGTTCTTCTGGGCTCTATTAAACTTCTTTGAGAAGTATGATATGGGATGTTCAACCTGGCCCTCATCTGGCTGCATCAACACTGCTCCTACCCCTACTCGGCTAGCATCAACTGCCAGCACAAAAGGTTTGTCAAAATCTGGTGCACGCAATATAGGGTGGTGGCACAGCAGAGACTTAACCGTAATAAAAGCTTGCTCACACTCGGCTGTCCACTGCCACTTCTTATCCTTGCGCAATAAGTCAGTAAGAGGGGCAAGCACTGTGGAGTAATTCCCAATGAATCTTCGGTAATAGCCGATCATGCCCAAAAATCGCTGGAGGGCACGGCGACACTGGGGTGCTGCAAAGTTGGAAATGGCATCCACCTTAGCCCGAGGTGGAGCCACTTGCCCATGTCCCACAACAAATCCAAGGTACTGGACCTTAGCACGTACGAACTCGCACTTGTCTAAGTTGACTACTAAGCCAGCTTCCTCCAACCGCTTAATGAGCATTTCCACATGATCAAGGTGCTCCTCCCACTTGGTGTCATACACAATGACATCATCGATGTAAACGACACAATTGGGTATGCCATCCACCACTTTATCCATAAGCCTCTGGAAAGTGGCTGGAGCATTCTTCAATCCATAAGGCATCACCTGGCACTGATATACTGCACCACTGACAACAAAGCTAGCCACTTGTTTAGCCCGTCCCGTCAGCGGGACCTGCCAGTATCCTTTTACCAAGTCAAGTTTGGTGATATAAGTGGCATTTCCCACCTTGTCCACTGAGTCATCGACCCGAGGCAAGGGATAAGCATCGGTCTTAGACAGTGAGTTAACCTTCCGGAAGTCCACACACAACCTAACCTTCCCATCTGGCTTCGGCTGCAAAGTAACTGGTGAACTCCACTCACTGAAACTCCTCTTGATTAATCCATGGTCCAACATATACTTGATCTCATTATCGAGAGCTTTCTGTCTGATAGGGTTGATGCGGTAGGGAGCTAATTTTACAGGCTTACTATCCCCAACGTCAATATCATGAGTAGCCCAAGTTGTCAATCCCGGTGAATCTCCAAAAACTTTCGGATGTTTCCATAATCTGTTGCACAGCTCTCCTCGCTTTACTGGCTCAAGATGTCGCAATTTCTCCACCAGAGCTGCATAACCATTGCCCTCCCATAGATCAGCTGGTAACATCTCACCACGACTAAGTACTTCCTCCTGCTCCTCCAACTCACTACCAACCACCAAAACTACAGGAGCGCTCTCCCTAGTTCCCTCAACGTCCACTCCAAAGTCACCTTCCAGGGACTGTGGCTGTAACCCTGGTCCACTACTCACATTACCGGCACCAACAGCTCCCTCCACAGCACGTTCCTTTGATGCCACGTCCTCCTTTCCCCGTCCTTCACATCCCCGGTGAGAGACATCAGCAGTCATCCCACAATGAGAATCAACTGGGCGGTAGTATGGCTTCAACATATTAATGTGGCACAACTGAGTACTCTTCCGCCTATCTGGGGTAACAATTAGATAGTCAAGTTCCCCAACTCTCTTCTTCACAATATAAGGACCACTGAATCTAGCCGCCAGAGGTTTTCCTTGCATGGGCAGCAGTGCCAAAACTTCATCTCCTTGCTTAAACTCACGACTTCTGACCTTCTTATCGTAATGAGCCTTCATTTTCGCTTGAGCCCCGATTAGATGGTCACAGGCAAGCTCTAAAGTGCAATGCAGTCTCTCCCGAGTGCGGCAGACATAGTCAAGCATGGATTCCTGGTTGCCAGATTTGTTGTTACTCCAGGCCTCTCGCACCACATCCAAGGGACCACGAACTCTGTGCCCAAACACTAACTCATTGGGTGAAAACCCTAACGACTCAGTTGGTACCTCTCTCACTGCAAACATAACAAAGGGTATCGCTAGGTCCCAATCCTTTCCACTATCATAGCAGAAGCTGCGCAGCATGGTCTTTAAGGTCTGATGATGCCTCTCCAGGGCACCTTGTGACTGCGGATGGTAGGCACTGGACAAAATGTGTTTGATGCCCAACTCTGTCATTGTCTGCTTAAACAAATTAGATGTAAAATTCACTCCACGGTCTGACTGCAACTCCTTGGGCAGGCCAAAATGAGTAAAGAACAGGATAAGTTGCTTGACTACTGACTTCGCCTGCATGCTTCTGATTGGTATAGCCTCTGGGTATCGCGTTGTAACATCCATTATGGTTAACAAATACTTGTTTCCAGCAGAAGTAGGAGGTAAAGGGCCCACGATATCAATGATTACCCGGGTAAACGGAGGTTCAACTGCAGGAATGGGAGTCAAAGGGGCCACAGGAAGAACTTGATTAGGCTTGCCCACTATCTGACACGTGTGACAGCTCTTGATGTACGCAGCAACTTGTCCCGGCATACTTGGCCACCAAAAGTTATATCTTACGCGCTGCACTGTCTTTCTGTTTCCCAAGTGACCTGCTAAAGGTCCCTCATGTGCTAACTGTATTAACGGCACCCTATACTGCACAGGCACCACCACCTGCACTAACTCACTCACTCCTCCATCCACCGTGGCGCCAGTGGGCGTCCATCGGCGATGTAAAACATTGTCTTTAATCAGGAACTCCTCCTTACCACACTCCATACTTCTTTCTTCCCCTACTCGAGCAAACAAGGGCTTTAATGTTACATCCTCCTGTTGCTTCACCCTCAATTCTGCTGGCCCAACACCCGCCAGCTCTACTGAGGACTGAGATAAGGGACTGGTCGGGACACTGGATTGCGAAGGGCGATCAATCTCAGCGTCACCTCTAGTACACTCGACAGGGGAGGAATGTCAGACTCCACACTGACATCATCATCACCTCTACCCTCAACAGTGACACTCTGTTCCTCAGGCGCGTTTGACGGTGGTCCTGCATCCCCGCAGTCGACCCCAGCGTCCTGAAATTCTCCTAATTCAGTCGATGGGCTGGGTTCAGTCTCCACACAGACACACTCACCACCACCTCTAGTGTCCTGAGTGGGAAGTGGGGCGGCGCCCATGCACGCATTCCCACTCTCCTCACCCACTACAGCAACACTCTGCTCACTAGGTTCCTCCATTGGTGGCCCTGCCTCACCACAGTCGACCCCAAGAACCTGTGACTTCACCAGTTCTTCCTCCCGGGCTGCAACCTGTGCCATAGATCTTGTAATTGCACAGACCGGGAACATGGCTTCCACTTCTGCATCAACTTCAATACCAATTTCTGGGGCGTCAAAACACTTCTCTGCCACAACAACTGGTGGGGGAAGAGATGGAAATACTTTCTCCACAGCCAGGTCGTTCCCCAGCAGAAAATCAATCCCCTCTACTGGCATTACATCAGCAACAGCTACTTGAGCTGCAGCCTGAACAATGGGGCAATCGAGTTCCACATGAACATAATCATAGTATTCATCTGAGTTCATGCCTCTACACAGCACATACTTCCCTGAGTTTACAGGCCCTCCAGTCACGTTTCTGCACACAGACTGTTGTGCACAGGTATCACGAGCCACAGTAACTGGATAACTGATCCCATGAATTTTCACTGTGCCGTGACATATAAAAGGTTTACACCAGTCTAGGGACGATTTCTGAGGCAGTTCATCCGGAGGTGGCGTAGCATGTTGGGTAACCTTTTCAGCCTGAGCTGGCAGCGAGCACAGCCGGCTGCACTCCAGCTTTCCACAGACTTCTCCCTCACCGTTACCACTCTCCCAACTCCTCTCGTTCACCTGACTCGAACCTACAATTAGTGCCACTGGTTTGGCATTTTGGGAGGCCTTCCACTTAGAGCAGTTAGGCTTGATGTGCCCACTCTGTTTGCAAAAGTAACAAACTAGCTTCGAACTGGATACAGGGCTCTTTCTCCCTGAATTCTTTTTCTCCTCTGAACTTCCCTTGGACTGATTCACGGGAGATTTATCCCAGGCAGGGCCACTCACAGTCCTCTCCCTGGAATACTGAAAATTAGCGTACTTGACCCCCATACTCCGCAAGGCAAACACCCAGTCATCAGCCCACGTCGCTGCTTCCTTCACGGTCTTGAATCTCTTCTCCCTAATTTTAACACCAATTTCTTTGTCAGCCATGTTGGTAAAATGTTCCATCAAAAGCAGTTCACGCACCTCGTTATACGAAGTGGCGCTCTCACTCAGCAACCACTCGTCTAACCTCTCCTCCAGATACCTGGCGTAGGCCATATAGGTGTCAGCAGGCCTTTTCCGAGCACCACGGAACAACAACCGATAAGCCTCTGGTCTAAGTTCATATGCCTTCAGGATGGCTGTTTTAAATTCATCATAATCATCTACACCCTCAGGGCTCAACCTATTATACACTTCCAAGGCTTTTCCCTTCAGCACATTAGATACCAACCCCACCCAGCGCTGCCTTGGCCACTCAAACTCCCTAGCCTTCTTCTCAAACCTGACAAACCATTCTGTCACCTTCAACTCATCAAATGCTGGCACTAATTTTAGACTCCTTGAGAACCAACTCTCCCTATCCTCTGCACGGCCTGAGGTTTGGGTATCTGAAGTTGGTCTATTAGCAGTCACCTCCAAGCGAGTCTTCTCCAGCTCAAATCGCATTTTTTCACGCTGCAACTCCATCTCCTCTCTTGCACGCTGCATCTCCATCTCCCTCTCTTCTTTTGCACGCTGCATCTCCATCTTTTTCAACTCCAACTGCAACTGAGCCTCCGGTGACAAGACTCCAGGGTATATGGGAGTGGAATGAACAACTCCAGGAAAGCACCAGACATACCCGGGGGAACTGCTCTAAACTGGCTCGGCGGCATCATAGATGGTAATAGTGGGGTAGCGAAACGAGGCAACTCAGCACCATAGTCAAACTCAGGGCTCACACGGGGAGTACCTTTGCTATGTGCCTCTCGTTGTTCCATATTTTCCATATCCACAGGTGACTCAGCACGTACGCGATCTGGTGTAGACACGCGTGACTCCATGGCGACAAATCAATGGCAGTACTGAATAATGAAATACTAATGCTGACTGAGAAACTACAAACACATCAACTTCACCTCAAAGCACAGAGAACGCCAAGGTAACGATATCCTAGCAAGAAAAAGGCACCGTTAGGATATCCTGATGCGAGGTCGCCACTGTTACGGTGGCGCCAGCCCGGGGCTATTACAAAAGGACAACAAGTCAGCCTTAGATGATCGGCCTCCACTGCGTTGCAAAATAACGCAGACCCCGGCACTGACACTCCGCAAACTAGAGAAAAACTGCACAACAGAAGTACTTACTTAAGAACGCAACACTCTGTACTTTGATAATAAAACGGAACAGCCTACCTATAGATCTAGCCTACTATCGTCACTACCGGAAGTAATACCGCCCGAGACAGTATACAGGAACACCTCCCACTTACTTCCGGTGGTGACGACTTCTACTTAACCCGTGTCCAAGGGGGAACGCAGTTAATGGCTCACGATAGTTCTCACTAGCCTTGTGCAAAGAGATGGGATTAAACAGTGTAGGGGTTAGGGGTGTGTGTGTATGTACGTGTGTTGGGGGAACGTTAATTAAGGCAGCGAGAAACTACGGTGAGCCAGACTGGCCCTCCAAAGACAACAAGGTCACAAACAAAATAAAATAACTACTTTCCTCAGTCAGCAACAAAAAGAATAAAAATAAACTTAAATGAAAACGCCAGCTCGGCATAAAAATAACTGGGGAGAGAGAGAGAGTGTACAAACACCCGATACTAAAGCTGTCTGGGAAGATACTGCCTCTGATCAAGGCTCGCGCACGGCCAAGCGCGAACGCATAATCAAATTAATTAATAAGAACTTATATTCGTGCCCCTCTCTCTCTCTACAATAAACTGGTACTTCTAATGCAAGCAAAACATTATTAAATATACTGGTAGCTCACACAAGACAATCAAAATAATCAAATGCATTCTCAGCATGGTATTAAATAAAATTGCCCTCAGTGGCAGGAACGAAAGAAACAAAAGAATTTGTAGCACTCGCTAATATAAACTCCGCGAATGACGCGGATACATACTGCATAATCCCCCTAGCCCATCTGTAACGGCTGCATCCGTGGGAACGGAAAGGCGGACAACGTAACAATATATATATGTATATATACCTCTCTCTCTCTCTCTCTCTCTCTCTCTCTCTCTCTCTCTCTCTCTCTCTCTCTCTCTATATATATATATATATATATATATATATATATATATGATGATGATGATGAATATAGTATGTTCATCCTCCATTATACGTTGCACTAGACAAGTATTATTTTGTCCCGCGTCTCATTCAGTAAAGCAAGGCCTGCTTCGGACCAACAGCATCCCTGAACATCCACAACCAAGCATTCAACTCCCTGATTGGTCCCAGCACCATCACCTTAATTTAAACTCGAATTACAGGCACAAATTCAATTACATTACATCTTTTATACCAGGGTATAATATAAGCACTACATATATCATAGCAATGTAGCTGTCACTATCTGACCACTATGGCGGGTTTCCTCGAACTCATTCGCGTCTTAATACAACGATGTAAACAAACACAGTGGTGCCACATCTACCAAGACGCCACAAGTCGATGTAGTACTTAGAAGTGAAGGCGACTGTACATGGTCCTTGAAAGCGAGTCCGGTGTCATGTGTCACTTCAAGGATCTTAGTGGAAGCTGTATGTGGCACACGTACATCCACTAAAAATATTATCGGGAATGTTTTAGCTTGACAAAATTTGACACAGTGGACGAGAGATCTAAAAATAAACTGAGCTAATGTACAGTTGGCCGCACTCTCGAGTTCCCTGAACTTCACCCATAGTCAGCGATGTGGCACCGCTGTATTTGTTTGGATCTTTGGACACGTACCGTAGCAGTATGAAGAGCTGGGTGTGGCTGGAGGTGGAGGGGAGGGAGAGGAGGGGGGAGGGGTGTGCTTTCCCACTCTGGATAATTTCGCAAAGAGTTTCGGGAAGAAGGTTCACCAGCAACTATCGTATGAATCTGGTTATATAAAAACCAAAAAAAAAAAAAACACAAATGTAAGAGTCACATATCACTATAACTGAATCATCTAAAAATGGAGAAAAACCACGTAAACATATCCTGCTGTTTCATTACAAAATTCAAGTGGCGCACAGGTGCCGAGCAAGAAGAATATACTGCCACAGCATAAGTCATATATATGGTATTCCTGGTAGACATAACAGGGAGTAGCATTTTGGCACCATGCTATCACCTTTGAAGGTATTCTGTTAGGTATACACACAGTGCAACTACGATGTAGGCATACTAACGTGCTCATGAAACTACACAAGTTTTTATTTATGAACGTGTCTACATTCCATATAATAACATCAGGAATAGTTGGTTTTCAGTAATTTTCATTGTATTTGACTAAAATAAGGTAATTGCGGTGACGAGTCAAGCCAGGTGGCCTCCAACCACACACATCATATGATGAGCCTAACACTTATCAAGCTGATGTCTGCTGCGTTTTACGTATCAGTATGTCGCGTTCATAGCTGTATTGAGAGCCAAGTAATACATATATTATTTAGCCCTCTATACAAAGGTGAAAGCATAACGTGTGTGTGCCCCTAACCATGTGAATGTCTTTAGTCTCGCTCGTGTCCTGTAAAGTATTGGGTTCCAGCTTACGATTCAGTATACGACTCAGCAAGAAACAGGAGAGCCCAACTCTCCCCCCTTCATTCCCTCCCCTCCCCCACTAGTCACACTTCCTCCCAACCAAACTAGACACATGATATAGGGTCCAGTTATATCCTAATGCTTATCGCTATTCAAGTGATACATAGGTTCGATAATACACAGACGCTGAGAGGAAAATTCCGTTACTCACTGTCCATGCCAGGTCACTGTTGCGAGGTCCCAGCTCTTCATACTGCTACGGTACGTGTCCAAAGATTCAAACAAATAAAGCGGTGCCACATCGCTGACTATGGGTGAAGTTCAGGGAACTCGGGAGTGCGGCCAACTGTACAGTACCTGGTTAGTATCGCTGATCTGTTGAGCCTTAGGTCCATATTCATGGTGGCAGCGGAGGCTTCATAGTACTGTTTATTAAGCAATTTGTTTTGCTCATTAATTTTCAGTCTTTTACGTTACTTAGAGAGTATAAGTATCAACGTGGTTTTCACAAGTAATTATAGACGAAGATGTTGTGTAACGTGCAGAAAAAACCGGTATCTAAGAAGTGTCATGAAAAATCCGAAGCCACTTTGACTATGAACAATGCTCATTCGGTGCCCCAGTTCTCCAAGCTGGAGCAGTTTCGTAGGCAACACATTCCCCACATTATATGCAAATTGAGAACCGGCAGAGATAAAAGCCTATCCTAAAATAATGAAATATGCCCACGATCACCCCCTCTGAGATGTTGTTATGATCTCCCACCAGCTGGTGATATACAATTCTCATTTTCATAATTCGTGCACTAATACACTCGTGTCATTGATATGGGTAATATTATATCAATACTACGGTACATACTGTATACAATTTACATGAGTTGTTCATGGGGTGTTGTATAAACTGGACACTTAGGCCTATATAGTTTGCCATCAACGTTTTCTTAAAATGTAAATGGTGGTTGCCATTTTACCTTAACGTGTTATAAAATCCTAAGGTGGAAACCTAGGATAGGATGGGTGCCAAGCAAACAAATAGCATCTTGATTTCCATATTATTTCGAGGATAATGCTTTGCTGTTTTGAGACCTTTCCTCGAGCACTATGTCCATCTCTATGAATTATTTGTTATAAACGACCTGAAGCTACAGGATTTATACGTCTGAAGAGAGAGAGAGAGAGAGAGAGAGAGAGAGGGAGGGAGGGAGATTGGTTGGGATAGGGAGGGAGGATCAGTTGTACCAACCCTTTCCCTGGTGTTCAGGGTTGTGTGCCAGTGATAGTTGTGAAGGGTATCGAAGCACTGGGTGCCAATAATTATTTTAGTGGGTGTACATTATTAAGTGTTATGTGAGGAAAGTACCCATTTCCATGTTTACTGCTGGTGATGTGTATGGTGGTGGATTTGACTGGGGTGATCCTCAGTCTACTGTCTTCAAACCATGTCTGTGATGTGTTGAGGAAATCTTTTAACAGTCGGTAGGTTGTGTCTAAGGTCTGATGTAGTTGTTAAAGTGATGACATCTGCAAAAATGGCAATATTTGTGGGTGGTTGTGGTATGGAAATGTCAGGAATGTATGCGATGAAGAGTATGGGTAATAGAATGGAGCCCAGTGGAACTCCATTAGGAAAATTTTGTGTTCATGGTTTACCCTGGAATGTAACATGTGCTTCTCTACCAGCTAAATTATTGGCAAGACAGTGTTTAGTATTGTTCTCCATAATTGTGTTGTACTTCTTAGTTATTAGTTTGCACCGAAGGATGGCATCAAAGGCTTTATTAATGTCTATTGTTTTGAGAAATGTTCTCTGAGCGGGTGTCATGGAGCTCATGCTGATCGATGCTCGTTGTATAAGATTAATCAGTAAGGTGATTGTAGAGTGCAGTGCTTTGAATCCATGTTGTAAAGGAGCAAGGAGGACATGGGGAGCGACTTTGTAGAGATTGATGCGTTGTTATTTTAGATGGTATGTCTGGTAGAGTTGTGGGTCTGTACGAGGAAGGGAATGTTGGGTCCTTTTTTTGGTTTAAGTATAGTGATGATTGTTCAGTGTTTCCAAATACTGGGAATGCTACAGTGTGCAAATGAGCAGTTGCTGATGTTTGTGAGGGTCTAGCTGTTTTTTGGTACTCAATGTTGGTACTCAATGTTAGTGTAGGGTGCTGATGTCATCTGGCCCAGTGCTTGTAGAGAGATTTTTGCTTTTTGATAGTGACAAGTGTCTGTTCTGGAGAGAATGAGGTTGCACTGTGATTGTATGTAAAAAAACTGCCTATGCTGAAAGTTTTTTATCCTTTTTCAGATTCCATGGGTGTTGGTTTCAAGTGATATGCTTGCTTGTTAGCATACGAGTCCTCTTCCTCTTTATTGGAAGGGTATGTTTGGCGTTGGAAGTGATGGCAACGTGGATCTTGGAAGTGCATGTTTGTTATTTCACCTTACTGTTAAAAATTTAGCTGAGCCAAGAGGCGTCCGTGGAATGACTGTGTTGTTACAATGGCCACCTAGTTTTTTCATTTTCTTTGTACTATTGTGGTCATTGATCCCAGTGTGTAGTTCTTGGAGGCTTGTGATGGTGTCCTGTGTTTGTGGAAGAAGAGAGTTATGTTTAACCCCTTAACCGCGGGCTTGTTTTGCTTTTTCTTGCAGCTCCCGCGGGCATATTCGCGCTCCGACTGACTTTTTAAAAATATTTGCCAAAAATCAGTTATTAGTTCTAGAATATTAAAATCACATAAGCTTATGGCACATACCTTCAGCTTTCTCCTGGGGTGTTTGTTGAGCCTTCGTCGAGTACCGTAGGACTTGTGGAGACCTCTGATGTTGGGTAATGAAGTCTCCATTTTACACTTCCCGACAACCCGTAATATGATTACCACAGCCTGATATTACGAGTATCACTAGAAACACTATTCTATGATTCTCAAATAGTTTGGAATCCATACTCCAAAAAAAAACGCTGTGAAAACAATGAAAATTACGAGGGCGTAAGACCTTCCCACTTGACATCTTTCGCCGCTGGTGTTCTGTCATTTATTATTCATAAAAACACTCATATTTTATATTTCTATTACTATATAATACTTATATATATCTACAGTCTTTATCCATAAGTTTCCTTCAGTAATAGTAGTTTATTGTCACTGTAGGGATTCAATTTCTCTTTCAGTAAAATACGTAGCATTCACTTTCTCGTCCTCTGTACTAGCATTGAGAGTGAATGTCACTTTCACCTTCACTCTCATAACTCATAGTATTCATACATGCTAGAGTGAAACTTTCACTTTCATTACTCCTAGTATATATACTCGTATTCTTATAATACTACTCTTTTACATTCCTATTTATGTTCTCTATTTTATTTACATTATTTATATTTCTATTTTATTTACACTGTGTTATGCACTGTCACTTGAAGTAACTTATAAAACTATTTTCCACTGTCCACTTATATTTACATTCATTGATTTCACTTGCTGTTTACACATTATTTACACATTATTTACAATTCAACTTGCACTGTTTTACTCACCAGAAAGATCGTAGTCACTCTCTATCAATTATCGGCCCTTTACCTCTTTCCACACGAGGTTTAGTAGGGGGTAGAGGTCACAGGGCCCTTTGCATGGGGCTAAAAAGCGGCGGAAGTTAGCAGGAGCGAATCCGACGTACTTTCATCTTGAAAGACAACAGTAAACTGATAGTGATGGGCCGGTTGCCGGGGTGGTGTACCTAGGGAGAATGCATTACTGCCAACGTCAGCCTCTTGAGAGCTGCTAATATATAGCTGTGAAATGATTGGCAGGAAATTTAGACAATACATTACAAATTAGGTAGTTCCAGGTGAATGTAAATATCACTTAGGCTTCTCCTTTCGCTCCTTATATATATTTTTATTACAAATATAGATTATACGGCATATTTCAAGGGGAAATAAACAGCGAAAATTAGCGAACGAGTGCACGTGAGGTGTTGTCAGGTGATAATTAGCCAATTCCAGGTGTATGGCACTATCACTTACCTTATTTCTTTTTGGTATATATTATTTGGTATAAGAATAGGCCATAGGGCTTATTTCAATGGATGAAATCAGTGGAAAATTCCAGGGAAGATTTACTTAGCGTAGAATACAGTGTGGTGACCTGCAATAATTAGGTAGTTCCAGGTGAATGTAAATATCACTTAGGGTTCTCCCTTCCTTTCTTATATATAGTTTTATTACGAGAATAGATTATACTGCATATTTCAGGGGGAAATAAACAGCAAAAACTAGCGAACGAGTGCACGTGAGGTGTTGTCAGGTGATAATTAGCCAATTCCAGGTGTATGGCACTCTCACCTTATTTCTTTTTGGTATATATTATTTGGTATAAGAATAGGGCGTAGGGCTTATTTCAATGGATGAAATCAGTGGAAAATTCCAGGGAAGATTTACTTAGCATAGCACAGCCGGGCAGGCGAGAGGAGAGGGTAATGGAGGGGAGGTAGGGAGGGTAGTCAAGAACGGGGAGAAATGGCTAAACTGTCAACAATGGTTGGGAGTACAGATGAGATTAGGAGTGCTGACTAATGTTGGACATTGGCAGTACTGATAGATGATACAAGTCACCACTTGAAAGCCCGGGCAAATTCAAAATAACACAGAATTGCAAAAGTGATGCCCCGCGGTATGATCCCTTGCTCCCAAGCATCACGAAAGTGACGCCCCGCGGTTAAGGGGTTAAGTCAGTCATGTTGTTTTATAAGCTGAACAATCTCTTGTGCAGATTTAGGACTGTAATGTCTTTTGTTACCTCATGGTATGTGGTGTTTGTCTGCACTGATTGTAATGTCAATGAAAATTGTGATGTGCCTCTTAACCCGCCCCATCCCGACCGATTTTCCACCACTGACTCTCCCCAATCCCAACTAATTTTGGAGAAAAAAAATTTTTGGCTCAAACCTCCACTTTTGGTGAGAAACATCGAAAATTCAAAGAGAAATCGCTCACCTAAGGTTGAAAATACTCGATACAGGTAATAATACTCCTTACCTTACTCGGTTTTCTATCAGGCTGGCTCCAAAGAAAACGATTTCTATGGGAGGGTAACTATTCCACATCAATCATGAGCGGTATTTATTTATTTATTTGGTACGAATTTCTATGTAGTACGAGAGTATAATGGTTTTCACACAGTAATATAGGCAATATAAGCATTGTTCACTCACCAAACACATCACCATACCTGACCGTTTTTGGCGACATTACCTGATCATCATTTCTGACTGCTTCTTCCTTTAATGCTACATAAACTTTGTTCTCCAATTTGTCATCGATTGGGGAATCACTCTGGCCCTGAATTTCGTACTGTGGCTCGACATATCTTTACTGGCCAGTCACTGGTAACAGGTGAATTGCCGAGACAATGGTGTGCAGGGGGGAGGGGGGAGGTCATGCTGGGTAAGACGTTGTCCCTCCCTGAAATCTTGTAGAGGAAGGTGTCCTGCTTATATGTACCAAAAATCACGCGCAAAATTGAAAATTGTGCAAATTAGGGGCCTTGCAATTGATGCGCGTTTATGTACTTCAACAGAACTGAGAGTGACAAAACGTGTAGACATATATATATGTCAACTGGACGTGACAGGTTAATATTGGTGATGAGTGAATTGTTTGGTGGGCTGAAGTGTTGTTATGCTTCTCCATGTATTTGAGGCATCATCGCTCAGGTCTGGATTTTTTTTTTCTAATGAAAAAGATAGCGAGATGATTTGTAGTAAGTGTGGGTCCTGTTCACCAGATGGTGTTGGGAGCAAGTGTTGGCAAACAGAATGTGATGTCTGGGGAGGAGAGGGTGCGATTTACCTGGTGTTTGATGAGGGTGTATTGTTAAGTGTTGTTGAGAAGGATCATGGTGTTGTGTTGGGAAGCAATGCCAAGGCTGCTGTGGGTGTTTTGGTTGTGTTTGTACCACTCAATGTTTTTTTGTGTTGAAGTTCCAACAATGAAAGATTGATTTGTCTGTGTTTACGGGATGAGCTGTGGAGTGTATTGCATTGGTACCGAGTGGGAGGTGTCAGAAGGAATATAAATGTTGAAAATATTCATGCTTTCTTTGTGACCACATTTGACATGAGTGACACTATTTCTAATGTTACATCATTACAGAAATGTAACTGCATTGTTTGTGTTGTGTCTTTGTAGAGGATTCAATGGTGAAAGTATGTAATGAAGCCTCCTCTGTGACCCTCATTTCTGTCTGACTGATTGTGTGGGTAGTGTCCGATTTGGGGGGACTGTTGTCTGTGCATGTATGCGTCAGTTTTGTTTCTGGTGTGTATATGTTGAGTTCTAGTTCTGCTTTTTTTTTTTTTTCTTGAGGTGGCCGTTAACACTTAGTTGAAGTATGGTTATGTGTGTTCGAGGTGGTTTGCATCCAGTGTGTGTCTGTGTTGTAGGCGTAATGCTGGTCTGTTGTAACTGAACTGTGTATGATGTTTGTGGTTGTTTGAGAGTTGTTGGAGGGAGGGGAGGAGTTATGTTTGGTGTGACAGAAGGGATGTTCATGATGTGTCACCACTGTCACACAGTCTATCTATCTATTGCCAGACGCCTCAATCCCGTTTGGGGTTGTCACACAGTCACGTGCAGTATTATCCTCTGACGTTCGTAAGTGTAGTGCATGTGATGTGGATCCATTCCTTGCATGAGGTGTGCTGAACAGATCCACGTTTATATCATGTGACTGTGAATGTGCTGGGAGTGAACGTGGCATCTGTATTGTGTTTATGGCCCAGAAATGCTCTCGACATCATCGGCTAGTGGGAGAAGCAGGAAAATGGCCACCAGAGAGCCATTTCCTAAATGGAACAAATTTTGTAGAGAGCTGATCCCCCCCTCCCCCAATAAGCAAGACCAGGGACCTCGCTCAGGCTGGAGTCACATCTGCTTCCCTCCACCCAGGTCAAGGATGACATCACAGGAAGGCTCCTCTTCACCACCTCGTATAAATCACAAACGCATAGTGGCCATACGGACCGCTCAACATTTGGCCAAATGAATGCAATTTCTGTTCTTCGCTTCTCTTTGCTCGAAATCTACGATGAGTTTTGTGGTACTGCGAAAATGCATGACATTCCACAGAAATCTTCCACTGCATTTTCTAAGAATGTGGAATGTAGAACCAATGTGAATAATTAGTAAGGTCCAACACACCCATTTAGAAATTTCCATCCAGATCAAACATGCCATATCAACTACAAACTCGAAATAGAGATCAGCAAAATTTTCTTACATTTGAAAGAGAAGTTTCTGAGATACTAAACAGACAGACTCTAAGTCAATAATAAAATTGATGCATATAGACTCAGACATATAATTTTAACCTGAGGCATCCCGTTGACATATGGGTACGTCACAACGTTTTGTCATGGTGACTACTGTCGACATACCCATACTTTTTGAAATTGTGAGGTCCGTCATTTGCACATTTTTCAAATTTCGTGCATGATTATTGGTATGCATACGTTGGACACCTTCCTCTACCTGCCGCCAGGTGGGGTCACTGCCTTACCCCGCAGTGTCCCCACGCCATTGTTTCGGCAACTCACCTGTTACCATTGACCTGGTCAGTAAAGACATGTTGTGCCATGGTATGAAATTCAAGGTGAGAGTTATTCCCCAACCGAGGACGATGTTGAGGACAAAGATTACGAGGCACCTGAGAAATAGAAACAAGCAGAAGTGATGAGGAGGCAACGTCACAAAGGAAGGTGCAGAATGTTGATGTGTTCAGTGAGTGAAACAACACTTATATCGCCTAAATTGTGTGAAAACCAATATATTCTTGTACTACATATAAATTCATACCAAATGAACAAATATCTACATATTATGAGTGGTTTTCAATAGTTGCCGCTACCATAGAAAACACGACATCCACAGCGAGGCGCCAGAAAACACGGTACCAGGTGTTTAAAGGGTCACTTGTTCAGACCTTTTCTAAGCTCAGGTGAGCACTTTTTGGGGCAGTTTCCAATGATTCTCATAAAAAGCAGAGGTTTTAGCCCCCCCTCCCTCCCAAAATGAAAACCTGCCGGGATTGAGGGGGGGTCATTGGTGTATAATCGGTCGGGACATGGCTGGTTAACAACGACAGATGGACTAACAGCATACAAAGGAGTAACTAGCCTAGTCTTGAATATTTTCCTAGCCAATAGCAGCTATTGTTTTGCCAGAACCAAGAGTGTAGTGCTCTGTTATGTACTACTGGTGCTGGAGACACCTTCTTGTTGTGGCACTGTTATGATCAGGTGGCTGCACTGTCTTGTTATGCAAACATCTATCACCTACCTCCATATCCTCAAAGGATGATAGTAGACTGCAGAAGGGCAAGTAAGTGTGCAGTCCACTGGGTTCACATTTCAGATGAACCTGAGGCCATAACAGGAGCAAAAGCATTATTCTGTTTTGGACACTAATAATGATGCACTTCTTACTGCATATAAGAAGGCAGTTAACGGTAACTTTTATAACCTGGTGATATAATTGGGGTCTGACAAACTTTTCTGAATACAGTGTTTTATAATTGACTTAAAAGTGGAGTGATACTCCTGACTGCCTGTGTACAGGTTTCATGGGGAAGCAACGTATGTATGTTAATGGCGAATGAGGATGATCTAACTCCTTTAGTTCGGTGACATATTATTCTGATTATGGCTACCTTCACAAAATGTGATGCAGAGTTCGAGAGACGTTTCGAATTAGTGGGATTCATTACAGTATTTTAATTCCCTCAGTTTGAGATGATACTGCGTTGTTGAGTGAGGACATAGGCTTGGTGGATGAGTGTGGGAGAGTGTGTAAGAAACGGAATCTAAAGGTGAATGTAGGGAAGAGTAAAGTGATGGTCTTTGAGAGAGGTGAAATCAGTGAATGTACAGCGAGGTTGGATGGTGAGGAATTGGATAATGTGAGTACGTTTAAGTACTTGTGTAGTGTGATGAGTGAGGATGGAGGTTTGGAGGGTGAAGTGCTTAAAAGGGTACAGCAAGGAAGAAAAGTTGCTGGTTCCTTGAAAGCAGTGCTAGGAAACAGGGAAGTGAGCATGGAAGTGAAAAAGTTACTACATGAGAGTATTATGATACCAACTCTAACGTCTGGAAGTGAAGCTTGGACATTGTTGGAAGGACACAAGTCAAGAGTGAGAGCAGTGGAAGTGAGTTATTTAAGAAGAGCCTGTGGAGTCACATGGAGAGACAGGCGGACGAATGAGGATATAAAGGAGCGTTGTGGTGTGGATGTGGATGTGATAGGAAGCATTAGGAGGAATACACTGAGGTGTCTTTGCCATGTTGAGAGGATGGAGGGTGAAAGACTGACGAAGAGAGTGTATGTGAGTGAGGTGGAGGGGGGAAGAAGGAGGGGGAGGCCAAGGATGAGATGGAGGGATGAGGTGGAGAGGTATATGAGAGAGGGGGGTTTGAGTTGGAAGCAGGGCAGTGAAATGGCAGGGGACAGGGCGAAGTGGAGGCGATTTGTTTGTGGCCACCCCAAACGGGATTGAGGCATCTAGGAATAGATAGATAAATAGATAGTTTGAGATGCTTTATTTTTGTTGAGTCAGAACGTCTTGCAAAACTACAATATAATTAGGAATCCTTTTTACAGATTAAAGGAGTCACGTGTAGTAAGTATCGTGGTAGTCTGTGTGTTTTGAGTGTATGTTTCAGTTGGATTGATATCCTTTTACTGGACTGCCACTTGCATCTAAGAGACAGAATTTTTGTTTTTTGTGAGGAAGAAGGAACCAAAGGCAACGAGACAGCAAAACTATTCCTTCCAAGAGAAAAACAAAATACAAGAGAGAGCCAAATTCAAGATACAATCATTTCGAGATGCCTGGACACACGGCGTTTGAAAGACTGGAGATCATAGGAAGCAGGAAATACAGACAGAGGGAGACAGTTCCAGAGATGACCTGTTGCATAAATGAAGGACTAGGAGTAACGGTTAACTCTTGCATTAGAAAGTTGCACAGAAAAGGGATGACAATTTGCTGCTAGACGGGTGCTACGTGCCTGTCGTAGAAGTGGAGGAATGCATGCAGACAGTTGAGAGGAGCAGTGACCATTGAAGTAGAAAGAGAAAAGAGATAAAGATGCAACAGTGCGGTAAAGAGACAAAGGTTGAAGGGAGTCAGTAAGAGGAGGAGAGTTTGAGACGAAAATCCTTTGACTCCACCCTATTGAGAAGAGCTGTATGTAGGGAGCCTCCCAACACATGAGAGTTGTACTCCATGCAGGGGCAGATAAAACCCCTTTATAGAGTCAACAATTGTCCAGGGGTAAAGAAGGAACAGCGACTGCTTAGCACACCCAATCTCTTGGAAGCAGATTTTACATGAGATGTAATATGATCTTTCCAAGATAAGTCCCGAGTAAATGAATCCCCAAGCAGGTTCAAGGATGATGCAGGATTAAGCTGAATATTATTAAACATTAGTGGGTATACCTGTGGAAGATTTTGTTGGGTTGATAGGTGCAAAAACTGAGTCTTTGATTCATTAAAAACAACCAGATTATTTTTACCCCAGTCAGAGATACGAGCCAAGTCAGACATTAAGTGTGCCATAGCCTCATCTCTTGTCTGTTGAAGTAACTGCTGAGAAGGACGTTGTAGGAATCGAATGGAAAGGTGAAGAGTGGAGTCGTTAGCATATGAGTGGATAGGGTTAGATGTACAACTAAAAAGGTCATTGATGAATAAAAGGAAGAAAGTTGGTGATAGGACAGAGCCCAGAGGAACACCACTGTTAATAGATCTAGGAGAAGAACGATGGCCGTCTACAACAGTGGCTATAGAACGGCCAGAAAGGAAGCTAGAGATGAAGGCACAGATAGGAGAATAGAAACCGTAAGAGGGCAGTTTGGAAATTAACGATTTATGCCAGACTCGATCGAAAGCCTTTGAGATGCCAAGTGCAATGGCAAAGTTTTCGCCAAAGTCCCGAAAGGAGGATGATCAGGAGTCTGAAAGGTAGGTGAGAAGATCGCCTGTGGAGCGTCCCTGACGGATTCCATTCTGACAGTCAGAAAGAAGATTGTGATATGAAAGATGCTTTAAAATTTTTCTATTAAGAATAGACTCGAAAACTTTTGAGATACAGGATGTTAAACCAATTGGACGATAGTTAGAGGGTTGGGAATGGTCACTCTTCTTTGAGACTGGCTGAATGAGAGTAAACTTCCAGGAAGAAGGAAAGTTACAAGTTGATAGACAAAGGCGAAAGAGTTTGCCTAGGCATGGTGTAAGCACAGAAGCACAGTTCTTGAGAATAACAGGAGGGACTCCATCAGGCCCATATGCCTGATTAGTATTGAGGCCTGTGATGGCAGATAATACATCAGCTGAAGAAATTTTAATGTCAGCCATGAGGAAGTCAAAGGGAGGGAAGCAATAAAGGAACAGCACCGGAATTGTGTAAGGTGGAATTGGAGGAGAAGGTCTGAGTGAAGATATCTGCTTTATAAGTAGATGAAATAGCTACCAAGCCATCAGATTAGAAAAGAAGATGGAATGATGATGAGGTAAAGTTGTTAGAAAGGTTTTTGGCAAGGTGCCAGAAGGACCGGGAAGAATTTGAGTTAGAGAGTTTAGAGCATCAAGTATGGATGAAATTATTTTTAGCAGAGCAAAGAACAGACTTAGCACGATTCCGGGCAGAAACATATAAAAGATGTGATTCAGGGGTGGGTTGGCTCTGGTACCTTTTAGAGGTCCTCTCCTTGTTGTGGACAGCATTAGAATAAGCGTGATTAAACGAAGGCTTTCGTGCATTAGTCAAAGGATAGGAGAAAGGAATGTATGCTTCCAAGCCCGAGAGATTAACCTTCCGTAATGAGCAAGATACACCCAGATGGCTCCCGGCCATGGAAGCAATAATCATTCCAGGGAAAATCGAAGAAGTACTGCATGAGGGCCTCCCAATCCGCAGCTCCAAAGTGCCACAGACAACGTTTCTTTGGAGGGGCCGCAGGCCATTCCAGAGTGATAGGACAGCTTAAGGTGATAATGTTGTGATCGGAGGAGCCCAACAGAGAGAAAAGATTAACAGTGTAAGCAGAAGGATTAGTTGTAAGGAAGAGGTCAAGTATGTTGGAGCTCTCTCCAAGGCGGTCAGGGATATGGGTAGGGTGCTGTACAAGCTGCTCTAGGTCATTAAGGATAGAAAAGGTGTAGGCTTGTTCACCAGGTGGATCAGTGAAAGGAGAGGAGAGCCAAAGGTGGTGGTAAACATTGAAATCTCCTAGAATGGAGATTTCAGAGAAAGGAGAACTGGATAGAATGTGTTCCATCGTAGAAGTAAGATAGTCAAAGAATTTTTGATAGTTAGTAGAATTAGGAGATACGTAAACAACACAGATATATTTAGTCAGAGAATGACAGGAAAGCCGAAGCCAGAATGTACAGAATTCAGAAGAATCGAGTTCAGGAACACGAGAGCAAGATAAGTTGTTGCGTATATATACACAACAGCCACCTTTGGCTTTGAAATGAGTATAGAGAAAGTAGGAGGATAAAGAAAAGGGTCCAAGGAAGCCTCCTAGCATCAAGGATCGAGTGCTGTGTTAATGAGGAGATTGTCATTACAGCTAATTTCATTTCTAGACAAATAACCTAGATCAGTACAGGATACTGTCACCATCTGGATCCTGCAACTGCAGTCTTATCAAAGCCTAATTATTCATATGTTGCCCCAAACCTCCCCCTTCTACACCAGTCAGGGTGGCCAAATGTCACTCTGAGAGGGCAGACTGGGATGGATTTAGAAATTGTCCAGCTAATATTCCACACGAGTCATACTTCTCCACTAAAGTAATTTTTACCCCGTCCCATATTAATGGCTAATACAAGTTGGTATGGATTTGTTCATATCCTGGTTCTACTCCAGTTGTGGCAGAGCAACGACAAAAACGTATTTAGCATATAATCATTACTTAAAGTAAAAAAAAATAAAAATAAAGAGTTCTTCACTCTGAAACTGCTAGAAATCACGCAAAACAGCAATAAATCTCGTCAAACCAAACTCTTTTCACAATCAAGCACCCAGTTTGTTAAATAATCGTAATGACATTAGAATATTTTAGTCAACTATCAGTTTTTTCAATAGTAACAGCAATAAGTCATCACCCATTTCCCTATAATATTCAAAAGGAAACACTGTTAATTATCCTCGTGGAAAAGCTACCATTCTTGCCAGTAAGTTTGCCAGAAATTCTGCCTTATGGTAAGTCAGTCAGAAAGTTCCTATTCTAAAACTTGACTCTCCCGAAAACGATCATCTAAAGATATTTACTAGATATTTAAAATCTATCCTGGATAATTTACCAAACCTGAAAGTTCCAGATCCAAATGGAATTTTTCCAATAGTACGGCAAAAGTGTTCCCGAGAACTTGCTTTTTTCCTAGGTAAATAATTCAGACTATGCATGCATACTTTCTCATTTCCTAATTCATGGAATGAAGAAAACATTCACCTAATTTCTAAGAAAAGCATCTCCTCTGATCTCTCTAATTACGGACTCTTAACTATCGCTTCCTCTCTTGGTAACGTATTTAAGACTATCGTTAATATGCGCATTGTTAAACATGGTGAATCCAACAACTTAATTAGTGACAGACAGTATGGTTTTCACAACGAAAGATTCACTTTTGATATGATCAGTCTCTTTACTCATACCATCCATCAGTCAGTTCACCAACACGAAGAAATACATGCAGAAGCCCTTTATATTTCTGAAGATTTTGATATAGAGTGGCGCCAATCCCTGTTATCCACACTCCCTTGTTACTGCCTGTCATCTTTTGTCCCACTGATCTCGTATCACAGCAGCATAAAGACTGCAGTAAAGGCAGGGATGGCCAGGCCGGGGGGTGGGGTTACTCCCCCACAATGTTTGTTTTTAAGTTGGTCAAAAAATTACTGAGTTGATCAAAAGTAGAGACTGGAGATTTTTTCTTTTTATACATAAAAGGAGAGGTCTCCGAGATGGCAAAATATTTTTTTTTACATAAGACTTTTGTATATGTACATTTGGAGGACAAAATACATAACGCAATAGTTTCCCTCTTATCAAGAGGATAGTCTAAGCCCAATCAAGTACCATAGTAATCAAAATGCCTGGATCAGTACCTCCTTCACCCACAGAATGGTGGCGAGGAGGGTGGGAGGATTGGAAAAAAATTGTATGTAGTCCTGCTACTGGTCAGGTCATAAATAACTCCAAATGTCATGACTGGGTCAATTAGTTTAATTAGACTACTAAATTATTTACATGGTGTCTATTTTCATGTCAACAGTAATTCAGGCTTGGGTCCAAGTTTATGTGGCTTTACTTAAGTGCAAGTACAAGTAACAATAAAAATTACTTTGCGATAAAGTCGATTTGAATATGATACCTATTTAGTTGGTCAGACCGTACCACCAAACGGATCAAGTTGGTCAAAATTGTCCTTACCCTCTCCCCGCAAAGGACATACTCCTCAGGTCATCGCTGAGTAAAGGTAGCCGATGGATATTCCAGTTTCCACTCAATCTTAACTTTGGTGTACCACAAGGAGCAGCCCTGATTCCAACCATGTTCCTCGTTTATACTAATGATCTCCTGTCTGTTACCCATAATCACCTTCACCCATTTGTAGATGACTCAATGCATTACTGTCCCTTTGCACTTAACCACTCATTTACAAAATTTAAGATCTCTAACTCCCAACTCAGCACAGTAGTCTCCATAAAGCAAGATTTACCTCAGATCACAGAACGGAGACTTAAGACTGTCACATTGCATAGTAGGAAAACCAATTATATCCAGTTTACTAACGAACAGATATTTTCAAATTCCTGTATTACCTTAAATGAAACCAATATTAGCAGACCCTAAAAATACTGAAATTCCCTGTGTTTCACCTAACAGTACCCTCAGCTGTCCCTCTCATGTTAGACACTAGTTATAACCGCCTCACAGAAATGTGTATTATTATACAGAATTCGTACCTTCTTTGACGTGCAGATAGCCATAATTTACAAGTCATGTGCACTCTCATCTGAAATATTACTCACCCTTATGGAGCAGATATGGAGAGGTTATATCGAAACAACGGGACAAAAATCGTAACATTTATTCAAATAATTATTAACTCTGCATTTGCAAATGAACTACCTCCCTTACAGGTAAGTGGAATGTTGCCTGCCTTGTGTTATTTTAAAAGTACTTTTATAACAAATATTCAGACGAAGTTGCATCCATTGTGACACCTCTCCATGCATTACCCCTTGCTGAATGGGGATCTGGTAGCTCTCGTGACTTGACTGTCACACTTCAATATTGCAGAACTTCTGCCTACCAGAATTCTTTTGTTCTCCGAACTGTTTCCCTTTGAAACTCGCATCCCCGAATTAGTTCCCCCCAAACTTCAATGTAACAGCAGTCCATGTCGAACTGTTACATATTTTTTTATGAATGGAGGACACTTGTTTTCTAGTGTATGGAGTTCTTTTTTTATCGTGCTTTTCCTTCCTCTGTTCATCATCTAAAATTAAAAACAGTATGTCACTGTAAGTGGCGTACGTGAGGTGTGTGTAAGGATATATGTAGGGATGTGTGATGCAGGTGTGTAAGGATGGAAGGATGTGTGTTTGAGATTAGTGTGTGTATAACGATGGAAGGTAGCGTATGTGAGACCGGTATGTGTAAGGATGGAAGGTAGGGTGTATGAGAAGTATGTATAAGGATGAAAGATAGGGTGTATGAGACCGGAAGATGTAAGGATGGAAGGTAAGGTGTGTGAGAATGGTATATGTAAGGAGAGAAGATAGGAATGAGGATATGTTTTTATAATATGCACAATGAGGGTAAAAGTCTAATGATGACAATGATGTTTTTCACAGGTGAATCTTATCAACAAGCTACCTGGCCCCAGAGGCATCCCCATCATCGGCAATGCTCTACAGATGCATACTGATAATCACGGTAAGATACACACTGTGGGTAGGCGTGTGGGGGGTTATTTTTCTGTATTCACTTTAAGGCATTTTTATTTCTTTATGCAAGGGAGAAGGAGCAAAAGGCCAGGAGCACAACAAACTCAACCCTCAATACAGAAAATTACAATATTCCTGTATCTGATTTTGATTCCCCTCAAATACCTCCTTTCATGATTCACACCAGATACGTACAAGCTGTATTACAAAATCTCTCAACAAACAAAGCTACTGGTCCGGATGAAATTCCTTATATAGTACTTAAAAATTGCTCCTCAGTGTTGACCCCTGTATTGGCAAAATTTTTCCGCTTATGCATCCGTACCTCAAGTTTTCCTCTTGGAAAGAAGCAAATATCCATCCTGTTCCTAAAAAGGGGACAACTTCTGATCCATCAAACTATAGGCCAGTTGCAATAACTTCAATTCTTGGCCAATTGCAATAACTTCAATTCTTGGCGAAGTTTTTGAGACGCTAATTAACAAACACATAATCAGGCATCTAGAAATCAGTAAATTAATCAATGATCGGCAGTATGGACTTACACAAGAACGTTCAACTATAGACATTCTTTGCCTTCTTACCCATCAGATTAACAAAACAATAGACCGACACGATGATACACACACAATAGGACTAGATATATCAAAAGCATTTGACAGAGTATGGCACCAGGCCTTATTGTCTAAGATGTCACACTATGGCCTTGCATCACTGGTTCCTCTAATTTCTTCTTACCTTCATAATAGAAAAATACGGGTCATGGTAGATGGTATTTATTCTCAGTTTCATTCCATAAATGCTGGCGTACCTCAGGGATCAGTTTTGGCGCCAACCCTCTTTCTATCTATCTATTGCCTGACGCCTCAATCCCCTTTGGGGTGGCCACAAACAAATTGCCTCCACGTCGCCCTGTCCCCCGCCATTTCACTGCCCTGCTCCCAACTCACCCCCCCCCCTCTCATATACTTCTCCACCCCATCCCTCCATCTCATCCTCGGCCTCCCCCTCCCCCTTCCCCGCCTCCACCTCACTCACATACAGCTTCGTCAGTCTTTCACCCTCCATCCTCTCCACATGGCCAAACCACCTCAGTGTGTTCCACATAGCGCTCCGAGGTGTTACTCTAAACCTCAACCTAAGCTGGACAGCTTGTTATATCCCTTGCTAAAAATGCTTCCAAAAAATTGGGACTTATGTACACAGTTCGTGAGTTCTTCACTGACGAGCAGATGGCCACAATATACAGAAGACATGTGCGTTCTCAGATCGAATACTGTTCACCACCGCGGAGTGGATGTGGAGCGGTTGCACTGAGGCAGTTGGACAAAATTCAGAATAAAGCCATTAGATTAATCAATAATCCTGCCATCACGCAAGACCTTTCCTCCATTATCAGTACGTAGAGATGTTGCTTCTTTAGCATTATTTTATAGATATTTTTACCGTAAGTGTTCAGACGAACTGGCTTCAATTGTTCCTTCCCTTCACATTTTCTCCCGAAATACTCGGGCAGTTGGGAGAGCCCATGAATTCACACTATCTCCCCCGCAATGCAGAACCTCTGCTTATCAAAATTCATTTATCCCCAGAATTACTACTCTCTGGAATTCGCTTCCTGGGAATTGTTTCCCACAAATATTTGATCCACTTCAGTTCAAGTCCAGTTGTTATGGGTATTTTATGAATGCAGGATGCCTTTCGGCACATGGACTTAATTTTTTTTCCCCTTTGTTTTTTCTTCTTCCATTCATTATCTATTTAAAAAAACATGCTCATTCCAAGAAAAGAATACAAAAAAAAAAAAAAACACAGAGCCCAGTTCAAGACCCGTCCATTTTGAGATACCTGGACACACTGTGTTTGAAAGACTGGAGATCATAGAGAGAAGGAAATACAGACAGAGGGAGGCAGCTCCAGAGTTGACCTCTTGAATACATGAAGGACTGGGACAAACTGTTAAGTCTCCCATAAGAGAGATGGACAGAAAAGGAATGAGAGTTTGTTGCCAGACAGGTGCCACGCACCCGCTGAAATGGTGGAGAAAAGCAAGCAGTCGACTCAGAGGAGTCGGGACCACTGAAATAGTGAGAGAAAAGAGATAAAAGTGCAACAGTGCGGCAAAGATACAGAGGTACAGAGGTTTAAGGAAGCCAGTAAGAGGAGGAGAGTTAAAGAGAAGAAAAGCCTTAGACTCCACCCTGCTGAAAAGAGCTGTATGTGGTGAGCCCCACCACATGTAAGAGGTGTACTCTACACAGGGGCGAATAAAACCCGAGTATAAAGTCATAAACAGTGCAGGGGTAAAGCAGGCATGGAGTTAGTCACAACTAATCTCTTCGAAGAAATTTTTACAAGAAAGGTAATACGATCTTTTCAAGATAAATCCCCAGAGCATTAAACTCCAAGTATGTTTAAAGATGAAGCAGGGTTGAGTTGGATATTGGTAAAAATTAGAGGATACTCCTGAGGAAGATTTTGTTGGGTTGGAAGACGTGAGAACTGAGTTTTTGATGCGTTAGAAACAACAAGATTACTTTTACTCCAATCAGAGATATGAACCAAGCCAGACATTAGGTGCAACATAACCTCATCCCTTGTTTGTTGAAGTAATCACTGAGATGGAAAGTGAATGGAAAGGTCAAGGAAGGAATCGTCACCGTATAAGTGGACAGGGTTAGATGCACAGCATAGGTCACTGATGAATAAAAGGAAGAGAGCTGGTGATAGGACAGAGCACTGAGGAGCACCACTATTGATAGCTGTAGCAGAAGAAAGGTGGCCGTTTACAGCAGCTGCTATAGAACAACCAGAAAGGTACCTAGAGATAAAGGCACAGATAGAAGGATAGAAACCTGAAGAGGGGAGTTTGGAAATTAAAGATTTATGCCAGACTCGAATATAGCCTTTGATATGTCAAGTGCAACAGCAAAGATTTCACCAAAGTCCCGAAAGGAGGGAGACCAGGAGTCTGAAAGGTAGGTGAGATGTTTTCCATTGGTGTGTCCCTGGCAGAACCCATACTAATAATCAGAAAGAAGATTGTGATGGAAAAGATGCTTTATGTTTTTTTTCTTTGTAAATTAAGAATGGACTAGAAAACTGTTGACACACTGGGTGTTAAACCTATTGGCCGATACTTAGGGGACAGGGAGTGGTCGCCCTTCTCTGTAACAGGCTGAATGAGAGCCAACTTCCAGCAAGAAGGAAAAGTACATGTTGACAGACAAAGATGAGAGTTTAACCCTTATCCGCCGGGGTTTCCAGCCATCACCCACTCCTCCTTACGGGGAATTTCCAAGACTTTGGGAAAAGTACCCTTACTTCAAACCCTAATATTAGCCAAACTTTAATAGCTATGGGAAAAATAAAAATACATAAGACTCACCATCTCTTTGTATTTCAAATGAAGGTATCCCTAGGTCTCCAGGTGGTCCCGTCGGTGAGCAAGGGTAAGTTGAAGACGACTGGTTTTACACATCTGGTGGGCTGTTTCCGAGCACGTGCCACTAGCTGTGACCTTGGAATCGCTGGCTGCCAGTGGCAGCACTGACTGGAGTGCTGATTGCTACACTGCCCCAGCATCCTTGGTTGGAATGTGAAAGGTTCCATTCATTTTTTGACTTCTCCTTATTCACCATCGTAAGGATGAGTCACCACCGTGTCCATGTGGCCCCCCAAAGGGTTTTCCGCCCGTTTCATAGTGCCACTATGCCCCGTAGGTGTGTGGGAAAGTAAATAACTCTATTTTTTCTGTACTCACTTCTTGCATCAATAATAATGAATTTCCGTTTACTGTGATACTAATAATTGCACTTGACATCACGATTATGAGTAACTGCACTTTGACAAGTAAATGCTGTGACTGTTTCGTCCAGTATGGTTGAGTATGAGACAATTACTTGTACTATAATTCATACTGATTTGTACTAATCAGGGGCATCGTGAAAATCTTGCAGATGTTATACACAACTTACATTATTTGTACTTCACATCACAAATACGCTGATGCTCATATTCAGCACTATTTTCCTGAGTATGGAGTGAAAAAAATTAGTTATAGCCAACCAGGTAATTTTTCTGGCCCACTCACAAGTGGTTTTCTTTCATGTATCAGGTAGGCTAACTCAAGGTATTTCCAATAATTTTTTCACCAATATCCAGTAAACAGTAATACTTATTGCATTGAACTTGCAGAACTTATTATAAAACACTTATATCATAGCACTTACAATAAATCACGTATAATATCCAACATTTCACTTATTTATAAAAATACACACACTTGTGCGTACCTGTATACTATTTACATTCCCACACACCTGCTTAGTAACCATGCTTGGAGTGATATTCAGAAAAACATTTAGGGGATAGGGGGATCTTGCACTCAGCACATTGGTAGCCTGTTTATTTTCGTGCTGGGAGACAGCATTTAGTCGTGTTACAGACGTGGCATCGCCTGTATGCCTGACGACCTACTGTGGTACAGCCAACTTGTACTGGCCTACGCCACCAGAAATACTCGGCACAGCTTAGCCTGTCTGCTGTAGCCGCTGTCCCCCGCCTAGCACCTGGACCTGTGCAGTTGAATATACTTCAAGGAGTTTGCATGCAAGCTCACTCTCAAACTCTCGTAGAGAGAGAGGTTTCCTGACAAGCTCCTCAAACAGTATGAAACTGTTCAGGACAGCAATATGAAGAAGGTGTAAAAACTTCTTCTTTTACCGCCTGCAAGACTTACATAGGTAATCAACCTCAAAAATTTGCATGCCTAATTTATCAACAGCCCACATGTTGATATTATGATCGTTGACAGCATCTGGCTTCAACACAGGTTCCCTAGTCATGAAGTGTGTCATTCCAGTTTCCTCAAACACTCCCTTAGGTACTGTTGACAGCATGTTAACCCATCTCTTGTCATGCCAGAGAAGGGCTAACATGTTGCCACATTTCTTGGTAAGAAGGGCTCCTCTCTCAGTATTTGCTGGAAATACTGGGAAATTCTTTCAGTTTGCCCTTTATGTTCCACAGGATCCAGTACCGTGTTGAAGCAAATACGTGGTCAATGCCAGGGCAGTGTAACAATTATCGGTATACAGAATGTGGTGTGGTGCCTATTGAAATACCTTTCCATCAGCACTTTCGTGACTGATGACGAGAAACCGTGATGTCATCACTAGGTATATCAACATCTGCTGTCAAATAAACTATCACATCTAGCACATATCCAGTTTTGCAGTCACAAAGGATAAAGAATTTGAGGTCAAAGCAGTGACGCTTGGATGGCACATACTGAATTAATGCCAGCCTGCCCCAGAATAACACCAGCAACTCGCCAATTACCACTTTCTGAAGCGGACGAAAAACCCTGTAAAATGACTCCTTGAGCATTGTTAGGATTGGTCGAATTTTCCACAACCTGTCGTTCGGTGCAGGCCCGTAAAATTCTTTTGAAATGGAGGAACCTTACGATGACCGGGTACCTGTCACAGGCCGTATACTAACCAAAAACAGGTGTGCCCACTAGTTCGTCTACCGACCAATAGTCATGGAGCACATGTTTTCTTACATGCACCATCAACATGGTAAGGGCTAGCCACACAAACAATTCTCCCACCTCCACAGGTTGCCAGTCCTGCATGTGCATGCGTTCACTGGTGGCCACGTCCAGCCACTGCACACACATAGCCTGGTGGAAGCTTATTTCTTCCATTACGTACTGCATTATGGCAGTCGTGAAAATAGACCTGAACACCTGTTCCCTGCTCGTCGAACACTGGCACAGATGGCTCCAATCCTGCTCCATCCTCCCATAAAAAAGGTATTGCCTATACCAACACGCGGTAAAGCAGGCCGTCTACCATGTGCAGGACATTTTTTCTGCATGCATGCATGCTCAGCTCATATGCACGCCCGCGGGTATGGGGTTAGGGGGAAGGAGAGGGGGAGGTGTGGGAGGTGGGGAAGTAAGTGCGTACTCACCTGGGGAGACACTTTGCGTTGAGTAACACCACGTGGGGCCCGTGTGGAAAAATTCAATCCTGAAGGGCCTGGTTGTGCTGATTCCACCCTTGAGGTGCTCAGCTGAGGTGAAGGTAAATGTTCAAGGGGAAGACACTGGCGGGCAAGCAGTGAGCATAACAGTGAAACTGCTCATCAGTGTTTATTCCGCTGATGACGGCCAACTCCACGCCCACCTGTCTGGTGTGCTGGGTCACCTACTTCCTCCTCCTCAGTGAACTCGTCACTGTTGAACGCTCTGCTCTCCTCCTGCAAGAGTTTGAATGCCTTCTCTGGTGTCTGAGAACGGGTAGGGGTCAGAGGACGAGAGAGATCGCTCTTGACGTGATAGCTCCTTCTCTCCTCCAAGGACATGCTTTCACTAAGTGTTCGTGAGGACACGGTGTCATCCAAGGCATGACCAATGGCACTGTCATTGAGCCCTTTTCCCGGAGCTAAGAGTAGACCTTTTGCATGGGTCAATAAGGCTATCGGCTCTGTGCAAGGTGGTACGGTATTAGACAATGACGAAGAACAAGATATGGCTCCCTACATTACCAGTGCTATGTACGGATTTAGCCGCACATCCGTGGGTTAGCAGGGGGTCCTACCTACAGTACACTGTGTGTCATAGGAAATGGTCACGAGTTCATAGGGTGGCGGGAAGGTGCGTGCAGTATATCCCATCAGCTGGCGGTGCTCTGCGCCCTGAATCGTGATTCCTATGCACGTCAGCTGGCGGTTAGGGGTTAACTAGGTAGGGCTTAAGCACAGAAGAACAGTTACTGAGGACAACTGGAGGGACCCCATCTGTCCATAAGCCTTGCAAGTATTGAGGCCAGTGATGTCAGAAAATACATCAACTGAGGAAATGTTAATGTCACCCATGATGAAGTCAGAGGGGGGAAAGTGATAGAGGAACAGCACAGGAATCGTCTGAGGTGGAACTGGAGGAGAAACTCTGTGTGAAGAGTTCTGCTATATCACTACAAAAAATAGCTACTTTGCCATCAGAGTGGAGAAGAGGAGGGAAGGATGATAAGATAATGTTGTTAGATTTTGGCAAGATGCCAGAAGGAGCGAGAGCAATTTGAGTTGGAGAGTTCAGAACATTTACTACGATTGAAATTATTTTTTGCAGAGCCATTATTTCGGGGAGAAGCATAAAAGAGATGAGATTCAGTGGTAAGAAGTCTCCGGTACCTATTGTCAGCCTTCTCCTTGTTGTGGACAGCACTTGAACAAGCGTGATTACACGAAGTATTTTTTGCGTCAGTCATAGGCCACGAGAAAGGAATGTATGCTTCCATGCCAGAGAGAACAACCTCTGTAATGCACAAGGCACACTCTTAAGGCTCTCGGCCATGGAAGCATTAATCATTCCTGAAAAATGAAAGAAGTACTGCCTGAGGGCCTCCCAATCACCAACTCCAAAGTGCCACAGTCGCCTATTCTTGGGAGGTCCACAGGCGTTACTGGAGAGATGGGAGAGGTTAAGGTGATTAGGTTGTGACAGGAGGGGCCCAACGGAGAGAAAAGATGAAAATCAGAAGCAGGAGAATTAGTTGTAAGGAAGAAGTCACGTATGTTGGAACTCTTTCCAAGGCGGTCAGGGATACGGGTAGGGTGCTGTGCAAGATGCTGTAGGCCATTACTGATAGAAAAGATGTAGGCTTGTTCACCAGGGTATCAGTGAAAAGAGAGGAGAACCAAAAGTGGTGGTGAACATTGAAATTTCCTAGAACGATGATTTCACAGAAGGAAAAATTTATAAGATTTGTACCATCATAGAAATAAGATAGTCGAACAGTTTTCCATTGTGTTAGGGGATAAGAAAACGGCACAGATATATTTAGCTAGAGAGCGACAAGAAATCCGAAGCCAGAGAGTGGAGGATTCAGAAGATTCAAGTTCAGGAACACGAGAGCATGATATGTTGTTGTGTACATACAGTATACACAAGAGCCATCTTTGGCTTTGAAATGAGTATAAAGTAGGAGGATAAAGAAAAGGGTTTGGTCTCAGTTGAATCAGACAGTTGACTCTCGCTTATGAAGAGAGGGTGAGGTTTAGAGGAAGAGAAATGGTGTTCAACACAGAGAAATTAGAGGAAAGGCCGCAAATGTTGCAGAAACGAAGAATTGAGTCAGACAGTTGTTCCAGTCATCTCACTTGGTGGTCACTGGGAGACGAGTGGACGGTGGAGATATTCTGGGGTAGATATTCTGTTTTCAGGGCTCAGTCGTCTTCCTAGGTGCTATAGATGATGCTTCACAACTTTGCATACCACATTTTGGGCACTATAACCCACCGTTCGTATTGGATATATACATGCTAGAGTTGTTTCACTCAGGACTGGGGGGAGATCATTAGCGAGGATGTTTTTGTGACATGGGCCTTGTGTGAGGTCAGTTAAGAGTTTTAACTAAATTCATATTCACAAAATGTCCACTTCCCCATCCTGGTATTGATGTAGCGGCTTTCCGACCGGCAGTTCAACGCTTCCCCTTTATGTACCACTAGGTTCCTTGTATTTAACCCTTGCTATCTCTTGACAGTTTCATGTAGCGAATGGCAGACTTCTGGAACTGGAGGAATTAGTTATTGCCTTCAATAATTCCTTCATAATACCAGGGAACTCTGGTGATGAAAATAAATGAAGGCAATATTTAACGTCTCCAACGTCTCTCCAGAGCTGAAAAAACTGTCTGGGGGCAGCGAGAATAAAGTGAAAAAACCCGTCAGGGATTAAAATGAATCATGGCGACTTGCTAATACCTTCACCAGCAGGGTCTCTGCAATATTATAATATCGTCTGGTGGTGGAAGAACATAATTATGCATCATTGTGGAGAAGCCATTAAATGAATGGTTATTGAATCTTGCTGACCCCGAATGACTTGATTCCACTTCTGGGAGTCTAAAGGCATATTTGGTTTACTCTCACCTGACAGGACACTGCTGCCACTCCATAGCGAATACTGAGCTACTACAAGAGCTGGGTTGCAAAATATGTTGCTAGCTGTGCAGAAATTTTAAGGAAATGATGTGTGGATGTAGTGTGATCCTATTCCGCCATTATCAGGTTCTCGGCTAAAAGGGGATTAAAATCTGTCAGATATCAAACACTACAGTAAGAAAAAGAAAGTAAATAATTATGTCATCTGATGCCAGGGTTAACCGTTCCATTAATCTGTCATATTTTAGTATTTTCTTGTGTCTAGAAACTGCTTTACCTATATAAGTCAGGGAAGATCTCTCGTTGCCCGAAGGTTAACCCCTTCAGTCCCGTGATATATTTCCTGTTTATTTTCTTTTCTCTTCTTGCCATCACCAGATGATTTTGTTTTGTTCAAATATTTTTTCGAATTCCGGGAGTTGGCTATAACCTTCATTAACCCTTTGTCTACCAAGGGCTTTACTAAATTAATCAAATCAGCAAGGAGTACAAAACTACGTCACTGGTTTGAAGGGGATAACGAAGGCTGTATCTCACCCCTTCAGATCAAAAAGTCTCTCCAAAGCTGAATGATGTCATCTGAGGAGAACACGAATAAAAATAATCTTGCCATTGTAGTGTGAACCTCTTCAGGCCGGTGACGTCTTTGTGGTTCACGTTGGCTGCCTCCAGACAGTGTTATTCACCTTAACAAAAACTTGTCCAACTGGAGGAGTAAGATAAGAACCCGAATTCTTGTCAGTTAAGGAAGCTCCCTAACACTTTATTCTTAGCGTCTTACTTTTGGTTATGGCTAGTTAATATTCCTTTGTACGTTGTTTACATACTCACAGAGTATTGAGATTTTGGAAGGATTTATGTAATACAGAATAGGACAGAAAGGAGTAATAAAATAAATAACGTAGCCAGATTAAAGAGGTTAATATTCTGCTCGTATACTTATTTACCAGCGGATAAAATCAAATTTTAAACACAAATAAAATATAAATATAGTTGTGACAAACACCAGAAACAAGGTATCTCCCATCTCCTACGTGTGTGTGTGTGTGTGTGTGTGTGTGTGTGTGTGTGTGTGTGTGTGTGTGTGTGTTTTCCAGTACAAAACTATTAATAAGAATGCAATATCCTCTCCTCCTTTAGAATCATAGAAGCTCATCCTTAATGTGAACGAAACATCCTTCCAGTTCCTTAACATTTTTAATTACTGTGGGCCGAGGGCTTCGTTTTTATACCGTCTATTATTGCTGGTATGTCTCACTAATCCACTAAAAACCACCCCCGATCATACAACCTCCCCACTTAAAAACGTTTTCGCTTCTATTTCCCTTCCACTTAAAAACGTATCTGATCCTACAACCCCTCATCGTAAACACGTTTCCTGTTCTTCAACCGCTCCACTTAAGAACGTTTCCAATTCTGCAGAACCTTTCAAAAGTTATACTCTTTTTACTTTATCTTAGCCTAAAATAGTCATCTATCCTTCTTGAATACTGAGCTGCTATAATAGACTGACACTAAAATATGATGCTGGTCACGATGAGCTATTGAAAGGATGTTGAGCTGTAGCCTTGCCTAATTCTGGCACAGAGCTACGGGAAATAAGCGGCAAAAGGACGAAAATCTTGGCCAAGTTAAGGTGAAAGAACTATAATACAGGACAGCACAACAGAGGCTTACAAACATAATGTAAATACTCAAACGTCGAACTTTGACAGTACCCTGTTTTCCTGACCTCTGTCGGGTTGGTATCGAAATCAAATTCCTTCATCCTAGGTTACCTTCAACCCTTCCAGCAACTTTGTTCAGAATAGGTTTAAAATTGTTTGTCATTAGCATTTGACCTTCACCTTTGACCGATTGTTCTCAAAAGCTATAGTTAAATCCCTCGGCTAACCTCCAACCCTTCCATTGTGTTCGCTCTAGATTTGATCAAAACTGTTTTAGTTAATTTTCACACACACACACACACACACACACACACACACACACACACACACACACACACACACACACACACACACACACACACACGGGTTGAACTTTGATCTTGGCTTGTGACCTAGACCTTTTACGGAGTGTTCTTAAAATTCTGTTTTGTTCCTTCTTGCCTCACCCTCAAGCACTCTTCCCTGTCAGGTCTAAAATGCATCCAAATTTTTAAAGTTGACCTTGCCATGTAACCTTGAGTATTGACCTACTGTTCTCAAAAACAGTGGAACATCCACTTGCCTGACCTTTATCACTTTCACCAAGTGTAATGTTTCGGATCACAACTTTTTGAAACAACAGTACACTGCAACTCGGTCCCATTCTTACTTACTTAGTCAGTCGGCGAGAGACAAAAATGCTGAAATATTAGAATAATTCCGAACAGTACTGTATTATAAAAACTATCCTCCACCTCACTTTTCCTACTTTTTCTCTCCTTGTTTCTTAATCTTGTTTAGCCCCATCATCACTAGTTAGTAGTTATAGTCACGATGATGGTGTTGGTGGTAAGCTCTCGAGGTATCTAATGTCCCTGCCCTCTTGCAGAACCATTCCAGCTGCTGCTGTCCTACTGTGATTACGGTGAAGTGATGAAAGTGTGGATGGGGCCTAACCCAATGGTCATTCTTAGTGGTCCAAGAGCGGCTGAGGTGAGTACCATCTTACTTGCAACAAAATGGATTTTTTCCTTAGCAGACTCCATAACACTTCTTATGTAGCGGTTTATTTTTATCATAAAATGTTAGGTTTCATTTTTTCCATTATTAACCCTCTCACACACCAAAAGTTTTCAGTAAGTTTTGGTTCCACGTACAAAACAAAACCTCGCTCAGACTGGCTCCTCTTGTGCGGCAGGGAAAGAAATTCTATGGCCCAATTTACCCTCGGAAAGTGCTTATATTATTATAAATTGCTTCCCATCATCTTCGTTAATGTTTATACTCTCAGATAAGAAAAAAACATAAAACAGATGAATAAATGTACAGAAATGAAGCCAGAATAAACTTTATTTAGGTGAGAACTAGCTTCTCATAACTTTCCAACATCACCGTGAAAAGTCTTTCCCGATGTGCGCAGTTGCAAAGGACATGTCTATATGCAGAATTTCACGATCTTTCATATGTGAAAGTTTCAAGTTGATAAGTCCAATAGATTTCGAGTAAATCGAAAAAAATAAAAATAAAAAATCGCCTAAAAAGTCTGATTTGTTTATTACTTCTTATGTTGTTAGTGACACTGTAACAAACGTATATGTAAATTATATCCAGTTTTGTAGCCCAAAGATTAAGAAAGCCCATGATATAATTCACAGTGTTATAAACCTTATATTTATTGAGAAAATGAATTTTGAAAAGTTATGCTGGGTTGCACGCGGTGACAGCACCTACGCTCCGGCCCGTAGGCTGAGTATGTTCGTCTTTCGTAACTTCTCCCCCATTATTTTCACACAAAGGTTACATTGCTTTACAAAAGTATGCATAAGAAATCATCAGCTTGATCAAGTTTTCTTCAGATTTTTGATGTGACCTATACTTCACGAGTATAATGACTGAGAGAATAGCAATGAAATCCACCACATTATCGCTATGAGAAATATATAGTAAACACACATTTTATACTTTACAATACAATAGTATAAAAACTAGACAGATAAGCTTGTTACTCACATTCTCTAGCAGTGTTGTAATGTTTCTTGAGTGACGGAGTTGTAGAGAGGAGGACTGGTACGATCACAGCCTGTGTGTGTGTGTGTGTGTGTGTGTGTGTGTGTGTGTGTGTGTGTGTGTGTGTGTGTGTGTGTGTGTGTGTGTGTGTGTGTGTGTGTGTGTGTGTGTGTGTGTGTGTGTGTTTGCAATGTGATTTACTGCTGTATGCTTTCATCAGTATGATACTGATGAAAGCACGGTCCTGTGCAGTGCAGCACATCACAAACAGGATAAATATAGCTGGTGTCCCTCCTCCTCATGTTGAAGTAGTACAACACACACCACAGCCTTTTCCTGTCGGGGATTCTCTCCAGGGTGTGGTGCAGAGTTGAGTCAAAGCGTGTCCTATCATCGATATATCGACGGCGCTTGGACGGTGGTGCTATCTGGTTGAGATTGTATGTAGGGTGAGAATTCCTTGTAAGTGTGATTATAATGTTGGAATAATTTTAGATGCGTGTGTAATCTGTCAACCAAGTCTAATCGGCTCGCGCAAGCCGACTTTATAGTATGCGACACCGGTTCAACCACAGCAACCGTTACGTTCACCAGATCATTACATGGCCGGAAAAACGCTCCCAAAATTTATTACCCTGGCGGGGCGCAAACCTGCATTCTCCCATGTACGAAAACTCACTCTATAGCACTGTACCACAAAGGGATATATATATATATATATATATATATATATATATATATATATATATATATATATATATATATATATATATATATATATATATATATGAAACCTCTGTGGTACAGTGGTAGAGTGTGCATTTCGTACACGGGTGGACCAAGGTTCAAGCCCCGCCAGGGTAATAAACTTTGGGAGTGTTCACCCGGCCACGTACTGCATTGGCGGACACCAGGGGTGCTGTGGTTGAACCAGTGTCACTTACTGTAAAGTATGCTTGCACCCAGTCGGCTTGTGCGGGCCGATTACACTCGGTTCACAAACTATACACACATCCAAAGCCACTCCAACACTACAATTACACTAACAAGCACTTCTCAACCTACATACAATCTCTACTACAGTAGACAGCCTAGGCCACTTGGTAGAGATACATTGGCTGTATCGTCCCGACTTCATTCGGGATAGGCCGGTCCTGCAGTGGATACTCAAACGGCTGATGATGATGATGATGATGATATATATATATATATATATATATATATATATATATATATATATATATATATATATATATATATATATATATATATATATATATATATATATATCCATCATCTAATCCTACGTTGCCCCATGAGGAGCGTAGGAGCCCGGGGCTAGGAAAGTTAGTCCTGGCATTTAAGATGAGAGTGACCAGCCTCACTCATCCCTGAGTGGCATTACGTGAGCAATAAACCCCAACCATCCCTTGGATATAAACCTTCACCGGCTCAATCCGATTGGAGCACCTTTATTACCCACTATACCACCAGGAGCCAAAATTTGGTTATATCGTTACCAGCCAGCATAGTAAATGGTTTCCTGGTGTACAGGAAATTATCTGGCTTGTCACTCAGTGTAGAGTCACCCACAGGCAGAAGGAAGAGGAAAGAATGAAGGAAAGAAAGACACAAGAGGGAGTGTAAAGTCACCCGCAGGCAGAAGAAAGAGGAAAGAATGAAGGAAAGAAAGACAGAAGAGGATGGATGGAAAGAAGGATGGAGGAGAGGAAAGGGCAGACACCCGAGAGCAGCATTACATCAAGTGAGTGGATGGTGAGCGGTATATATATATATATATATATATATATATATATATATATATATATATAGATATATAAAATATATAAGATATATATATATATATATATAGATATATATATATATATATGTATATCTATATCTATATCTATATATATATATATATATATATATATATATACACCTAATTTGGTACGTTACATCTAATAGGCAGTTAGGCACAGTGTAAGGCCCATCCCATAGGCTCTGCAGCTTCGATGACTGTCCCATCTTCCGCTGTGGATCGTGTAACCAAATTTTGTCGCCATCCCTGAAGCTCAACACACATGCCTTTGTATCATATTTGCATTTCAACACCTCTTCTGAAAAATTAAGAGTTCCTTGCAGTTGACTGTGTATCTCAGCCAGCCTTTCCTGAAGATTCCTTGCATAGCTGGAGGTGTCTGTAGGTAGCTCTTCACCAGGTGGTCTGCCCATGAACAAGTCAACAAGTAAACTTTACTTGTGGCCCAGCATCTGTTTTGCAAGGGTGTAGCTGGTAGACTCATGGAATGCAGACTGATTGACCATTAGTAACGCAGGTAATTTCTGGTCCCATTCTGCTTGTCCATCAATGCAGTGCTTGGCCAGTTCTTGTCCCAGGGTCCAGCTGGATTTCTCCAACATCTCATCTGACTGTGTCCTTAGTGGGGTCGTCCTAGTCTTCTTGATCTCCAGTAACTTGCAGCACTCACGGAACATAACAGACTCGAAATTTCCATTCTGGTCTGAATGTAGCTCTTGTGGCATCCCAAAACGGCAGAATAACTGGTCAACCAACACCTGAGCAACAGTCACAGCCTCTTGATCAGGGATGGCATAGGTTTCTGGCCACTTTGTGAAGTACTCCATGGTGGCACACATATACTGGTTTCCTCTTTCAGTGACTGGCAGAGGTCCAGCAATGTCCACTGCGATTCTTTCCAATGGTGCATCCACTTGGTACAGCTGGAGAGGGGCGCAACCACGTTTCTTCAGTCTCTTCTTCGAGCAACATACATCATAGGCCTGTCACCACTCTTCAGCATCCTGATGCATATCAGTCCAGTAGAACCTCTGTTGCAGCCAACTTAGAGTTTTCTTCACTCCCAGGTGCCCACTAGTGATCTGGTTATCAGACTCATCTAAGATCCCAGACCTCATTTTCTTCGGAGCCACCAGTAGCCAATGCTTGGTGAGGCCATAGAGTGTCTCCCACTAATGCTCAGGTAGTCCATTGTTCAAACGAAGAAGGTCCCACTGACTCCAGTAGGTCTTAGTCACAGGATTGCATCTGGAAACTTCTTCCCAAGATGATTGCACTGTATTCTGCTGAGGCCACCCTAGCACTGGTTGCAGATTTGCATTTTCCATCTACATTCTCTTCAGGTCTTCTTCATATGACACAGGCCCTATCACTACAGTACGGCAGCATTTCTTGCTATGATTCCCATTCCTACTACACTGCTTTTTTATTATGCAAGGAAGAAGGAACCAAAGGTCAGGGGCCCGCAAACTGTTGCTTCCAAGTAAAAAAAAAAAATGCAAAGGAGAGCCAAATTCAAGATCCGCTCATTTCGAGATGCCTGGACACACTGCTTTTGAAAGACTGGAGATCATAGGAAGTAAGAAATAGAGACAGAGGGAGACAGTTCCAGAGTTGACCTGTTGCATAAATGAAGGACTGGGAGTAATGGTTAACTCTTGCATTTGAGACTTGGACAGAAAAGGGAAGAAAGTTTGTTGCTAGACCGGTGCTACGCACCCATCGTTGAGGTGGAGAGATGCAAGCAGACAGTTCAGAGGGGCAGTGACCATTAAAGTAGCGATAGAAAAGAGATAAAGATGCAACAGTGCAGTGAAGAGACAGAGGTTGGTGGAAGCCAGTAATAGGAGGAGGAGATTTAATGAGATGAAAAGCTTTTGACTCCATCCTATTAAGAAGATCTTTATGTGAGGAACATCCTCACACATGAGAGTTGTATTCTATACAGATGCTTGCCACCTGTTCTTCCGTCTTCTCGCACACTATCAGTCAAGGTTATCTTGCATATCCTCAGTGATGAGACTTCTTGGGAAAAACTGGCTGGTTGTTGTCTCTTGTCACCAGTCTTTAATCATTTACCTTAATCCTTCTCATCTTCTGCAGCGTTCTTCTTGCCGTTCTTTTTGCTTACACAGTTAGACCTGAAATGTGCCACCTCACCATAACATGTCTTGCACCTTTTTGTTGCAATTGTGAGTTTCTTGGACTGTTCCATTATTGCTCTTTCTTCCATTTGTAACAATCCCTTTTCTTGTGTCTTGGCTTCTCGCACAAGCAGCAACGACCCCTAATCTTCTCTTGTTTCTTTTCCACATGTAACAGTCCACTTTCCTTTGTTTTGGCTTTTCATAGTACTAGCAACTTCCTTCAAAAATTTCTGCTTCAAGTACCCACCCCTTTCCTGCCTAGTACCCTGCACTACGACCTGCCTGAAAAATGGACACTCTGGACCTGATGTGGGACTCAAATTCCAGAGCCCTGGTTAGTTCTTGCATGTTTCTGCATTGTGCCTGCTTCACTTGCACTAATAACTATATATTATCAAGAACATCGATGAACTGGTCCCTCAGAAGAATAGCCAACAGGTTAGGTGCTGCTCCAGGGTACGCCTTGAATGCCATACTCTCCAGATCATGAACAAGCTGCTGTAGGGATGCGACTCGAGCCCGTACACGGGACCCGATTCTTGCTCTGTAAACCTCAGTCCAATACATGGTCCCATTTGTGTACTCCAGCACCTCTACTAGGGGCTAATAGCTGTTCCTATCCTCCACAGACATTTGGCAGAGAATCTCCTTTGCAGCACCCCTGAGCCTAGTAGGACGGTGCACTGCCCTCTGCCTGTCAACCTAACCATTCTGATTTGCAACTCAAACTGCAGAAGATAAACACCCCAAAATTCATCAAATTCCTGTAGTTTCTTTTTAAATTTTACCGATATTATAGCCATTCACTTTACTGGTTTGGGGCCTAAAAACTGGGGAATCATAATTAAGTCCATCACTTAAAACTTAAGCATTCCGATTATTCATCCTTGTAATGCTACCTTTAGATGTTGAGGATCCTTCAAGATTCAGCATGCACTGCCCATTCTCTTCATGTGCTTCCTGTACACTAGCCTGAGGTTCAGCAGTGCAATATTTCCATACAGCCTAAATTTTCTCACTAATGATCTTCCTATGGTCGACTACTTGCTTCAGCTGGTTATCAATATGCAGTTTGCACTCCATCACAATTCCCTCACTAATTGTTTTCAAGTGGTCATCTACATGTTGTTTGCACTCGGTCACTTTATTGCTTACCTCATATCTTTCCTGCCATAGCTTAGCCTATACTTCCTCTTCCAGCTGTTACTGCTCTTCCTTCACTTCCTCCATGAAAGCATCTAGGTGTCCTTCCATCCTCAGTTGTAATTCCCTCTATTGCTCCTGTAATGCTTCTTGATGCTGTTCGTCTCGTTCTTTCTGTTATTCACTTTGTGCGTCTAGCTTCTTCACTGTGCTTACAGTTGTTCTTTGATTTCTTCATTTTGTGCCTGTAATTGTTCTTTGAGTTATTTTTCTGTCCTTCAATCTTTGTCTGTTTTTTTTTTTCTTTAATTTTTTGCCTGTAATTTTTCTTTGAGTTCTTACTGTTCTTCATTCTGTGTTTTACTTGTACACTTTGTGCTTGCAATAGATTCATCATTGCAGCCTGCCTAGCTGAGGACCTTGTCTGCACACCACTTTGCTCCATGTCGAAGATTAGACTCAGTGCAGCACTTAGAGTGATCCCCACACTCCCGTACCACACTGCCATAGGTTCCAACAGCAGTAGGTCAGTATTGGAAGGACGTTGCCCACTGAGTTGTTCTTCCTATGGTCAGCCTTATGGTGTACAAGAACAAGATCAGCTCAGGCATTGTAAATAAACACCGGCTTCTTAAGGTCACTGACTTTATTATTAAAATAATTACAGTTAGTTTTTGCCAACTACACTTCACTGTTTCCACAAGTACTGGAACTATACAATCTTCTCTAACTGCAGTTATACTTAATGCTTGCCAACTACACTTCACTGTTTCCACAAGTACCATAACTATACAATCATCACTACGGTAACTGCATTGCACTGACACTGAACTACACTCAAACTATACTGAAACTGACTGAAACTGCTCTAGCCTCTTCCCCATCCTTATATAAGCTTCCTGTATTTTAGAGTGATCTACTACTTCTCAAGTATTCTCGTGTATTCTCTAGGGAGCAACAGTTGCAATAGTTCCCATCTCGGAGGTATCCAAAACATGCCAGAGTTTACTTACACTGCATAACACTCTGTAGCATTTAGCATACAAACTTATATTAAATTACCACAGCAAATTTATTAAACAGTCACATAAATAACATTTTATAGAGAAATTGAACATAAAAATCAATGTACAACTTTAAAAAATACCTTCATTAACAAGCAGATTAACTGGCAACTGTGACACTGAGAACCTCCCAGTATTTCCTAAGAAGCAAATCTCACTTCTTAACTCTCTCTCTATAGGGCAGTAGTTCTCAAATGGCGGACCGCGGTCCGAATCCGGACCGTGACGAGTTTTGGTACGGACCCCAGCAACTTCCATCACTGAATTTTCAGTATCGCCCTCAAAAGAAGGAAACACAATATTTAGCATCTCTGGATCTCCACAATACGTCTCAAATAAACACAATTTGATCGGGTTGCCAGTAATTTTTATCTGCTGCAGTAATGCCAACTTGTCCACTTGATGGTTACAATGCAGACGAGTGAGCTAACTGATTAGCACAGAAGCTACTAATTATTCCAGCTACCTTAGGTGCTCACATCAATCACATAGCCATAAGGATTCTGTATTTAGCAAGTTTCACTACATGTACTCATAGCCACAGATTGTTGTCACTGGCTTGTTCAGTTGATGAATTGACGGAAAGATACTGAAAAGTATTAAGGTTGGTTACTGGTGGACAGCATGGTGTTAAAATGGTGTTGGTAGTGCTAAAGTGACTGTTTATGTAGGGATGGTAATTGCAGTTTGGGCAATAGAAAAATGTCGTTTTGTCTCTTTGACAAGGTGCGAATCTGGAGAATAGATTTTTGTGTCTTATTTAACCACCTTAACAACAGAAGAGAATATCTACTTTAGAGCTTATTTCACTTTTGCTCAGGGTATTAACTTTCCGCACAGTTTTCGTATATTTTAAAGAACAAATTAATCTGCATCCTAAAACAAATGCAAGTATTTAATTCCATTATTAATATTAAATACAAGATTTTACATCTAAACCTCTGCCACATCGGAACATAGTATGACTGGACCTTCATAGAAAGGTATTGAAGAACCGTGCTCTAGGGTATATATATATATATATATATATCATCATCATCATCATCCGGACCTCCTTTCCCACCCAAGGGCAGGGTGAGGGGTAGGAATGTCCAGACAGCCCAAAATTGCCCAACCCAATGGGCCACGCTTCCATTCACTCATCATTCAAGCCCCCGGAATCCTGGCTCTATCGGATACGCCAAAAACATTCACCACGTTCTGTAGCTTCACATATCGTATCCGACAGAGTAAATCCAGACGCTGCCACGTTAAAAAGGGGTGCCAAAAATCCGTGATCATGCACATCTCCTCACAAAATTCATCCAGCCAGCTCGATCTCCTCACCTACTTACAAACCTGTCTTCCTCACACGTTCATCTAGCATATCTCTCCACCTTCTCCTTGGCCTACCTCTTCTCCTCCCTCCTTCGAATTCGCTCAGATATACCTTCTTAACCACTCTATTGTTATCCATTCTTTCCACATGACCATACCATCTCAGTACACTCTCTTCAATTCTGGCGTCCACCGACGTCCTCACTCCGCATCTTTCACGAATCACATTATTTCGTATCCTATCCACCCTCTGTACTCCACATACATTCCTCAGCAGTCCCATCTCCACTGCTCTTACTCTTGACTTCTCATTTTCGTGCCACACCATAGTCTCACATCCATATGTTAAAGTTGGCACTAACACTCCTTCATGTAAGCCTAGTGGAGCTGCAACACTCAAGCCTCTGTTTCTTATCAAGGCCTTCATTATACCAGCTACTTTTCTTCCTTGTGTCACTCTACTTTCAACTTCTGCACATTTTCCTCTCTTTTCTATGACTGTACCCAGGTATTTGAACTCTTTCCCCAATTCCAGTCTCTCTCCATTCACTGTTACATTGCACTGAGAGTCATCTTCTCTCTCAATAACCATCACTACTCTTTTCTACATTTATTCTCAAGGAACAACTCTTACAGACATCAGCAAAACTGCAATAGTCTACCAGGTTCTTGTCCGGTACTTGCCAGCAGTGCTGCATCAACAGCATACAACATATTTGAGATATTCCATCCATCACCATTCATTACCAATGCCATCTCTCTCTCCATTACTCGTGTTTTCACTTCTCTCATCACCCCATCCATATATACATTGAACAACCACGGGGACATCACACAACCTTGTCGCACGCCAACACTGATTGTGAACCTTTCACTTAGATGCCCATTAATCCTGACACATGCTTCACTACCATCGTAAAAACTCTTAATGGCACCTAACATCTTACCCTCTACACCGTACATGCGCAAAACTTTCCACAATCCTTCTCTATCCACTTTGTCATATGCTTTTTCCAGATCCATGAATGCCATAAACACCTTATGGTCCTTCTCACAAGCCTTTTCTGCTATCTGTCTCACTGCAAATATTTGGTCCACACATCCTCTGCCACTTCTAAAGCCACCCAGTTCATCACTCACTAGGACTTCTGATATCTATCTTACATTCTCTATAATAATTCTTCCATATACCGATACCACACTCAGTAAGCTTATGCCACGATAATTCTTGCACTCACTTCGTTCTCCTTTATTTTTGTACATGGGTACAATCACCGCCTTTTTCCACCCTGCAGGCACAGTTTCACTCATCCATGCCTTCTTACATATCTCCAACAAGCACTTCAATCCATTCTCCCCACTAAATTTAAGAATCTCTGCATACACCTTATCAGCCCCAGCTGCTTTCCCATTTTTCAGCCGCTTCACAGCACTCTTCACTTGTGCGAGTGTCACGTCTCCTGGCACTGCATTCCTTCTCTGCACACCCCCAAAACCAATCATGTTTACAGTTGCTCTGCTCTCTCTATCCCCATTCATCAGGCTTTCAAAACATTCTTTCCATCTGGTCCTTACTTCATCTCCATGGGTTAATAATCTACCACCTGCATCCTTCACACCATCCCATTTTTACCGCTTTCTTTTCTACATTTCCGCATCTCTTTCCAGAATAACTTTCTATTTTCAGAGCAGTTCGCATTCATTTTTCTTCCTAGATCCTCATTTACCTCCTTCTTTTTCCTCTTCACTAGTCTCTTTACGTGCCTCTTGCTCTCAACATATTCAGTTCTTATTTCACTGAACCACTATCCTGTAACCACTTTAGCTACTTCTTCCTCTTTTCCTCCACCGCTCTTTTTACCTCCTCATCCCATCATGTCGTACCTTTCTTCTTTGTTATTACTCTTGCCACACCATATACCACTGTAGCATTCCTAACTAAGCAATCCCTATATGCATTCCACAGTCTGTCCAGATCCATTTCATTTCAATTCAGTAATTCTAACTCGTCCTCTACTTTGGTCCAGTAATCATCTGCCATTTCTTTGATCCTCAGCTTCTCAACTTTCAGTCTTTCTCCCTGACTGCTTCTCTCTCTCCTGGTCCACCTCACTCCTTTCAGCTTGATCTTGCATACCACAATCATATAATCTGACAGACCTCCACATCGTCCTCTCACAGCCCTCGTATCAGCAACCATTCCCATTATCGACCTCTCTACGAGCCCGTAATCGATCATGCTTTTTCAACATGATCCCCGTTCCCTCTATACCATGTATATTCATGTGCATCTCTGTGTTTGAAATACGAGTTACAAATGCACAACCTCCTCTCCTGACACATATCCTTTAGTCTCTTTGCATTATCATTTTCTCCTGGTACTCCATAGCAACCCATTATGTCATCCTCAGGACCAGTGCCTACTCTTCCATTCATATCCCCCATCACAATCACACTATAGCTCCTGGGCATTTCTCCCACTACTTCACCCAGCTCATCCCAAAACCTGTCTTTCTCTCTCTCTCACTCCTGTCCTCACACTGTGCATATATATATATATATATATATATATATATATATATATATATATATATATATTAACCCTCCCACACTTTCCCGTTCTGAACCTGCCAGGGTGACTCGATGGCACTTTGATACAGCAAACTGGGATGGATTTAGAAAAAATCTTGCTGACATTCCATGGCAGTCTTTCTTCTCTAGTGATCCCAATTCTACCCAGTCCCACATTTACGACTTAATACTAGCTGGTATAGATTTATTCATATCAAATCAACAGTTCACTAAAAGATCGAACTCTCCAAAATGGTTTGATGGCAACTGTGCCAGAGCAACAGCCCAAAAGTCATTAGCATATAACTCTTACTTAAAATCAAAAACATCTGAATCACTCTCCAGATTAAAAACTGCTAGAAATCATGCAAAAGCTGTATTAAATCTATGTAAATCATACTTTCTTCAAAAGCATCAAAACTACTTAACAACCCTAATGACAATAGAATATTCTGGTCAACTCTTAATTCTTTCAATAATAACTTTAACAAGTCATCTTCCATTCCCCCACTAAAATCTTCAGATGGCAACATTACAAACGACCTGCCTGGGAAAGCATATATCTTTGCCAGTACATTTTCCAGAAACTCTACCATAGACAGTACCAGCCAGAATGTCCCAGTACTACAACATGACTCTCCCGAATTTGCCCCACTTAAAATACAGAGAAGATACGTAAAATCCATCCTAGACAATTTACCCACCAACAAAGCTCCAGGCCCAGATGGAATTCCGCCTATTGTTTTGAAAAAGTGTTCCCCTGAACTTGCGTCTGTTGTAGCTAAATTATTCAGACTATGCATACGTACTTCTTTATTCCTAAATTCCTGGAAAGAAGCCAATATTCACCCAATTCCAAAGAAAGGAAGTTCCTCTGACCCCTCTGATTACAGGCCAATAGCTGTCACATCTTCTCTTGGTAAGGTATTTGAAACTTTTATTAAGCACATTGTTAAACATCTTGAATCCAACAACTTAATTAGTGATAGACAATATGGTTTTCACCACGAAAGATCCACCATTGACATACTCAATCTCCTAACTCATACCATCCATCAAGCAATTTATCTACATGGAGAAACTCATGCAGTAGCTCTTGATATTTCTAAAGCTTTCGACAGAGTATGGCACCATTCCCTGCTGTCCAAACTCCCTTGCTATGGACTAACGTCTTTTGTTCCTTTGATTTCATCATATCTTAGTGACAGGAAAATAAGAGTAAAAGTAGATGATGTATATTCCAATTTTCACTCAATTAACGCTGACGTGCCGCTGGGATCAGTTCTGGCACCAACCCTATTCCTGGTTCATATTAATGATCTCTTATTTGTCACCCAGAATCCCATTCACTCATTTGCAGATGACTCAACACTACATAGTTCATTCATACTCAAAACCCCAAAGACAAAGTCTAGTACCTCTACCTCTCAACTCAGTACAGCCATCTCCATAAATCAAGATCTATCTATGATCAGTGAATGGGGACAAAACAACCTTGTCTCTTTTAATGCTAGTAAAACTAAATATATACAGTTTACTAATAAACAGATATTGCCAGATTCGTACATTACTTTCAGTGCTACTAATATTCCCATCTCCAAAAGTATTGAAATTCTTGGCATCTCACTTAACAGTGCCCTCAGCTGGACCTCTCATGTCAGATCACTTGCTAAAACCGCCTCAAAGAAACTTGGATTATTGTACAGAGTCCGTAACTTCTTCATTGATGAGCAGTTAGCTATAATTTCTAAGAGTCATGTGCACTCTCAGCTTGAATATTGCTCACCCTTGTGGAATGGTTGTGGAGAGGTTGCATTAAAACAACTAGACAAAATTTAGAACAAAGCTGTTAGAATCATTAACAACCCTGCCATTACAAATAAACTACCTCCCGTGCAAGTAAGAAAGAATGTTGCCTCCCTTTCATTATTTTACAGATATTTTTTGGCAAATGCTCAGACGAAGTCGCATCCATGGTGCCACCTCTCCATGCCTTCCCTCGTGCTACACGGGTATCTGGTAGCGCTCATGACTGGAATGTCACTCAGTCATATTGCAGAACTTCTGCCTATCAGAATTCTTTCATTCCCCAAACTGCATCTCTCTGGAACTCGCTTCCTCAGAGTTGCTTCCCTCCAAATTTTAACCCACTCCTGTTCAAGTCTAACTGTTACAGATATTTTATGAACAGAGGACACCAGTAATCTGGTGTATGGATTGTTTTTTTTTTCAATTGTTTTTTCTTCCTCTGTTCTGTTATTATATATATATATATATATATATATATATATATATATATATATATATATATATATATATATATATATTCCTGGTTCATATTAATGATCTCTTATCTGTCATACCCCCCCCCCCACACACACACACTGGCCCTGTCACTACAGAACAGTAGTATTTCTTCGTAAGAATCCCACTCCTACTACACTGTTTGCTGTCTGTTCTTTCTTCTTGCACACTATCAATCAAGGTTCTCTTGCATTTTCTCAGTGGGGGGCTTCTTGGGAAAAACTGGCTGGTTCTTGCCTGTCGTCACCAGCCTTTCCTAATTTACCTTCATCCTGTTTATCTTCTGCAGCCTTCTTCTTGCCGTCCTTCTCATCTGGACAATAAATCCTGAAGTATCCCACCTTACCACATGACCAACACTCGTTTGTTGCAATCGTAGGTTTCTTTACACTGTTCATTCTTGCTCCTTCTTCCATTTGTAACAATCCACCTTTTGTGTCCTGGGTTCTCACAAAACCAGCAACCTCTTGTGATCTTCTCCTGTTCCCTCTTCCACTTGTAGCAGTCCTCTTTCCAATGTCCCGGCTTTTCACACTACCAGCAACTTCCCTCAGTTTTATCTGCTTCGTGTACCTGGGCCTTTTTTGTCTTGAATCCTGCACTACAATGTGCCTGGAAACTTGGCATACTGGACCTGACGTACGATTAAAATTCTAGAGGCCTGGCTAGTGGTTCAAGCATGCGTCTGGGTTGTGCCTCCTTCACTTGCACTTCAACTCTACACTATCAAGAGCATTGATGAACTGGTCTCTCAGATGAATAGCCATATCAGCCAACAGATTAGGTGCTGCTCCAGGGTATGCCTTGTATGCCATACTCTCCATGTCATGAGCAAGCTGCTGTACGGATTCTGCTCGAGCCCTTACTTGGCCCCAGAATCTTGCTCTGAACACCTTAGTTTGGTGTATGGTTCCATATCTGCACTCCAATGCTTATACTAAGGACTGATAGCTGTTCCTCTCCTTTACTGACAAGTGGAAAGGAATTTCCATTGCAGCACCGTTGAGTCTAGTAGCAAGCTGTACTGCCCTGTGTATTTCATCCCAACCATTCTTATCAGGAAGTAATGCAAACTGCGCATGATAATATTTCCAATATACCCTATCATTAAATTTCTGAGCTTTGTTTTTAAATGGACCCCCATTATAGCCATGCACTTCGCTGGTTTGGGGCCAAAAAAACTGGGCCATCATAATTAAGTACAGGACTTAAAACTTCTGCATTCTGCTTCTTCAACCCTGTAAAGCTACTTTTTGGATGCTTGGGAGATACACCATACACTTTTTTTTTTTAATATGAACCCTGTACACTAACCTGATTCTCAGCAGTGCAGTATTTCTTTACAGCCTTAATACTGTCAGAATTTTTCTTTAAATGGCCGTCTACATGCTTCAGTTGGTCGTCTCATGTTGTCTACACTCCATCACATTATTGCTTACCTCATACTTCTGCTGCCCTATCTTGGCATGTACTTCCTCCTTAAACTGTTGTTGTTCTTCCTTCATTTTCCGCATGAATGATTTTAGGTGTCCTTGCATCCTCAATTGTAATTCCCTCTGTTGCTCCTGTAATTCCTCTTGAAGCTGTTCATATCGATCTTTCTGTTCTTCACTTTGTGCCTGTAATTGTTCTTTGATTTCATTCTTGAAATTTCACTTTGTGCCTCTAGCTGTTCACTCTGTGTATGCAACTGTTCTTTGATTTCGTATTTTTTTGCCTGTAATTGTCATTGGATTTATTTCTATCCTTCATACTGTGCCATTAATTGTTGAGTAATTTCTGTCCTTCATCTGTGCTTGTAGTAGCTTCATAACTGCAGCCATATATGCCTCCTCCTGCCTTCCTTAGCCTTGTGTTTGTACACCTCCTGCTTTCATGTCAAAGGTTAGACTCACTGCAGCATTTAATGATCCCACTCCTGACAACACTATTACGTCCTCACCCCACACTGCCAAAGGCTTCAACAGCAGCAGTAGAGTATAGGAATGACATTGCCCAGTGTGTTATTCTTCCTATGATCAGCTTTTCGGTGCACAGCACACAAGATCAGCTCAGGTGTTGTATGCAAACATGTTTCTCATGTTCATTGATATTATTATCCCCATTTTGTTTTCCCAGTTACCATCTCCTTATAAACTTCCGTAACAAGGGCGGCACCTGTTGTTATATCAAATCTCAATATGCAGTTGACACTGTTTTAAACTTCACTTCATCCAGTTTTGATTACTCATTATATAAATCAAATTGTCAAAATATTACCAAATATAATTGTGTATTTTATTGCTACCCCAATGCTTCTTCGGAACCCAGTGTATTTGATTCCATATCCACACAGTTGAGTAACCTTAACCCGCCCCGTCCCATCGACGTATGGGTACGTTGCAACATTTTACATTTGCCAGTCCCGATGACGTACTGGTACGTCGTGCAATTGCAAGGTCCCTAATTCGCACAATTTTCAATTTTCGTGTGTGATTTTTCGTATGTATACACGGGACACCTTCCTCTATTCCTCTACAAGATGCCAGGCAGGTACAACGCCTTACACCGCAAAACCTCCCCCCCCCACTGTCTCGGCAATTCACCTGTTACCAGTGACCTGGCCAATAAAGACATTTAGGGCCAGAGTGATTCCCCAATCGAAGGCAATGTGGGGGACAAAGTTTACATAACATTAGAGGAAGAAACAGTCAGAAATGATGATCAGGTAATGTGGCAAAAGAAGGTCAGGAATGGTGATGAGTTAGTGAGTGAAACAATGCTTATAATGCCTATATTACTGTTTGAAAACCAATATACTCTCATACTACATATAAATTCGTACCAAATAAATAAATAAATACCGTTTATGAGTGGTGTGGAATAGTTATCCTCCCATAGAACTCGTTTTCTTTGCAGCCAGCCTGATAGAAAACCCTGTAAGGTAAGAAGGTACTCCTACCTGTATCGAGTATTTTAAACCTCAGGTGAGCGATTTCTCTATGAATTTTCGATGTTTTTCACCAAAAGCGGAGGTTTTAGCCAAAAAAAAAAAAAAAAAAATCCAAAAATGCTCGGGACTGGGGGGTGTCAGAAGTGCAAAAGTGCTCAGGACGTGACGGGTTAACCTTGCCCTTAGCACCGAAATTACTATTTTGGGTGATTTTAACACACAATGTTGAATGGTAATTGGATTCTGTCAGGACTGACGACGCTGGCCTAGAGTGCGAGCTGTTTGCAGAATCGTTTAATCTCACCCAACTTGTAAAGCAACCAACCAGAATACCTGATAATCCTGACCAAAATGCCCATCTCTAGGATTTATTCTTAACAAATAATCCAGATCAATACAGGATAGAGGTACTGTCAAGTCCTTGGATCCTCTGACCACAATCTCATCAAAGCCTCCCTGTTCTGAACCTGTCAGGGTGACCCGATGGCACTTTGATAGGGCAAACTGGGATGGATTTAGAAATTATCTTGCTGACATTCCATGGCAGTCTTTCTTCTCTAGTGATCCCAATTCTACCCAGTCCCACCTTTGCGACTTAAATACTAGCTGGTATGGATTTATTCACACCAGGTCAATAGTTCACTAAAAGAAAGATCGAACTCTCCAAAATGGTTTCATGGCAACTGTGCCAGAGCAACAGCCCAAAAGTCATTAGAATATAACTCTTACTTAAAATAAAAAACATCTGAATCACTCTCAATTTAAAATTGTTAGAAATCATGCAAAAGCTGTATTAATCTAGCTAAAACAAACATTCTTCAAAAGCAAGTATCAAAACTACTTAACAACTCTAATGACAATAGAATATTCTGGTCAACTCCTAATTCTTTCAGTAATAACTTTAACAAGTCATCTTCCATTCCCCCACTAAAATCTCCAGATGGCAACATTACAAATGACCAGCATGGGAAACCAGATATTTTTTATCAGTACATTTGCCAGAAACTCTACCATAGACGATACCTGCCAGAATGTCCCAGTACTACAACATGACTCTCCCGAAATTGCCCCACTTAAAATACAGACAAGATACGTAAAATCCATCCTAGACAATTTACCCACCAACAAAGCTCCAGGCCCAGATGGAATTCTGCCAATTGTTTTGAAAAAGTGTTCCCCTGAACTTGCCTCTGTTCTAGTTAAATTATTCAAACTATGCATACGTACTTCTTTATTCCCAAATTCATGGAAAGAAGCCAATAAAAACCCAGTTCCGTAGAAAGAAAGTTCCTCTGACCCCTCTGATTACAGACCAATAGCTGTCACATCTTCTCTTGGTAAGGTGCTTGAAACTTTAATTAAGCACATTGTTAAACACCTTGAATCCAACAACTTAATTAGGGATAGACAATATGGTTTTCGCCAAGAAAGATCCACCATTGACATACTCAATCTCCTAACTTATACCATCCATCAAGCAATTGATCTACAGTACATGGAGAAACTCATGCAGTAGCTCTTGATATTTCTAAAGCTTTCGACAGAGTATGGCACCGTTCCCTGCTGTCCAAACTCCCTTGCTATGGACTAACGTCTTTTGTTCCTTTGATTTCTTCATATCTTAATGACAGGAAAGTAAGGGTAAAAGTAGATGATGTATATTCCAATTTCCACTCAATAAACTCCGGCGTGCCACAGGGGTCAGTTCTGGTGCCAACCCTATTCCTGGTTCATATTAATGATTTCTTATCTGTCACCCAGAATCCCATCCACTCATATGCAGATGACTCAACACTACCTAGTTCATTCACACTCAGAACCCCAATTACAAAGTCTAATATCTCTACCTCTCAACTCAGTACAGCCATCTCCATAAATCAAGACCTATCTACGATCAGTGAATGGGGACAAAACAACCTTGTCTCTAGTTTTCCTCTGTTTTTAAGCAGGGACGTCTCCTATAAAAAGTACAGAGTGCAACCGCTCTGGGGGAAAATATTTCCCACAGTTTTGGGGCCGGAAGGAAAATGATTCGCTGTATCACATAATGTGACCCTCAGTCAGGAGTTCCCTCCATAGATCTCGAGAACGCTGTGCTGCGGCCCTTCTCGGTCGCGCATCCTGATCCATTTGATTCTCACCATTCCCTGGATCCGGAGTGGTTGCTAACTCAAGAGGTACCAGTTTATCAATAGTTTTTATACTAGTATGTCCCCTACATTTTATTTTTACGAGTCTCAGCATCCCCTCTGAATCTGGGTGCATGGAGATCACTTTATCTAGTGGCCACTGGGATCTTGGCTGTTCGATTTTCACTAAGACCACATCCCCTATGTTTATAACAGATTTGTTGCTGGCAGCCTGAGCCCCATAAAATCTTTCTCGTAGGCTCAAAAGATATTTCTCACTCCAATGTCTATTCCAAATATCCAACACCCTCTTCAGACGTTGATATCCCTCCCGCAGATGTTGTCCTAAATCATAATTTTCTATTGTAGGATCATCTATCTCTTCCTGGATATCCACACAAGGCACCAGATTGAGCTTCCTGCCATATAACATAAGAGCCGGTGTTAAGGCCTCTAGCGAAATGCTAGTGTCATCGAGATAAGTCAGGGGTCTATTATTAATCCTGGTTTCAGTTTCAGTTACTACTGATTTTAATTCTTCTCTCGTGATCTTAGTTCTATGTAATGTTTTCCTCAGGCAGTTCTTGACAATACCAATCATTCGTTCGGTAAATCCATTTTGCCATGGAGCTCTTGGAGCTGTGAACTGCCAGGTACAATTTCGGATTCCCAGCGTCGACTTAACCTTTGGGTCATTCATTATGTTCAACAGTAAAGGCGCTGCTCCAACGAAATTAGTTCTGCTAATGCTTATTGTAGAGAATAGGCTGATGTCATTTACTTCTGGCTCAGGTACTACAGGATCCAATTTCACTACACTTGTCATAAAGACTTTGTAGTTACTTGTAGAGAAGTATATTTTAGACTTGTGGTCGAGCGGCTTTTATATCTTGTAGTAGTTTCCCCACCAGATGTCATGTAGTGACGGGAGAGGTAAAGAATAGTATGGGACTATTTTTATTTGTCTTGGAAATATTAAACAGGTATAATAGTATAAGTCCTGGGTAGCTACCTCCCTGTCTCGCTATCTCTCTCTCTCTCTCTGTTCTAAGGCTAATCTCCGTCTCGACCTCTCTCTAGGGTCGCTTGTCTCCTTCTAAACTCTCTTTCCTAAAATCTGGTGTAGTAGGGTGTGTGTGTCACGTATGTTCCTCATGGCAACAGAACTTTCTCACGAGAGGACTGCTGACAGCTAACTGCATCATCTCCTTACTGGCCGCTGTCGTCAGCTTTCCTCCGTGTAAGCGTTTAGCGCTGCTCGCTTCTCGCAAACACAACACCTTCTCATCATTTGACTTCCTGCTTCTATCTGTCTCTCTATCTATCTATTTATTTATCTATCTATTATGTAGTCCTATATTTGCTCGGCCGCGCGAAAATGGCGTACCATCGACATTTAATAGTTATAATATATTAATACATACTACATACACATTATAATGAACTTATAAGCTAATTAAGTGAAATACATAATATTGTAAAGTAACATAATTGTATGAATATTGTATACATATATTATTCATAGTAAATAGTGATTATTCAGTAATATTACATTTTAAATAAGTTGAATACATATTGGAATAAATGCATTAAAGTAAATTATTTAACTGTAATACAGTATGTACTTGGGTTATTATAGTGAATTGCATACATGCAAGAATAAAAATAGTTTAAAATTAAGATTATTGTAAGAGTTATTAATATTTCATTCAAAGATAATGGTACTGGTTTGTCATATATGGGTCATTCTTCTTTGTGTTATTATTATTATTATTATTATTATTATTATTATTATTATTTTTTATATATAATTAATACTATATACAAAATATATACACTTCATTCAGGGTGGTTAACTGTGATGTTAACTCTCCCCACTAAACAATGACTCCAAATTAGCAATTCTTGCATGCATTCTGTGCATGGCCAACAGCAATACTGCAACCACAATGCAGATAATTATAAAGACAGAAGGTGCTTGGCTATACACATAATATGGGTTGAACATACTCAAACTCAAATCTTCCCAGGGCTTCATTGTTTCATTGATCAGCTGCATAGTTTCAAACTTAGGTGAAGTCAGCTTAATACTTGTGCTCATGTTTAAGTCCATATCAGGCAGTGGGTGGAAATGTTTGTGTGTATGGTTGATAATGGCGTAGTGATTGATGGTGGAAAAAGTAGACATGGATGGTGTAAATACCGCACAGTAGTCTGGTGCTATGTATAATCCTGAGGCTGATGTATGAGATGGTGGTATATCTGGACAGACTATGTAAACTGATGTGTTATGAGGGAAATAAAAAAACTGCGAGTGTCCAATGCGTTGATGGTGTACAAGTTTATCTGGAGCAAAAGTGAAGTTGCAATGATGATGAATATTGTTATTGCTGATGATAGCCATTTCACAAGGGACCGTATCAGTAGGCTGAAACGTGAAAATGTACGCAGGACAAAGATGAACAGCATGTAAGGATGTGCGGCACTTTCGCTCAATCGTTGACTCACTTGCGAAAGTGACAGTGTCTCGTCTCTTGGAGACCATGATGAGTTCGGTGTCTGTGTTGATGTTGATGATGACTAAAGTGTTGTTGTTTCTATAGGGGAAGGGGTGTATTTGGTATACTGTGAACAGGTCTTCCGTGATGAATGGTACATGAACTATCACTGATGTTGGTGTTAGTGTTGCTTCCAAGTACGGGTAATATTGCATAAATTCCCTACTGCGGAACAATGGCTTCAATTTATGTTTATGTATGCCTTGACTAACTATCTGACGTAGCTCATGAACTGGGAGTAAGTCATTTGTGATCTTGCCATCACCAGCATTCGAAATTCCTTGCATAAGTGCCCTGAAATGATCTCTAGTGTTCTCTAATTGTAGTAGAATCGTGTCAATATGTTCTGTGATGATGGAGAAGTGCTGGAAAAGGGTAACGTTACCCTCCAAGTCATTTATTTTATCTATACTCTCGAGAGCTACGTTTTCTGCTTGTTTCAGATTTTTCACAATTGTTTTCATTGCCGAGTTCTGTCCTGTGATGAATTTATCTTGGTATGTTAGTACCTGAGCTATCTTATTAAATTTTTTGTTTATTTCTTTAAGGTCATCCTCTGTAGCCAATCCAAAGATGTTCCCAAGAATTGCGCCGCCCAGATCGAACAAACCGCGCTTTTGGCGAGTACGTGTGATGTTGTTCCTGTCGCTCAGCACCTCTGTTCCATAAGATGGGAGATCTTGGATCATGACGAGCATAGTTGACTTCGCCTGTTCTAGTTTCCATTTCGCTAACTTCACCATTTCATCCACTTCCTTGGTGATATGTGATTGTGAAACATAATTCCCTATCTTGAAGTCCAGAGTTCGCATCGGCGTCGCAAGTCTTTCTATATAAGTAGGTAAGTCATACAAGTAATCTAGACTTATTTCAGTACTCATGACGTCCTTGACGATTGTAGTCGTGGCCGTTGGAGCTATGAGGCATCCTTGTCGTACTATATGCTTGGGGTCTAGGTGCGCATATACCCTTACTATGTATAGGAGAATCCATAGCATAAGTCCCTTCATCGTAACCTACCGAAAAAAAAAAAAATCTATTAATTTCCTATAAAGCTGTGGTTGATGATAGTGATGATGTGCGTTACGGTTGGCTGTTATTTCATTTATAGAAGGAGTTTAAATCGATATTTAATTCTCGTAAATGATGTACTGTAGATTTCATTGGAATAGTTGCACCTATGTTCGATTGTTTGGTATATGACCTTAATTTCTTTTTGTAATCATTGTTGTGTTCTTGCTTGGTTTCTTGAGGTACGTTCACCTGTTCGGTTGTATCCGAGGCTGAATAATTATGTGATAATTCCCTTGAAACTCGTTTTAAATGGTCAATATGAACTTGTTTTTCCTCGCCACTTGAAAGTGACTTAATTAAAACTTTGTTTGCCTTTATGTTAATTACTCTGTATGGGCCCTCAAATTTAGGGGATAATTTATTGTCTCTCGTATGAATGACTCCGTAAACAATGTCTCCTAAGCTGATAGGTGAATCTTTTGCCTTTTTGTTAAATGCCTCCGTCATTTCTTCCTTGGACATCGTTAATTGTTTTTGCACTCTTTTGTGAATGTCCTGGAATTCACGTAAACGGAGTTTAGAGTAATCATCGTAATTGTATATGGGCATGCTGTCACCTTCTAGGAGCTCATATGGTAATTTTTTATCTGTTCCATATATAATGAAATGTGGTGTGTCACCAATGGATTTATTTATAGACCCATTAATGGAGGCCTCTACTCTGGGAATCCAATCATCCCAGCTTGCATAATTTTCACTGAGAATGTGTCGTAGCACATCTAATACCTTTTTATTTTGTCTCTCTACCAACCCATTCGATGCTGGGTGATAGGCCAAAACGTTAACCTTTTTGATGTTGTATTGTTTACATATTTCTTGTAAGATCTCAGAATTAAATTCTCCTCCATTATCACTTATTAGTACCTTAGGGGTAGTAAAGCGACATATTACATTATCTGTTATTGCCTTTGCTACTGTCTCTGCTGTCTTATCTTTAATTGGAGCTAAAATGACATAACGGGAAAAATGATCCGTTGCTACGAATAAGTATAGGTTATTATTGTATGATAATGGCATCTTGAGTAAATCAACAGCGACAACGTCCCATGGTTGATGTGGTACTGGGTAATTACCCATCGGTGCAGGTGTGATTGGGTATCCTTTGTGTTTCGCACATGATTCGCATCTGTCTATATGATTGTGTATATCTCTTCGTAATGAAGGCCAGTAATATAATAGCTGGGCTTGGTTGAATGTCTTATCCTTTCCAGGGTGTCCTGCATGTGGGCTGTCGTGTATCATTCGTAATACTTGGGGTATCATGTCATTAGGTACTACCAACTGGTTAGTATTTCTTTGGCGTTTTGGTTGTTTAGAGTTAATTTTGTATAATGTATTATTGACCATTGTGAATTGTTCAAGTGGGACATGCAGTTTGGGTAATTGTATGTCATCTCCACTTTCTAACTTGTATATTACTTTTGACCATACTGGGTCAAGTCTTTGTGCCTTTGCGATATCCTCGTGGTTTGGGATATTTCCTTTGAGATCTAACGCCGCGACCTGAATTGTGTTCGGGTTCCTAGATAATGCGTCAGCTACTATATTCATTTTACCTTGTATATAATGTATTTGTACATTGTAGTTTTCAACTGTACATTTCCATCTTGCTCTCCTCCCAGAAAGGAGTTTTTCTTTAAACATACCCACCAGTGGTTTATGGTCGGTGAATAAGTGGATTTCGTAACCATATACCAAATCTCGAAACTTTTGTAATGCAAAAATCACTGCAAGTGCCTCTAAGTCTGTAGTGCTATAATTTTTCTCCGCACCTCTTGTCTGTCTGCTGGCAAATGCAATTGGTTGATTCTTTCCTCTTTTATCTTCCTGCATCAGTACAGCCCCTAATCCTTTAACTGATGCGTCTGTACAAATAAGAAATGATTTCGTGTAATCTGGATATGCTAAACAAGGTGCATTCGTTAGTTTAATTTTTAGATTGTTAAATGCCCTTTTTTGTTCTTCTTCCCATTGGAATACAGCATCTTTTTTGAGTAGTTGGAATAGAGGGAAGGCTATATGAGAGAACTGTGGTACGAAGGACCTATAGTACCCAGCCAGACCTAAAAATTGTCTAACTTCGTCAGTCGTAGTGGGTTCAGGAAAATCTCTCACTGCCTGTATTTTGTCATCAGTGGTGTGAATACCATCAGAGCTTAATTTGTGGCCTAAGAAATTTATTTCCTTAAAGCAAAATTTGCATTTAGAAAGTTTAATTTTTAATCCAGCATCACTAAGCTTTTGTAAGAGTAAGTCTAATTTCCTGAGATGATCCTTAATATTCTTCGTTGCGATAATAATATCGTCAAGATAAACAAATATTCCTTGACCTAAAATTCCGGACAATACGTAATTCATAAGACGCTGGAACGTACCGGGGGCTGTCCTCAGTCCCATTGGCATTCTTGTATATTGATAATGGCCTCTGTTTGTTGAAAAGGCAGTGTATTTACGTGACTCCTGAGATACCGGAATCTGATAGTATCCGTTTAGGAGATCGATGGTCGAGAATATATTATTCTCAGGACCAATATTCTGTAGAACATCACTTAGCAATGGCATGGGAAATCTGTCAGGGATTGTGTGATTATTTAGTTTACGGTAATCTACTACCGCACGCATTTCTCCATTTCTCTTGGGCACAAAGAAAAGAGGAGCGTTCCACGGAGAAACTGAAGGCTCAATAATTCCAAGCTTTAACATTTCATCGACATACTGATTTGCAAGTGTACGTTGGGAGTGTGGTATGCGATAAGCTGGTACGAAAATTGGTGGTGTTTCTGGGTGCACATTAATCATGTGATTAATCAAGTTAGTACACCCTAATTGTTCTCCGGGCAAGGCTACGGGGTCCCTGTGTGTTTCCAGCAGGGTTAACAAATCATTTTCTTCGTCAAATTCACCTGAGTGAATTAAATTCTCTTTTATTCTTTCTCTATCCGTAGATTTGATCTCACTTGTTACTCCACCAATATTTATTTCCTTCACAGGGGCGAAACATTTTTCAATATTAACTATGCAAGTTCCCTTCTTCAACTGAACTTCCCCATTCATGTGATTAATAATGAATATCTGAGTTAGCCCTTCGTCGTTCGTATGACATAATGCGTTTTCTACTGACAATCCCTTTACTTTACATAATTCTTCTAAGACAAGAACAGTACTATTCCGTAATTTGCTCTTTATGGTAACCTTCATGTATGAATTAGGTGGTATAACCAAATCATTAGTGAGATGGGCTGGAAAAATTGATAAATCAGTACTGTTAGCTGGGTCACTAATTCTGGAGGATGGGGTTGCTGGTGTAAGTGGATCTATACACTCATCTGTTTGTGTATGTTTGTTAAAGCCTTTAATATTACCAATTCTTTTTGGCTCTCTTCTACCAATCGGTGAGGGCTCTGAAAGTATTTCCTCTATGAATTCATTATCAAAGTCTATTCCATTCATTTGTGGGAGTATAGTTATGTTCTCAGTTCTCATAGATCTTAAGCCCAGTAACATATGAGCTTTAATTGCTAAGTTTTCAACGATATAGAACAATGCAGAGAATGGTCTTGTAGTTTCTGTGAAACTGAGATTTAATCTTATCATACCTTTTACTGTAATCTCTTGACCATCTACTGTGTTTAATTCTAAATCAGCTTCATCCAGAAAAGTTACTTTCTTTTTATTTTTAAGAATTCTATTTAGTTCTTCATGTGTTATTAAGTTCACTGGAGAGCCTGTATCTAAAAATAAGGAAACGTTTTGATCCTCACATACAGCTGGTATCAAGATACACTCATTTCCCAACATGCCTCCTATGTGAAGTTTAACCTTGTTCTTCTTTACGTTTGTTCGTTTTTTGTCATGACTTGGTCTTCCCCGATTTGAACATAGACACAATTTTTTCTACTGTTTTGCAATCACTAGTCCAGTGCCCTTGGTATCTATGATGCCTACAGTAAGGACCAAACCCTTGTGTCTTTTGATTATCCTCTTTTGCCTTGATAAAGCATTCATACCTTGTGTGTCCTGGTTTTGCACAGTAATGACACAGAATGGACCTATCCCTTGACTGTGACCTACGAGGTGATTTCCCATAAAAAGTGTTGTTTATAGCGCGAGACCTGCTCGGGCTGCGCGAAAACTTATGAAACTGCCTGTAGGAAGGCGTGTGGGAACGAGGTCTAGGCGTCTTTGTTTGTTTGGGCTGCCTCATTTCAGGTCGCGATCGATTTTGTTCTCTGTTTGGGGTCGGTGTTGATGTTTTCACAGCTGATACTGTCTCAGGTACCCTGATTCTACCAGAATGTGCATGTGTGTCGACCACACCTGCTTTACTGCACTGCATCTCTACCTCGTTCATTAAGTCTAGTAAGCACATTCCCCGGGTGTACGCAATTGTTTTGGCGATCTTCAGGGTTCTATCAGGTAATTTACACAAGGCAGCTACATAACCAATGATGTCCACGACGAGGTCTGGGGACATCTTTCCATCATCTGTTATCCACTTAGAATTCTCCAGAGTAGCTAATAGGGTTCTCTTGATTGTGGAGACATCAGCAGTTATTTCACTGAGCACATGGTTTGTAGTGTGCTCCCTTACAAGATCTACAATTTTATGTAATTCTGGAATTATACCTGGCAAGAAGTTCATACCTCCAGAAAATTTCTTCAGAAATTCAGTTTTAAATTCATCATATGTCCTAGCACGATGTAGCTTATCGGAGCGCAATAAATTGCTTGCTGGACATCTTTCCTGGCTTATGCAAGATGAAAAAATAGCAATTTTCTCTTGTTCATCTAGTATGTGGCGCTTGATGAACATTTGTTCGCACTGACTGATTAATGAAATGACATCAATGCGATCCTTGTCTGTGCCAGAGAATTTTGGGGCAGTCTTATCCTCGTGATACACAAAAACGTGAGGTGTGGTTTTTAGATCAGCAGTATTTGTTTCTTGATTCATATTTAATGATTGCCCTGTTAATTCAACTTGTACGAGTTTATCGTTATGTGAGGGAATGGTAGAATATGTATGACCGGACCGGTGAACCCTGTTAAGTATATTGGCATACGTATTTAAGGCAGCTGCGAAGTCGATACTCTCAACGTCTGAAGGGGTTTCCCACTCATCATCCGAAACTCCCGTATTTGTTTCCTTATCTATAACGTGTGGTGTGGGTTGTACAATGGGTGGGCTGTCTCTTAATTGTGAGTCTGATGTTGTGGCAATTTGTGTGTCATCTGGTATTAACGTGGGTGGTTGCGAAAATATTCCTGTCATTAAGATATGATGTTATGAAATACGCCTCTTGTTTATTTATGTCCTAGCAAACTAGATGATTAAATAAGTTGAATATAGCTAATTTTAGCACTGAGAAGAAATGAGCAAGTATAATTTTACCCACTTGATACAGATCGTAGAGGTGTGTCGATACAAAAGTCGATCTCGGAAGAAAATACAGGTTTGATTGAAGATCTCTTGATAATTCTAGTGGTGTGTTGATGGACGATATTACTCAGGAAACTCCATGGCCTGGTATTTGTAGTGGTTAACGGCTGTCCCAGGCAAACCTCAACATAGAACGTCGAATTTCCAACTTAACTGTGAAAATAAGTGAATATGAGTAGGAGCTATGTGAATAATGAGTAATGAGTAGTGGGTGAGAAGTGCCTGGTGTCAGTCACACGTTGCTTGGCATGGCAGACTCGCGTTGTGATGTCATCTCAGCACATGGTGACGTCGGCTTCCCACACTGGTAGCTGTGGTGAGTGAATGAGTAGCGATGAGTAACTTGAGTGAAGACGAGTGAGTAAGATGAGTTGTAAATATGGACTTGGTGTTTTGCTGCGTGCATTGACCTCTTCACACCTGCGTAAGCGTTGGGGGTTTGGTGGATGTAGCAGAGAGAGGAGGGTGAGGTCTGGTGGTTATGAGTTGTGAGTCGTCTCTCTCTCTTCGTTTGTTTGTTTGTTTTCTTTCTTTCTTGATGTATTCTTGGTCCTTTTTTCTTGTGATTTACTCGTTGTGGGATGAAGACTGCCGCTTCTTGTAGGTGCGTGTAGAAGATTATACAGACGACATAGAGTTGTTAATTGTAGTTGATTGTAGATGGCTGTAGACTTTGTAGAACTGAAGCTAATCTTGTAGTCTCGGTTGCTTTTGTAGAAATTTGCTTTTAATTCGGAGACGATGTCCGCAGATTTGCTGGTTTGTCGTTAAGCTACCTGCAAGGCGTCGAGTGATCTCTTGACCTCTGCATCAGCGTAATGATCTGGGAGACGGAGGGGGCAGGAGCTGATATTGTTGGTTGTTGTCAATCTTGATATTTTGTAGGAATTTAATGTTGATTCGTAGACGAGGTTCGTATACGTTCGCTGCTACCAAATGTCATAAAGACTTTGTAGTTACTTGTAGAGAAGTATATTTTAGACTTGTGGTCGAGCGGCTTTTATATCTTGTAGTAGTTTCCCCACCAGATGTCATGTAGTGACGGGAGAGGTAAAGAATAGTATGGGACTATTTTTATTTGTCTTGGAAATATTAAACAGGTATAATAGTATAAGTCCTGGGTAGCTACCTCCCTGTCTCGCTATCTCTCTCTCTCTCTCTGTTCTAAGGCTAATCTCCGTCTCGACCTCTCTCTAGGGTCGCTTGTCTCCTTCTAAACTCTCTTTCCTAAAATCTGGTGTAGTAGGGTGTGTGTGTCACGTATGTTCCTCATGGCAACAGAACTTTCTCACGAGAGGACTGCTGACAGCTAACTGCATCATCTCCTTACTGGCCGCTGTCGTCAGCTTTCCTCCGTGTAAGCGTTTAGCGCTGCTCGCTTCTCGCAAACACAACACCTTCTCATCATTTGACTTCCTGCTTCTATCTGTCTCTCTATCTATCTATTTATTTATCTATCTATTATGTAGTCCTATACACTAACCTTAGCAATACTGTACTGTTTCTGTTCAGGCCAGTCTTTAGTGAGTAACCATATAGGACTTTTATACCACAAGTTATCTTTGATCAGTCTCCTTACGGTCGAACCTCTCGAGAGCAGATCAGCTGGATTTTGTTTGGAGCATACATGCATGAAATTCAATTTGGAAAACAGCTCTTTACCAGTCTTCACTCTATTATGGACGAAAGATATTTTACTGTCTTCCTTTCCTATCCAGTAAAGACGAATCTCACTGTCAGTCCATATATCGATAACCTCAAATTGAGTATCAAGAGTAGTGGTTATATACCTGGCCAATTTAGTTCCTACTTCTATGGAAGCCAATTCCATTTGAGGTAGTGTTCTTCCTTTAATTGGCGCAACTCTGGCTTTGGATATAATAATCTTACTATCCTCTCCTGTTGCGCAGTAAGCTACTGCTCCATAGGCCCTTTGAGAAGCATCACAATATATGTGTAAATTCGACTTCTCATTATTGTTTATTTTCCTGGGAATACATATGCTTGATGTGGTCTCAAACTCCTTTCTAATCTGTTTCCATTGTTCCACATATGTCTCACCTAATTCAGTGTCCCAGTCTAACTTCTCTCGCCAAGCTTCCTGTACTAAACATTTGCCCTTAATAACTATAGGACTGACCAACCCTATTGGCTCAAATAGTTTGGAAACCTGACTTAACAAGGACCTCTTGTGAGAGTGACATCAGAGAACTTAATTGGTTTCAAACTTATTACATCAGCTGTTGTATCCCTATTAAGACCTAACACATTTTGAATTTTGGAAATGTCAGAATTTGGATAGTCCTCTTGTATTTTATTCCTCAAAACTGGTGAATTTGTATTCCAGCTCTGTAACCGCAAATTCGCCTTCCCATATTCGGAATTGGCTACTTCATAAGCCTTCAAAGCTTCCGACTCTGTCTCAGCAACACCTTGCCAATTGTCCATATAAAAAGCCTGCCCTATTTCTGGGCATTGGGCGTTTTCAAAATGATGCTTTAAAGTGTTGCAAAGGACTAGCACGAGAGCCAAAGAGCACCGATCGGAAACAGTAAGTTTTCAGTAGACTATCCTCATTTTGAGGATCATGAGGCCAGAGGAATTATGTAAATTTCCTATCCTCCTCTCTTAGTCCTATTCTGAGAGAAGCCTTACTAATGTTGCTGTATAAGCATAAGGTTTCTCTCTAAATCTTAGTAACACATTCCTTAACATCTCTGTTATTGTTGGTCCAGAGTATAGGCAATCATACAACCTAGCTGATCCCTTGGACGCTTTACTACTACAACTGAATACTATCCTTATGGAAGTAGTTACTGAATCCTTGCTTACAGCATGATGATGTAAGTAGTGTCCTTCTTTGTGGTTAAAAGGGAATTCTGCCTCTTCTATAAATTTACTCTTCAATTGATCTTTTATAATATTTTCATATATGGTTAGATATTCTGGTTTATCTCTCAACTTCCTTAGAAGAGAATTTAACTGAGCTTTGGCTGCTTGGTAATATATTGGTAACTCAGAATGGTTTAGTTTCCGTGGTAATCCTACCCAATACTGTCTATCCTTAAATTCCACAGACTGATTATACAAATCCAAGGTTATTTTATCTTTAGGGGTTGGTTCCTCGAGTCTATACCTACACTGTCTAGGTCCCACAGTTTGTGTACAGGTTCAATATTTTCATCCAACAAGTCATTTATCTGAGTAAATTCTAATTCTGCACCTATTCTAGCTACCATCAATGACTGTGTGCGGGTAACAAAGACGGAGTCTACTAGTTTGGCCCTTCCATTAACTTGTTTTGGAAAAGGCAACTGACCTATAATAAGGTTACCTACTGGACTCTTGAACAACTGTACCTTATTCCTATTGAAAGTCCTATGTAGGAATCTTCCACAATAATCAGAACCAATTATAATTTTTATAGGACCCACAGTATCTGACTCCACATTCCGTTTAGCCAACCTTATCCTTGAGCTTTGTAGATGATCAGAGGTTTCCTTCAATCCCTTTATGTACAGTATATACTTGTCTCCATATTATCAAGCACAGCTGTTGTTATACGGCATTTATATCTGCCTATTTGTATTACAGGTCTAACTAAATCAAAAGACTGTGCTTTCTTGGCTGTTAAGAATCCTGTAATGGCTAGATTTACCTTGCCAATAATAGGTAACTTTAATTCCTTCACAATGTCTGCAGAAATGAAGGTTTTCTGAGCACCCGTATCAAACAGGGTACATGCTAATAGGTTTCTATTATCAAGCAATACCTTCACATCGGCTATGGGAACTGCAGCTGGCATTACTAATGGAGCATTCCCTTTTGCAGTTGTCATATTGACACTGGCAGGTTTAGGAACCTCAATTTTCATCCTAGGGCATAAAACACTAAGATGATGATCTTTTTTGCATTTAAAACAAAGATTTAGTTTAGTCTTACAGTCCGCGGCAGTATGTTCGGAGTTCATACAGATTATACAACACCCTAGTTCCTGAAGCTTTCCTACTCTAGAAGCATAATAAGGATAATGTTGACAAGATGCACTGGAATGTTGCTCACCACAAAATACACAAACTTTCCTGTCTTTTACCATGGAAGGTTTTACATCCTTAATATTCGCAGCTTGTCCATTCCTTATCTTTAATACTTCATCCTCAGCCTTTAAGAAGCTATGGAAAGTACCTATCCCTTCTTTAGGCACATAGTCTTCTCTGACTTAGGTTTCCCAACCAGTTGGTTAGTGGGTTTTTCCTTTATTTCAACCTTCTGTTTGATCTCAGTAGGTTTTACTGTTCCTTCCAAATGTTTACAGAGTTGCATCAAGCCTTCCTCAATCTAATCGCAGGAGAAATTATCCTTTTGGTACCTACCATACATAGCATCTTTGGTTTTCGGTGGAAGCTTTAAGGGAACAATTCTTGAAAGCACCCAATCTGATGCCTTAATATCTTTTGTAAGTAAGGCCTATAAGTTACAACTTATTGCAATTCAAAATTTTTGCAAGAAATCAAAATCGTGTCTAGGCGTGGGTAATTCTATTAGAGCCTTCAGTAACTGAGTAATAACTTGTTCCCTGTCTTCGTAATTTTGTCTAAGGATGGTCAAAGCCACCTTGTAATTATTTTCTTCTACTGGTAAGTCTTTTATCAGCTGATATGGTGTTCCTTTGACCTGTCTTAATATATATATGTAAGTTTACTGACTTTCGGGAGATCTGTTCTATCGTGTACCAAATATTTGAACTGGTCCCAAAAGTATTTCCAGATCTGCTACCCACCAAACTCCGGAAGCGTTATTTGTGGTAACGCAGCTCTACGCTGCTGTTCCACAACTTGTGTTTCCACGGTAGTCTCAGCTAATTTTGACTCTAGTGCCTTTACTACAGTTAAGTATTCTTCTAATTTATCTTCAAACTTCGTAGTTTCTGACTTTAAGAGTTCCTTATCATCAGCGTTTATTATAGTCGCTTCTAAAGTTATATAACTTTCTTCATACTTGTTCCATCGGTCTTTCAGGATATTTAGGAGACTATTTAATTTCTCCTTGGACAGAGGTATTTCGTCCAACGATTGTTTACAATCATTTATGGCTCTAGTTACCCATCCTGCCTTACTACTAGAAGACCTTTGCAATAAAGAAACAGACATGTTGACTGGTTTCTAATTTAATAATTTAATTATGAGTTTCAACCACAATTTTACCCCAGCTTAGTAATTATCTAATTATTTTAAATTTTGAAGAGGGTAGGGATTAGGTCCTCTATGTGCAAACTATCCCCTTGGGTTATTAAACCTCTAAGGTTCTATTTATCCCCCTTTCATTTTCAAATATTCATTACAGCTCATCTAACTAATCATTTAATTTTGAAGAGTGTAGGGATTAGGTCTATAATTTCAACCTATCCCCCAGGGTTAATAAACCTCTAGGGTTATATTTCATCCCCACACTCAACTGCCAAACACCCATATTCCCTGAACTCGGTATGTATTTATTTCCACATCATCCACTGCAACCGAACGTGGTAGTAGCTTATGCCCATTAAAAGCAACCTTAAACACATTCAGTGCTCTGGCACACATCGGCTTTCCTCACTCGGTCGGGGCACCAAAAAGTGTGAAAAATATTTAATGTATACATGTCGGTATCCTCACTCGGGCACCAACAATGTAAAAAATATTTGGAGGTTCTGGTAAACAAATCGGGCTCCCCTCTCAATGCACCACAATGTAAGAAATTTCTGATATTTCCTAATAAATAACTCATAGGTCGTTAGTCATCCCTAAAGTTGTCCTTAAGTAAATTAAAACAAGTCTCATAGAGTTAGGTGAACCGTAACTTAATCTTGACTCACCTACAATAACTATTTCTCTTCTAACTCCTGGCTAATCCCCCTTTGAATTGGCCAATTCGTAAAGGTTACTTAGCTAGAGGAGAGGGGGTGTCGGACAACCGATGACAATGGGCCTGCTTTGTGTTATTGCTTGAGCAATCAAGCGTCCTTAAGGTGCGTATATACAATGTGCTGCTTGAACCTTGTCTAGGAGCAGAGTGTTAACTCAACGAGGTCTGGGAGCAGAGTGCGTGTGTGGCAGGCTCTACCTCCTTCATAGAATGGTAAGGGTGCCAACTACTAATAAATTATAGTACTAAATACAGTTACATTACATCTTGATATATACAGAGCGAATGTAAGAAATTAATCTTAGTTTTAATTAAACTAAAGTTAAACCCAATATTCCCTTTAACTATGTGAATATCTTAAATCCACATCTGCCTTACATGAAAACATTTTCATCCTCGCCACGTCATCTAACACGCAGTCACAGTTTAGGTCAGTGGAAAATTCCATATAATTACATGTTTTTACAGTATATAGTTGTCCACGAGGGTATAACACAATAGCATTTAATTTATCAATAACAAGAATGATTAAAGAGAACGTAATTTCTGGGTTATAAAAACCGCTTGAACAATTGACAACGGTCTCTAGTTTTCCTCTGCTTTTAACCAGGGACGTCTCCTATAAAAAGCAGAGAGCGCAACCGCTCTGAGGGAAAATATTTCCCACAGCACCAGTCGAGCAGGGCAATACTCTGAAAGTGGATGCAAAGCTGATGACAGGGAGAGCTGGAGCTCCATTTTCATCAGCCCTTGGAACCAGTTCCTGACCACATCTCTTTACTGAACTGCTTCAGTGTTTCAGAAACATAGACTGTAGGCCAGCATGCTCTCTGTTACAAGTTTCTCAAACTGTTAACACCAAACTACATGGACATTACACACTACATTTCTTTTCCAAAATTTTAGAAAAAAAAATGGCATCTAATAACGTAAGCTCAGAGTTCTTAGGGAGGGGGACCATGAATCCCCCACTGTCTCCCCCTCTCTCAGTGACGACTCAACCAGCTGCCTGGAACCACTGTATGACTCACTTCTTCATTTCTGCAACATTTACAACCTTTCCTCTAACTTTCTCTCTGTTGAGCACCATGCCTGGTCCTCTGATTCTCATATTCTCTTCTTAACTGAGACTCAGCTGTCTGAGGCAACTGACAGCAAATCATTTTCTGTATGCTTCTGCTTCCTCTATACTCATTTCAAAGCCAAAGGTGGCTGTTGTGTATGTGCAAGCAGCAACTTATCTTGCTGTCATGTTCCTGAACTTGATACTTCTGAAGTCTCTATTCTATGACTTTGGCTTTCCTATCATTCTCTGACTAAATATATTTGTGCTGTTTACTTATTCCCTGGTTCTACTGACTATGGAAAATTCTTCAGTTATCTTACTTCTACGATGGAACACATCCTACTCATTTCTCCTTTCTCTGAAATCTCCTTTTTAGGAGATTTCAATGTTCACCACCACCTTTGCTCTCCTCTTCTTTCACTGATCCACCGGGTGAACTCTATATCTTTTCTATCCTTAATGACCTAGAGCAGCTTGTACAGCAGCACCCTCCTTGTATTCATGACCGCCTTGGAGAGAGTTCCAACATACTTGACCTCTTCCTTATAACTAATCCTTCTGCCTACACTGTTAATCTCTCATCTCCGTTGGGCTGCTTTGATCACAACCTTATTACCTTAACCTGTCATATCGCTCCAGTACGGCCTGTGGACCCTCCAAAGAAATGTCAGTTATGGTGCTTTGGAACTGGTGATTGAGAGATCCTCAGGCAGTACATCTTTGATTTTCCCTGGAATGATTATTGCATCCACCAGGTGCCATCTGAGTGTGCCTCATGCTTTACGGAGGTTATTCTCTCAGGCATGAAAGCATACATTCCTTTATCCTTTGACTAATGCTTTACCCATCCCGTCCAATACATCTTCCTGCAAACCCTTCCCACAGCCAGGGATTCCTGGGAAAATTTTGAAAATTGTCTATTTTCAAACCTTCATATCTCAGTTAAAACTTAACCAAAAATATAAAACAAATTGTCAATACTCACCAATCCCTCGACTTCAAACTGATTGCATTAGGTGGTCCATGAAGTGTGTATAAGGTGAGTGAGCGATTGGGGAAAGGGAGCAATTGTTGTTGTTTTCTTGCCAGTGTCCTTATGCATGGCAGAGGTCTGAGGACACAACTAAGTCTCAGACTATACCTTCACGATAATAACACTTCGATGACACTTCAAGAAGACCGCAATCTACCTTACACACTATTTAAGTGAAAAATGATTGAGCATACTTGCTGCTAGGAGGCTGATAACCAGAGCAACGACCTTAAGGTAGGCTGCCTGCTCACCTGACCACTACACTGCCTTACAGACACACACACACACACACACACACACACACACACACACACACACACACATACACACAGAAATGTATGTTTGGCTTCCACTGTCACTTGATTCTGGCACCGCCGTCTGACTAGAAAGCTAGGTATTACAACTGCTACATACAGTATACTACTATTAATACTACTACTACTACACCTATCTATCTATCTTTCTATCTATCTATTGCCAGACGCCTCAATCCCGTTCGGGGTGGCCACAAACAAATTGTCTCCACGTCGCCCTTTCCCCCTCCATTTCATTGCCCTGCTCCCAACTCACACCCCCCTCTTTCATATACCTCTCCACCCCATCTCATCCTCGGCCTCAACATCCCTCTCCCCCCCTCCACCTCACTCACATACACTCTCTTCGTCAGTCTTTCACCCTCCATCCTTTCCAGATGGCCAAACCACCTCAGTGTATTCCTCCTAACGCTTCCTATCACATCCACATCCACACCACAACGCTCCTTTATATCCTCATTTGTCAGCCTGTCTCTCCATGTGACTCGACAGGCTCCTCTTAAATAACTCATTTCCACTGCTCTCACTCTTGACTTGTGTCTTTCCAACAGTGTCCAAGCTTCACTTCCATACATTAGAGCTGGTATCACAATACTGCCATGTAGTAACATTTTCACTTCCATGCTCACTTCCCTGTTTCTTATCACTGCTTTCAAGGAACCAGCAACCTTTCTTCCCTGATGTACCCTTTCAAGCACTTCACCCTCCAAACCTCCTTCCTTACTCATCACATTACCCAAATAGTTAAACGTACTCACATTTTCCAATTACTCAATATCCAACCTAACTGTACATTCACTGACTTCACCTCTCTCAAAGACCATCACTTTACTCTTCCCTACAGTCACCTTTAGATTCCGTTTCTTACACACTCTCCTAAACTCATCCACCAAGCCTTGCAGCTCCCCTTCATCTTCACTCAACAACACAGTATCATCTGCAAACAATAGTACAGTGAGTTTCCAAACACTTCCTTCTCTCACCAGGGCCACTCCAACATCCATTACCCTACCTTGTACACCCGCGAACCAAAGTTTCGGTACCCCCCTCGATGGAAGGAAGTGGAAGTCAGGGTTAGAGAGAGGGCAGGTGAACGGACAACCGTGAGTGGTACTTTGGAACTGAGCTACGAGGCGAATAGTGAGACACCTAATGACACTGGATTCGAAACATTTCCATGCTATTTACCTGCAAAACATTATGCGTTCGTAACATACATACTGTAACATATAACATAGACTACTGTGTTATCATGTTGTCCTGTGATACTGACCCATCTGTTTCGGATCCTCATCACACAAATAAAGCACCGAGCCAGTTGTATATAAGTTGCAACTTGTCTTTATAACTGCAGTCATAATTTTTGTGAATGTTATCCCTGGATTGTCTATAGCTACAATAAAGAATGATTGTGAATTTAATGTTGATTTTCACGGTAGTTGTGCGGATGGTTATAAATGTGGCAATTATTTTATGTGGACGACAAAACCACTTTGTGATGGACAGCGGAGAGCATTCGCCAATAATTTACTATAACCAGATGAAATTAGATGCAAACAACACAAAATATTATGAGACAACGAAGACACAGCTGTGGTATCCTGCTCCGCCTTGTTATCAAGGCCTTCACTGTGGCTTCACCTCATACGTGTATATTTTCCTTCAGTCTCTGCCTCTTTTATTACTCTTACTTCCCGGTATCCTCTTATTGCGAGTCGTCATATTCCTTGGAGGGTTTCTTGTCGTCCGGTCCTATAACCCGTACTGTATTACATTATTCCTCGCATCATCAATCCCAGACAAACAACGTTAGCACAAGACTGCTGAATCTATTAATACCATTATTGCCACTGCCACTACTACTGTAATCCCCCTTTTCCTACTGTGTCTAATTTCCCTCACAGTACTTCTACTGCTGCTCCTATTACTACTCCACTATAAATCTGTATAATAATAAATATGATTGTCCTTATGTCTGTGTATCTGTTAACCATAATTATTGTCCCTGTCCCACCGTCGACAACTCGTCACTGACCCATGGATTCTACTCCTCCCCCACTCCGACACCACATTACCCTTCACCTCATCCTTGCGCCAGAAGGCCTGTTGTTCACCCTTTACCGGTGAATATACGTGGCATGCATTAATAATAAAAAAGAAGGCATTTGAGAGGTAAACGGTAATCGCCCTCTAATATATTCTGTTTGCCAAGTCCAAACTTTAGGCCATATTTTGATACCATGAAGGTTTTATGTTGATAGTTCAAGCCATTCATGAGATTTAATGGTGCTAAAGGCAGGCAATAAAAACTAGTTGACCTTTAGCAGATAGTTTGGTGACCTTAACTCTGACCCCGAGTTGCCATTTTCGAACTCCTCCAAGATTTTGGCCATATCTTGATACGCTGAAGGCTTCATGTTGATAGCTCAAGCCGTTCATGAGATATAATAGGAACACACACACACACACACACACACACACACACATACACACACACACACACACAGATGGAGTTAAAAATATGATCGCTCCGCCTTCTAAAGGTAGGCGATAATAATATAATGATAACAACATCGTAGATGTGTACTGTAGTGTTCCTAACATTACACTTAATAACTGCAGACCCAAACGTGCTTATATTACGGAGCACTGATATATTTACCACAAAACCGACCACAGACCGTTCTTATCATTACCACTGCACCTTCCCTATAGCACTTCACCATGGAAATACAACCCACTGTAGTCCTCTGTGAGATCACTACACGTGTTTGGGAAAAATAACAGTGCACATCATGCCTACAAACAACTAAAATAAGCATATGATGTTTCACTGACATCCATCAAATAACCTAGGAGAAGTTAGTGGACAAACAAACAAACGACCGGACACAGACAGACAGAAGCAGAATGTCTCGCATCGGTATGTAACGACCTGACAAAACTCTTGCGATCCTGCATTGCAGGTGTCATCACAGTAATAACAATAATAATAATAATAATAATAATAAATCACATGTTATTAGGCACGATACTGAGAAGGACACACACTGGAATAGCATGTGTCGACGCAATGCAGAATCTGTTTGCCATGACAGAAGGTTGGGTTGCGGTCAAACATTAATTTAGTAGTACTGTAACCCTACCATTACAGCATATTATGACACTGGTTGGTTTTATATGTCACAGCTGTTTTCACGTGTTTTATCAGGGAGATTATGGTGTTTGTCCTCCTCTGTATCATGGATATTAACATGTGATTACTACTACTACTACTACTACTACTACCACCACCACCACTGCTACTACTACTACTACTATGATTATTATTATTATTATTATTATAACTATGATGACACCTACAAAGCAGGATCGTAATAGGTTTGTCAGGTTGTCATATACCGATGCGAGACATTCGGCCTCAGTCTATGTCCAGCCGTGTGTTTGTTTGTCCGCTAACTTCTAGGCAATTTAATGGATGTCAGTGAAACGTCATAGGTGTATTTTAATGGGTTGTAGGCATGTTGTGCTCTGTTATTTTTCCTAAATATGTGTAGTGATCTCACAAAGGACTTCAGTGGATTCTATTACTATAGTGAAGTGCTACAGGTAAGGTCCAGTGGCAATGATAGGAACGGTCTGTGGTCGGTTCTTTGGTTAATATATCAGAGCTCCGTAATATAGGCATGTTTGGGTCTGCGAGTTTTATGATTATGTAATGTTCGGAATACTGCAGATGTATGTTGTTGCTGTCAATTTTATAATTATTCTTATTAGTGCATGCCACGTATATTCACCGGTAAAAGGTGAACAACAGGCCTGGTGGCCCAAGAAGGAGGTGAAGGGTAAAATGGTTCGGAGTGGGGGAGGAATAGAGCTCATGGCGGGTGGGAGAGAGGGGGGTGGGTGCAACTGGGGTAGTGGTGCGGGGTAAGTGACGAGTTGTCGACGGTGGGACAGGGACAATATGATTAACAGATACACAGACATAAGGACAATCATATGTATTATTATACAGATTTATAGTGAAGTAGTAATATGAGTAGCAGTAGTAGTACTGTGAGGGGAATTGCAGTAGACACAATGGGGAAAGGGGGAATAGTAGTGGCAGTGGCAATAATGGTATTAACAGATTCAGGAGTCTTGGGCTAACGTTGTTTGTCTGGGAGTGATGATGCGAGGAATAATGTAATACAGTACGGGTTATAGGACCAGACGACAAGAAACCCTCCAAGGAATATGACGACTCGCAATAAGAGGATACCGGGAAGTAAGAGTAATAAAAGAGGCAGAGACTGAAGGAAAATGTACACGTATGAGGTGAAGCCACAGGTAAGGCCTTGATAACAAGGCGGAGCAGGATACCACAGCTGTGTCTTCGTTGTCTCATAATATTTTGTGTTGTTTGCATCCAATTTCATCTGGTTACAGTAAATTATTGGCGAATGCTCTCCGCTGTCCATCACAAAGTGGTTTAGTCGTCCACATAAAATAATTGCCACATTTATAACCATCCGCACAACTACCGTGAAAATCAACATTAAATTCACAATCATTCTTTATTATAGCTATAGACAATCCAGGAACATTCACAAAAATTATGACTGCAGTTATAATGACAAGTTGCAACTTATATACAACTGGCTCGGTGCTTTGTTTGTGTGATGAGGATCCGAAACAGATGGGTCAGTATCACAGGACACCATGATAACACAGTAGTCTATGTTATATGTTACAGTATGTATGTTACGAATGCATAATGTTTTGCAGGTGAATAGCATGGAAATGTTTCGAATCCAGTGTCATTAGGTGTCTCACTATTCGCCTCGTAGCTCAGTTCCAAAGTCCCACTCACGGTTGTCCGTTCACCTGCCCTCTCTCTAACCCTGACTTCCACTTCCTTCCATCGAGGGGGGTACCGAAACTTTGGTTCGCGGGTGTACCTCTTTTATTACCCTATCCATGTACAGATTAAACAACCATGGAGACATGACACATCCCTGTTTCAACCCAACCTTCAAAGAGAAAAATTCACTCAGTTCACCATCCACACACACTGGAGCCTAAGCACCATCATACATATCTTCACAGCATTCAACAACTTCCCATCTTCTCCATATATTCTTAATACTTTCCACAATCTTTGTCTATCCACCCTGTCATATGCTTTCTCCAAATCCATGAAAGCCGCATACAACTTCTTTCCCTTAATCCATGAAAGCCGCATACAACTTCTTTCTCTTCTCTAGAAACTTTTCCACTATGGATATAAGAATGAATATCTGATCTACACAACCTCTTCCCTTCCTAAAGCCTCCTTGTTGTTCTCCAACTAATTCCTCTGTTCTTTCTCTAACTCTGTCAATAAGTATCCTACCATACACTTTTCCTATTATACTAAGAAGACAAATGCCTCTATGATTACCACACACTTCTTTTTCCCCTTTTCCTTTGTACAAAGGAATAATTATACCTGACTTCCAATCCTCCGGGACTCTACCTTCCTCCCAGGCCAATATGCACACCTTCCACATCCATTCTACTACTATCTCTCCCCCATGCTTCAGCATTTCACCATACACTCCATCAATTCCTGGGGCTTTCCCCAATTTAACTTTCTTCATTGCTTCCACAACTTCTATCCTACTGATTTCTTCCTGTCTTCTCACCTCCCTTCTTCTCCCAGCCATTCCCCAGCCACTTTTACTTGCATTACTTCCATCCTCTATGTTCAACAATTCCTTGAAGTGTTCTCTCCATCTGCTCACTTTTTCTCCCTTCTCCACTTGTAATCTATCATTTTTATCTTTCACTCTCCTGCTAACTTCACTTCCACCGTGTCTTATTCTCCTCACCTCTTTCCAGTACATTTTCTTACAGTCCCACCACTTTACACTCAAATTCCTTCCAAATTCCTTATCCAGTCTCTTTATTCTCTCTTACTATTATTTTCACCTCTCTTTCTTTCTACATAAAACTCTCTCTTCTGCCTCTCAACTTCTTCCACGTCCCTATTTCTCATCCATTCATTGTATGCTTTCTTCTTTTGTGTCACAGCCTGTCTCACCTCTTCATTCCACCACACTGTTCCTTGCACACCCCTCCTTCTTCTCTTCATCCCACACACCGCATCATATGCCGCACATATTTTCTTCTGTGAATATCCTGCACACACTTTCCACGTCCCCCATCTGCTCCAATTCATATTTGCCCAATCGTTCCTCCACTTCTCTCTTATATTCTGCCTTTTTCTCATCCTCTTGTAACCTTTCCACTCTCCTTGCAAATACTACTTCTTCCCGTCCTTTGCTTCTTCCATTTTTCCAACTTATTTGGATCTTGATTCTGGCCACCCAGGTAATGGTCAGAAAGTCCAATCCCCCAACCTTTATAAGTTCTTCCATCCATTACACATTTTTGCATCCTTTCATCCACACACACATAATCAATCATTGCCTTCCTTTCATTCAGTTCATCATCCACCCTTCTCACCACTCGGCATGTATACCTGCGGATCATTTTGTGCCTGAAGAGGGTATTGGCTATCACCAACCCCCTCCCAGCACAAATGTCCACTAACTCACTGCCATTCTCATCTATCACAGCAGACACACCCCACTCACCAACTATTCCATCCACCTTCACATTCCCTACTTTACCATTCATATCACCGATCAAAAACACTCTCACATTCCTTCCAAACTTTTCCATGCACACTTCCACATTTGTCCAGAACTCTTCTCTCACTCTGCTTGCACGATCTTGGATTGGCGCATTCACTTACACAATCGCCCACATTTGTATTCCAACTTTCAATCTTGCCCACACAATCCTTGACCCAACTGATCCATACTCTCTTATGTTCTTTTTCCATCTTTTACTCACAACTATACACACTCCTTTTGTCCTCTCATTCTCACCTACTCCTGCACATATACCCCATCCATATTCCCATTCTCTCACACTCTCACCTACCATTTAGTTTCAGTTACTCCACATACATCAACTTTCACACCCTCAAGCACCTGGACAATCTCTCTCTCTATCACCTCATCATTTGCACCTCGTACATTCCATGTTGCTATTACCATGTCTTTTGTCCAGTCATTGGTCATCATCTTTTGGTCAGTCCTTGTCTGAGGCTTCTTGTTCATCTTTTTAGTTAGTTGTTTTCTAGGGAGGGGCACTAACCCTCCGCCAACCCTTTTAGTCGTCTTTTATGACAAGCAGGGATACTGGGGGAGTATTCTTGAACAAAACCCTACCCCTATGGGGGAAACCCCCCCCTACCCCCAACAACTACCACTACTAAAACTACTGCTACTACTACCACTATTACTACAAATACTACCACTACTACTACAACAACAACAACTACTACTACTACTACTACTACTGTATATAAAACCTAAAAAAAAATATTGTGAACAAAATAGTTATAATGTATTTTTCATAATGGAAAATACTGTATTTTCCACTATAACAGATTTTTTTTTCCTGTGATATAGACTTTTTCATCATAATTATACACACATGAAAACTTTCATTATAAAGTAAGACACTGATTTCATCATGAAACAAACTTTCTACTTCCATTATTCATGTAAATAGACAGAGCAGTGGTGTAAGGCACCACATTTCCTCCTCCCTCCCTCCTCCCTGACTCCATTATATTTTCTACTATAACAATTTCTTTCTTGTGATTTGTTCTTTTTCATCATAACAAACACACACACACACACACACACACACACACACACAAAACATTCAACAAAACATAAGGCACTTATTTCATCATGGGACAAATTTTCTGCTTCCATTATTCATGCAAATAGACAGAGGGGTGGCGTGAGGCTTGATGCACTGCGTTTCTTCCTCCCTCCCTCCTCCACCTCCTCCCCTTCTCCACTCCCTACTTCCTCTTCCATCTTCTCATCCCTGCCAATATCCCCCTCTCCAGGATCATCAATACCCTCTGAAACAATCCCATCATCACAAATAGCAGATGAACGTACAGGCAGAAAATATGGGCGCACTGTGGAGGAGACATGTCCTCCACCCTCATCATACAACGCATAAATATCGATACTCATTACAGTGGTTGATTTCCTGAGAGGAAGAGTCACTTTCTCCACTTCCAATTGGCAATAATATCACCTTGAGTTGTCTCCCTATCCCATTTTCGGTAAGGCCTTTTCTTTTCTGGCCTTTGGTCTTCATTGGTGTTTAAGTGGGTGACTGTGGGTGCACAGCCGAGGGTCTGGACACCTGAAAAAAATTTTTATGTAGGTCTATCCATGATTGAGGTATGTAGGCAACTGTGAATAAGACTGATATGTGTGCTGGAGGATTGCCAGTGGCTGCATGTGGTGGATATAACCAGCTGACTATTCAAACAAGGGTGTGAAATATTAGATCATGTATACATGTCACCTGGATGGCCCTGGGAGGACATGTATACATGACACCTGGATGGGATGGGTTAATCATGTTTGTTCTATTGCTGATCACAACAAGGAGAGGTCTTATAATAGGTGCTGGAGCCAAACCACCCTCGAATCACATATTTTTCATGTTTCTGTCAGGAATTTTGCTAAGAGTGTTCTTTGCTCTGCCAAAAAATAATTTCACTCATACTAAATGCTGTCATGTCTCCAAATCAAATTCTTTCTGCTCCTTCCGGCACCTTGCCAAAAACCTTTCTAACAACTTTACCTCAGCATTCTCTCTTGTATAAAAGTTCGGTAATATCTAGATCTAGAAACTGATTTACTTCATCCACATTTGGTGTTTCAGGGAAATCTCTTACTGCTCTTATTTTATCATTTGAGGTGTGGATACTTCTGCATCCAACCTGTGGCCTAGGAAGTTAATTTCTTAAAAGCAAAATTTACATTTTGACAGCATTATTTTAAAACCAGCATTGATGAAGTTGTGCAGGAGGTGGTCTAATATATTTAAGTGTTCCTCTACTGTGTGTGTTCCAATTATGATGTCATCTACACAAAAAAATACTGTTGACAAGTGGGATTTGCCAGGTAGGTACTGTTGGAGTATTATCAACAATGCTCTTTTTTTTGTTTTTGTTTTTTTGCTACGTATCAGAGTTCCTAGTTAGCCTGCTATTTGTGGGTAGAGTTTTTTTTTTTTATGCAGGGAGGTTGGAATCAATGGCAAAGAGCTCACAAACTGTTCCTTTCAAGAAAAAAAAAAAAAATACCCAAATTTAAGATCCGTTCATTTTGAGATGCCTGGACACACTGCATTTGAATGACTGGAGATCATAGGAAGTTGGAAATGCAGATAGAGGGAAACAGTTCCAGAGTTGATCTGTTGCATAAATGAAGGACTGAGAGTAACGGTTAACTCTTGCATCAGAGAGTTGATAGAAAAGGGATAAGAGTTCGTTGTCATGTGCCATGTGCCCGTCGTAGAGATGGAGGGAGCAAGTAGACAGTTCAGAGGAGCAGTGACCACGGAAGCAACAACAGAAAAGAGGCAAAGATGCAACAGTGCAGTGATAAGACAGATGTGCGATGAAGCCAGTAACAGGAGGAGAGTTAATGAGAAAAAAAAAAAAAGCCTTTGATTCCACCCAATTGAGAAGAGCTGTATGTGGTGAGCCTCCTCACACATGAGATTTGTAATGTACACAAGGATGAACATAACCCATCTATAAAGTCAACAACTGTGCAGGGGTAAAGTACAGTAGGTACAGAGTCGGCTTAGCACACTTAATCTCTTGGAATCAAATTTTACAAGGGACGTAATACGATCTTCCCAAGATATATCTTGAGAGAATGAAACCTGAAGTATGTTTAAGAATGATGCAGGATTGAGCTGGATATTATTAAACATTTGGGTACTCCTGTGGAAGATTTTGTCACATTAACAGGTGTAAGAACTGAGTCTTTGATGCATTAATAACAACACTATTTTTACCCTAATCAGAGATATAAGCCAAGTCAGACATTAGTTGTGCCATAGCCTCATCCCTTGTCTCCTGAGCTAACTGCTAAGATGGACGTTGTGGGAACCAAACGGAAAGGTGAAGGGTGGAATCATCAGCAAATGAGTAGATACTGTAGGGTTAGATGTACAGCTCAGCAGGTCATTGATGAATAAAAGGAAGAGAGTTGGTGATAGGACAGAACCCTGAGGAACACATCTATTGATAGATCTAGGAGAAGAACAGTGGCAGTCTACAACAGCAGATACAGAACGACCCAAAAGTTATCTATAGATAAAGGCACAGACAGAAGGATAGAAACCGTAAGAGGGCAGATTGGAAAGTAAAGATATATGCCAGGGTTAACTGAAAGCCCTTGAGATATCAAGCGCTAGGGGAAAGCTTTCGCCAATGTCCCGAAAGGAGGATGACAAAGAGTCTGAGAGGTAGGTGAGAAGATCACCAAGGGAGCGTCCCTGACAGAACCTATACTGACAATCAGAAAGAGGGTTGTGGTAGGAAACATGCTTTAACCCGCCCCATCCCGACCACTTTTTGTCCACTGGTACCCCCCAATCCCGACCATTTTTCGACCCTTTTTTTTTTTTTTGCTAAAACTCTCGCTTTGGGTGAGAAACATCGAAAATTCATAGAGAAATCGCTCACCTGAGGTTTAAAATACTCATTACAGGTAGGAGAGCCTCCTTACCTTACTGGGTTTTCTATCAGGCTGGCACCAAAGAAAACGAGTTCTATGGGAGGATAACTATTTCACACCACTCATAAACGGTATTTATTTATTTACTGTTACGAATTTATATGTAGTACAAGAGTATATTGTTTTCAAGCAGTAATATAGGCATTATAAGCATTGTTTCACTCACTAATACCTGACCTTTTTTTGCCACATTACCTGATCATCATTTCTAACTGTTTCTTCCTCTAATGCTATGTAAAGTTTGTCCTCCACATTGTCATTGATTGGGGAATCACTCTGGCCCTGAATTTCGTACTGTGGCATGACATGGCTATACTGGCCAGGTCACTGATAACAGGTGAATTGCTGAGAAAAGGGCATGCAGGGGGGGGAGGAGGTCATGCTGGGTAAGGCATTGTCTCTGCCTGGCATCTTGTTGAGGAAGGTGTCCCGTGTATACGTACCAAAAATGACTCGCGAAAATTGAAAATTGTGGAAATTATGAACCTTGCAATTGCAGGACGTTGAAGTACGTCCTCGGGATTAGCTGTGACAAAACGTGAGGACGTGGAAGTTCGTCCTCGGGACGGCGCGGGTTAAAATTGTTCTGTTAAGAATAGACTCAAAAAAGTTTTGAGACGAAAGATTTTAAAGCTAATGGGCGATACCTAGAGGGCTGGGAATGGTCACCCTTCTTTGGGACTAGCTGAATGAGACCAGACTTCCAGCAAGTAGGAAAAGAACAAGTTGAAAGACAAAGAAGAAAGAGTTTGCCTAGGCAAGGTGTAAGCACAGAAGCACAGTTCTTGAGGACAACAGGAGGGACCCCATCAGGTAAATATGCCTTGTTAGTACTGAGGCCAGTACATTAGCTGAAGAAATTTTAACCCAAGGCATATGGGTGCGTCGCAACGTTTTGTCACAGCTAGTCCCGTTGAAGTACTGATACGTTGCGCAATTGCAAGGTTCATAATTTGCACAATTTTCAATTTTCGCGCATGATCTTTGGTACGTATACGTGGGACACCTTCCTCTATTCCTCTACAAGATGCCAAGCAAGGACAATGCCTTACACTGCATAACCTCCCCCCCCCACACTCCACTGTCTCAGCAATTCACCTGTTACAAGTGACCTGGCCAATAAAGACATTCAGGGCCAGAGTGATTCCCCAATAGATAACAATGTGGAGGAGAAAGTTTACATAGCATTAGAGGAAGAAACTGTCAGAAATGATGATCAGGTAACGTCGCCAAAAAAAAAAGTCAGGTATGTTGATGAGTTAGTGAGTGAAACAATGCTTATAATGCCTATATTACTGTTTGAAAACCAATATACTCTCATACTACATATAAATTCGTGCCAAATAAATAAATAAATACCGTTTATGAGTGGTGTGGAATAGTTACCCTCCCATAGAACTCGTTTTCTTTGGAGCGAGCCTGATAGAAAACCCATTAAGATAAGGAAGTACTGTTACCTGTATCGAGTATTTTAAACCTCAGGTGAGTGATTTCTCTATGAATTTTCGATGTTTCTCACCAAAAACGGAGGTTTTAGCCATTTTTTTTTTTTTTTTCCAAAACTGCTTGGGATTGGGAGGTGTCGGAGGTGCGAAATAGCTCGAGACATGACAGGTTAATGTCAACATTGAGGAAGTCAGAGGGGAAAGTGATGGAGGAACAGCACCGGCATTGTTTAAGGTGGAAATGGAGGAGAAAGTCTGGGCGAGAAGATCTGGTTTACCAATAGAAGAAATAGCTACAAAGCCATCAGAGTAGAAAAGAAGAGGGAAGGATGCTAAAGCAAAGTTGTTAGAAAGGTTTTTTGGCATGGTGCCAGGAGGAGTTGGAAGAACTTGAGTTGGCGAGTTGAGACCACTTAGTACGGATGAAATTATTTTTAGCAAAGAACAGACTTTGCATGATTCCGGGCAGAAATTTAAAAAAAGATATGATTCAAGGGTGGTTTGGCTCCAGAACCTTTTCTAGGTCCTCTCCTTATTGTGAAGAGCATTAGAAGAAGCGTGAGTAAATCAAAGCTTTCTTGCATTAGTCAAAGGGTATAAGAAAAGAAAGTATGCTTCCATGCCCGAAAGAATAACCTCCATAATGCACGACACACACTCAGATGGCTCCCGGTCATGGAAGCAATAATCATTCCAGGGAATTTCAACAAAGTGCTGCCTGAGGGCTTTCCGATCAGCAACTCCAAAGCACCACAACTGACGTCTCTTTGGAGGATCCACAGGCTGTACTGGAGCAATAGGACAGGTCAAGGTAATAAGGTTGTGACCAGAGGAGCCCAATGGAGATGAGTGATTAACAGCATAAGCAGAAGGAGTAGTTGTAAGGATGAGGTCAAGTATGTTGAAACTCTCTTCAAGGCAGTCATGAATACAACTACGGTACTGTACAAGCTGCTCTAGGTTATTAACCCGAGGATTGCGAGCCACAGCTCAGGCTGGGGAGCGCCACATTGCAAGCCACAGCTCATGCTGTGCTGACTTCAAAAGTTTCTCACAAAAGTTCCGGCCACAGTAGCCACCAACTAACCCTAGCAGCAGGTAAGGGAATCTCTGATCTTCTTATAGCACCATGCCTCCCAGCTCCAGTAGGCCTGTAGGCATCATGGGGGGCAGAAGTGATTCGTCGTCTCCTGACGACCCACAACCCTGTCCTTCCCGCAGTCATGATGGGGCCAGGCACACACAAAAAAAAAACATTATTGAAAAAAGGGAGAGTGAAACGAAAGCTCAATGAACGTGACAATGAAGATGAAAGAAAGAATGGCAAAGCAACGAAAAAATGCAGTAAGCAGAGGCAAGTAGCCCAGAGAGGGAGAGAGTGAGGGAGGTGGTGATTCACGCACCTTCCCACTCACATCTGTCTCCCCACTACCACCACCACGACCTGATGAGAATCTAACACTGAGCAAGTTTTTTCTGCTTTAATTTGTTCCTGATGATCTTTCCTCCTTGTCTTGAAACTGGATGCAATGCTGTACTATAACATCAATATGCGTCTGTTGACAAAGGTGACTGTCAGCTTGCTGGAGTAGGATGCATGAGAAAGACTATGAAGTGGTATCACAAGTTATTTTTCCATTTATTGGATGTAACAATGCTCAATGCCTATCATGTGTATTGTATGAAAATTGGAAAAATCTAAAGTTCAGAGATTTTTTCTATAATATTGTCTATGAACTTTTAGAAAAGAATGGGACAGTGCTAAACTCAGTGAGAGGAAGACATAACACACGGAGTGTTGACAGGATCATGTACAAGGAATATATGACTCTACACTACCTGGAGTTTTTCCCACTAAGTGCACAATGATGCAAAACAGAGAGAGATAGAGTGTTGTGTGTGTAGAAACACAAGCGAACGTTTTTTATACCGTATCAGGAGATAATCTTCTCCTCAACTCCTATCCCACATGGCCGTTGCGACTCCTCTCACCATGTGTGACACCCACTCACATGCGCAACCTTACACCTATGACAACACCCAGATGAAGGTTTATATAATTATATTTTCTTCACTGTTTTATTCCCTGCATGTATGCATTTTATATTTCCTTATCATATATAAAAACATATTGCTCCTTTCTTTACATATAGCTATACAGTATATTACATTTACAAAATGCGAAAATAGTTTGATAAGTAAATCTGTAATAAATGGAGAGTACCATAATGTACATATACAAATGCCGAAAACATATATAACAACAAAACAGCCTCATACAGTGCCCCAGTCCCTCCCCCACAGCAAACTTACACATGGCACTACGTAAAGACGGAGAGTTTTTTTTTTTTTTTTTTTTTTTTTACAGATGATGCACTGGATGTGTATCTTCAATTTTATAATTAAAAAAAAAAAAAAACTTTTTTTCTCGTTTTTTGCTCACCAGGGGATGGGATATGAAAGGGTAACTGCGCAATCCACGGTTTAAGGATAGAAAAGATGTAGGCTTGTTCACCAGGTGGATCAGTGAAAGAAGAGGAGAGCCAACGGTGCTGGTGCACATTAGAATAGAGATTTCAGAGAAAGGGGAAACGAATAGGATGTGTTCCATCGTAGAAGTAAGATAATTGAAGAATTTTCCATAGTCAGTAGAACTGTGGGACAAGAAAACGGCACAGATATATTTAGTCAGAGAATGACAAGAAAACCAAAGTCAGAGAGTAAAGAATTCAGAAGAAACAAGTTCAGGAATACAGAAGCAAGGTAAGTCGTTGTGTACATAAACACAACAGCCACCTTTGGTTTTGAAATGAGTATAGAGAAAGTAGTAGCATACAGAAAATGGTTTGCTATCAGTTGCCTCAGACAGCTGAGTCTCAGTTAAGAAGAGAAGGTGAGATTTAGAGGAGATTTGGTGCTCAACAGAAAGTTAGAGGAAAGGCCGCGAATGTTGCAAAAATGAAGAAGTGAGTCAGACAGTGGTTCCAGGCAGCTCATTGAATCATCTTTTGGAGACGGGCGGATGGTGGGGGATTTATGGTCCCCCTCCCTGGGGACACTGAGGCTACGTTAGTAGATGCCATTTTTTTTATATTTAAAAAAAAAAGTGTAGTGTGTAATGCACATGTAGTTTGCTATTGACAGTTAGAGAAACTTGTATTGGCGAGCATGCTGACCTACACTCTCTGTTACTGAAACACTGAAACAGTTCAGCAAAGAGGGATGGTCAGGAATTAGTCCCATGGGCCTGTGAAACAGGAGTACCAGCTCTCCCTGTCATCAACTTTCCATCCTATTTTGGAGCACGGCCCTGTCCGACTGCTTCTACGGTTGTAAAGTTATGCATCGAATTTCATGCTCTTCTTCTCAATAATGTTTTATTTATGTGATTTTTTTTTTTTTTGGTGCAATTTTACCTCAGTTTTTATGCTAAATAATTTACTGTGTTATACAGTGTAAGAAAACTCTGGTATGTTTTGCATGTCTCTGATTTGGCTACAGTTGTAGCTAGGGTATACTCGAAGATTCGAGTCTATGCAAGAACTAGAGGGCTTTCAGTTTAGACTAAATAGTAGTTCAATGTCAGTGCAGATTGTATAGCTCTGGTACTTGTGAAAATATTGAAGTGTAGTTGGCAAGCACTAAATGTAATCATTTGGAATATAAAGTCAATGAACATGAGAAGCTTGTTTACATACAATGCCAGAGCTGATCTTGTGTGCTGTACACCAAAAAGCTGATCATAAGAAAAATAACTAATGGGCAATGTACTTCCTGTACTGTACTACTGCTGTTGAAGCCTTTGACAGTGTAGAACAAGGACGTAACTGTGGTGTCAGGAGTGAGATCATTAAGTGCTACAATGAGTCTAACCTTTGACATGGAGGCAGAAGGTGTACAGACACGAGGCCAAGGAAGGCAAGAGGAGGCAATGCTGGCTGTAATTATGAAGATATAACAAGCACAGATGAAGGAGAGAAAGTACTCAAAGAACAATTACAGATACAGAATGAATTACAGCAAGAACTCGAAGGACAATTACAAGCAAAGAATTTAGAAATCAAAGAATAATGGCAAGCACAGAGTGAACTGCTAGGGGCACCAAGTGAAGAACAGGAAGATTTCAAGAATGAAATCAAAGAACAATTACGGGCACAAAGTGAAGAACAAAAAAATATATAAACAGCTTGACGAGGAATTACAGGAGCAACAGAGGGAATTACGACTGAGGAAGCAAGGACACCTAGATGCTTTCATGGAGAAAATGAAGAACAACAACAGTTTAAGGAGGAAGTAGATGCCAAGATAGAGCAGCAGAAGTATGAGGTATGCAAAAATGTGATGGGGTGTAGACAGCATGAGACAACCAGTTGAGGCATCTAGACGGCCATTTGAAGAAAACTTGTGAGAGCATTAACCTGTGGATTGCACAATTACCCTTTTTTTTATCCCACCCCGTGGTGCGGAAAAAATGAAGAAAAAACATTTTTTTTTTTTTTAGTTTTTGTTTATTATAAGCTTGAGGATAAACTTCCAAGGCATTATCTGGTGATACAAAAAATAATCTCCCTCTCTCCATCTTTGCATAAGGCCATGCTTAAGTTTACGTAGGGGAATAATAAAAAAAAAATACAAAAACAAAAAAAGTGTTTTTGTTTATTATAAATTTGAAGCCAAACATCCAGGGCATCATCCAGTTCAATGAATAAAAAAATCTCTCTGTCTTTGCAGAGCATCATGCGTAAGTTTGCTTAGGGGTGGAGTAGTTAATGGTGATGCACGGCCAGCACAGCCCGAGCTGTGGCTCGGAATGCAACGCTACACATCCTGAGCTGTGGCTCGCAGTCCACGGGTTATGTTTGTAGAGAAATATTGCACTGCTGAGATTTAGTTAGTGTACAGGGAGCATATATTTAAAAAAAAAAGACACTGTATGGTGGATCTTGATGAATCCCAAGCATCTAAAGGTAGCATTACAGGGCTGAATAATCAGAATGCAGAAGTTCTGAACTTAATTATGATGCCTCAGTTTTTTGGCCTCAAACCAGTGAAGTGCATGGCTATAATGGGGGTCCAATTAAAGAGAAACCCCAGGAATTAGATAGTAGTGTATCTTGGGAAATAACCACGCACAGTATGAGTTACTTGCTGATCAGAATGGATAGGATGAAAGGCAGATTGCTACTAGCCTCAATGGTGCCATGATGGAAATTCTGGGCCACATGTCCGTAGATGAGAGGAACAGCTATCAGTCCTTAGTAAAAGTACTGGAGCACAGATATGGAACCATGTATCAAATGGAACCATGTACCAAACTAAGATTTACAGAGCAAGAATCTGGAGCCACGTATGGGCCCGAGGAGAATCCCTACAGCAGCTTGCTTATGACCTGAAAAATGTGGCATACAGGGTGTGCCCTGGAGCAGCACTTAACTTGTTGGCTATTCTTTTGAGGGACCAGTTCATCGATGCTCTTGATAGTGTAGAGTTAAAAGTGTAAGTGAAGCAAGCACAACTCAGAAGCATGCAAAACGCACTACCCAGGGCTCTAGAATTTTAGTCGTAAAAGCCAGGACATTGGAAAGAGGACAGCTACAAGTGGAAGAGGGAACAGGCGAAGATCAGAGGAGGTTGCTGGTTTTGTGAGAAGCCAGGACACAAAAATGTTGATTGTTACAAATGGAAGAAGGAGCGAGAATGCAACATTGCAAGGAAACCCACGATTGCAACAAACGGGTGTTGGTCATGTGGTAAGGTAGGACACTTCAGCTATTATTGTCCAAATGAGAAGGACGGCAAGAAGAAGGCTGCAGAAGATAAGGAGGAGGGTAAATTAGTACAGGCTGGTGACAACAGGCAACAACCAGCCAGTTTTTCCCAAGAAACCCCACCACTGAGGAAATGCAAAAGAACCTTGATTGATAGTGTGCTAGAAGACGGAAGAACAGACAGCAAGCAGTGTTGTAGGAATCGGAATCTTAGGAAGAAATGCCACTGTGCTGTAGTTACAGGGCCAGTGTCAGATAAAGAAAACCTGAAGAGGTTGCAGGTGGAGGATGCAAATTTACAACCAGTGTTAGAGTTGTTGTAACAGTACAATGCAACCATCTTGCGAAGAGGTTTCCAGGTTCAGCTTTGTGACTATGAGTTACTGGAGTCAGTGGAACCTTCTTCGTTTGAGCAACAGACTATTGGAACATCAGTGGGAGATGCCCAGTGGCATCATCAAGTATTGGCAACTGGTGATTCCGAAGAAAATGAGGTCTGGGATCTTGGATGAATCTGATAGCCAGATCTGTAGCGGGCACCTGGGAGTGAAGAAAACTCCAAGTCAGCTGCGACAGAGGTTTTACCAGACTGCCATATGTCACGATGTTGAAGAGTGGTGTCGGGCCTGTGATGTATGTTGTGCCAAGAAAGGAACCAAGAAATGTTGTTGCGCCACTCTCGATCTGTACCAAATGGATGCACCAATGGAAAGAATCGCGATGTACACTGCTGGACCTCTGCCACTCACTGAAAGAGGAAACCAGTATACATGTGTCGCCATGGACTACTCCACAAAGTGGCCAGAAACCTATGTCATCCTCGATCCAGAGGCTGCGACTTTTGCTCAGTTGTTGGTTTACCAATTCTTCTGTTGTTTTTGGCTTGCAACAAGAGCTACATTCAGACCAGAGTAGAAACTTCGAGTCTGCTGTGTTCCATAAGTGCTGCAAGTTACTGGAGATCAAGAAGACCAGGACAACCTCACTAAGACCACAGTCAGATGCGGTGGTGGAGAAATTCAACTGGACCCTGGGAAAAGAAATGGCCAAGTACTGCATAGAAAGACAAACGGAATGGGACCAGAAATTATCTGCATTGGTGATGGCATATCAGTCTGTATGCCACATGTCTACTGGCTACACCCATGCAAAACTGATGCTGGGCCACGATTTACATTTACCCGTTGACTTGTTAATGGCAAGACCACCTGGTGAAGAGCTGCCTATAGACTGAGGTACATCATCAAGTGCATGGAGCTCCTATGTTCTCAGGGGAGGTGATGAAACGCATGTATGATGCCAAGACAAGTAAGATGAGCTTCAAGTATGGTGACAAAGTTTGGGTATACAATCCTCCGCAGAAGAAAAGACAGTCTCCGAAGCTGCAGAGCCTGTGAGATGGGCCTTACACTGTGTTGGACTGCCAATCAGACATAATGTACTGGATTCGTGGAGGTAGGAAATCTTGCCCAAAAGTGGTATACGTGAACCATCCGTGGCAGTAACATGGGCCAGGAGAGTACAACTGGGAAGTCTCTCAGGAATCATGCTCACCTGCAGTGGAGGATGTCGAGGAGGACCACTGAGCTGAAGTACAAGAGGAAGATGACAATTTCCCAGGGGAAGAAGTGCATCAGGAAGAGGACCGAGACATTCCAGGAGGGGTGGACTGTGTGGAGGAGCAAGGACGTCATCAGAAGTGGCATAGAAGACGCAATAAGATGAACAATTATTTTGTGCATAATTATTTATTTTGGATTAAGGATTATGTTTGTATACATTGTGTAGTTTTGTTGGGACGACAAAAGGACTAGGGAGAGCGTAGTGTTGAGAAGGGGATTTGCCAATTAGGTAGTGCTGGAGTATTCCCGACAATTCTCAATTTGTTTTTCTCTACATATCAGTTTCCAGTTAGCTTCTACTTGTGAGCAGAGGTATTTTGTTAAGTTATGCGTTAAACTGTTTTGTTTTTTTCTCTGTAATTTACATGATTTTTTGTTAGATAATGTAATTTTATCTCAGTTGGCATGCTTAGTAATTTAGAGTGTTATGCAATGTAAGAAAACTCTGGCATGTTTTGGATGTCTCTGATTTGGCAACTGTTGTGGCTCAAGTATACTCGAATATTCGAGTCTATGAAAGATTCTATAAGGATGGGCGAGGGACTAGAGGGCTTTCAGTTCAGTTTGTTTTTAGTTCAGTGTCAGTGTGGTGACGATGCAGAGTGTATATAGCTCTGGTACTAGTGAAAACATTTATATGTAGTTGACAAGCATTAAATGTAATTATTTGGGAAATAAAGTCAATGAACTTGAGAAACTTGTTTAAATACAACACTTGAGCTTATTTATGTTCTGTACACTGAAAGGCTGACAATAAGAACAACTCTCTGGCAATGTCCTTCCTATACTGTACTACTGCTGTTGGAGCCTGTGGAAGTGGAGAATCGGGACATAATACTCTCTACCAGTATGCCTGATAACACACTTCATTAACCATTGGCGTATGCCTGAGGCTGTATGAAGTCCCATTGCCATCCTTTGGTACTGAAATTGACCACTATTTGTAGAGAATGCTGTGTATTTGCATGATTCTTCATCTTGCTCTATTTGTTAATATCCACTGAACAAATCGATTGTGGATAATCCGTATTTTTTGGCCCAATATTATGCAAGGTGTCACTTAACAATTGCATAGGAAGCCAGTCTGGGACTGTGTGTTGGTTTAACTTGCGATAATCGACATCCGCAAGCATTTCACTATTTTGTTTCTGCACAAAAAAAAAAAAAAAAAAAATGGTGGCCTCAATGGTTCTGTAATACCCAATTTTAACGTTTCGGAAAAAATAATGGTGGCTTCCATGATGAAACTGATGGTTCAATAATACTCAAACTTAACATTTCATAAACACATTTTTTTTATTTTTTGCTAGGGCATATTGTGAATGTGCAACTCTATATGCTGGTATATATAGTGGTTGTGTGTCCTGGTGAATGTTAATTTTATGCTTAATTAGGTTAGCACAACCAAATTCCTCCCCAGGTAATGCCGCTGTCTGCCTATGTTTCTGTAGCAAATCTAGTAGATCATTTTCTATATTAGAAGTCTCTGAGCAAATGAAATGCTCTTTCATGCAGTCTCTGTCTGACGAGTTTACTTTGCTCGATGCTCCAACTACTGTCACTTCGGATGTAGGAGCTGGGCAAATTGCTAAGATGCATATACAAGTTCCTTTCTTAATCTTCAAATCTCCATTCATGGTGTTATCTAAAGTTACATTAGTTCGTTTCGTTCGTTAGTCTCATCCTTGCCATTTACCCAACATAGGCCTAGAGCTCTAAACAGCAAAAGGCCATTTATTCTCATAGTCTCTTCTAATTCAGTGATATAATTTCTCAGTTTACTCTTTATAGTAACTTTCAAGAATGATTTTGGTGGTGATTTCATATTATAATTAATGCTTGCTGGATGAGTGAGGAAATCATGACTAAGTTGTGGGTGAGAGATGAGAGATGGTGATTGAAGGCCGCTCTAGGTGACCATTTTCTATGGGGGATTGTAAGTCAGACTAACTTTTTATATTTTTGTTTAAAGGCTCTTGTGACTTAAGTTTTTTATCATTGTTGGGTGCAGTATCTGGAGATGAAATTTCCTCTATGAACTCACTATCAAAGCTAATTCCATTGAAATGAGGCATCAACATTATATTGTGTACTCTCACTGTATTTAAGCAAATCTGAATATTTCCTCTAACTGAAAATTTTTCTACTACATAGAAGATAGCAGTAAATGGTTTTTGTGGTCTCTGTGAATTTGATGTCTAACTCAGTCATACCTATAACTGATATTTCTTTACCATCCACAGTGTATAAAGTCATGTATAAGTCAGACTCATCCAAAAATGTCAATTTTCTTCTGTTCCTAAAATTTGTTTCTAACTCATTTTGAGTTATCAAATTAAATGATAGGTCTGAATCCAAAAATAAAGAAATCTTTTGATCTTCATAGACGGCAGAAACCAAAATGTTTTCATTTCCAAAACTACATCCTTTGTTTACTATTTGTGTATTTGGTAGTTTTATGTGTTGTCATCTTTTGTCCTGGTACGACCTTCCCCCAACTTATAGACAGATACTACAGCCTGAGGTCCAGTGACAGACAGATTTGTGATTCTTTTTGCCTTTTCCCTGTCTTCTTTATTCTCATTGTAACACTCAGATTTTGTGTGACCAGGATTTGCACAATAGTAAGAGACAGTATCTCTCGAGTTCGACATTAAAGGTGATTTCTTATTTTTTGTTCACTTTGTTGGTCGATATCTACTTGGATTACAGCCTGACTTTTGTGCCAGCCTGTTGCCCAGTTTGCAGGAATGAGTCCGTGAGCTCACTTGTCTGTTTGTTTTATTGTATTTTGGTCGAGATTGTCTTTGGTCTTTCCCTGGACTTCATTTATTTTCCCGTGGAACAATCTTTGGTATTTTCATCCCTGTCCTATTAGCCTGCAATGTGTCAATCACACCAGTTTTGCTACCGTTTAATTCCACCTCATAAATGAAATCACTCATGCACCTGCCTGGATTATATGGTATTGATTCTGCGATTTTGAGAACTCTTTCTGGCAATTTACATAGAGCTGCTGTGTACCCAGTGATGTCAATGACTTGCATTGGTGACATATTACCGTTATCTGTGACCCAGTATGAGTTTCCCAGGTTAGCTAATGTTGTTTTCTTAATCGTGCAAACATCTGCTGTTATTTCCCAGAGATCTGAGCGGAGTGTGTTCGCCTCAGTAGGTCCACAATTTTATGAAGTTATGGGGCTATACAGACAAGAAAATTCCTGCCTCCAGAGAATTTCCTGAGAAATTCTGACTTAAACTCCTCAAATATTAGAGCACTCAAAAGCTTGTCTGACTTCAGCAAATTGCCAACTGGGCAATGTTCCTGATTTATTCTAGCTGAAAAAAACATTAATGTTTTCCTTTTCATTTGTAATGTTTCTTCTAACGAAATATTACTGACATTCGTCTATTACCGTATGGACATTGATTCTGTCCATATCTGTACCAGCAAATATTATGAGATTTTTATCCTCATGAAAAACATCCACTGGCACTGGAGTCATACTGGAATTTTGTGGAGTAGGTGTTGTACTGCTACTTGCTGTATCTGTGTTAACAATCTTTGTTGGGTGTCTTTTCAATTTGTCATTTATGAGAAATTCGTATGTTTTTCCTGACCTCATTACTTTATGACTTGAGTTGTTAAAATTATTGTGTGTGGTAAACTTATTTAAATTTCTATTCTATCCATCTATTGCCAGACGCCTCAATCCCGTTTGGGGTGGCCACAAACAAATCGCCTCCAAGTCGCCCTATCCCCCGCCATTTCACTCCCCTGCTCCCAACTCACACCCCCCTCTCTCATATACCTCTCCACCCCATCTCTCCATCTCATCCTCGGCCTCCCCCACACTCTTTCCCCCTCCACCTCACTCACATACACTCTCTTCGTCAGTCTTTCACCCTCCATCCTCTCCACATGGCCAAACCACCTCAGTGTGTTCCTCATAACGCTTCCTATCACATCCACATCAACACCACAACGCTCCTTTATATCCTCATTCGTCAGCCTGTCTCTCCATGTGACTCCACAGGCTCCTCTTAAATAACTCATTTCCACGGCTCTCACTCTTGACTTGTGTCCTTCCAACAACGTCCAAGCTTCACTTCCGTACGTTAGAGTTGGTATCACAATACTGTCATGTAGTAACTTTTTCACTTCCATGCTCACTTCCCTGTTTCTTATCACTGCTTTCAAAGAACCAGCAACCTTTCTTCCCTGCTGTACTCTTTCAAGCACTTCACCCTCCAAACCTCCATCCTTACTCATCACACTACCCAAGTACTTAAACGTACTCACATTTTCCAATTCCTCACCATCCAACCTCGCTGTACATTCACTGGCTTCACCTCTCTCAAAGACCATCACTTTACTCTTCCCTATATTCACCTTTAGATTCCGTTTCTTACACACTCTCTCAAACTCATCCACCAAGCCTTGCAGCTCCCCTTCGTCTTCACTCAACAACACGGTATCATCTGCAAACAACAGTACAGGGAGTTTCCAAACACTATCCTCTCTCACCAGGGCCACTCCAACATCCACTACCCTACCTTGTACCTCTTTTATTACCCCATCCATGTACAGACTGAACAACCATGGAGACATGACACATCCCTGTTTCAACCCAACTTTCAAAGAGAAAAATTCACTTAGTTCACCATCCACACGCACTGCAGCCTTCGCACCATCGTACATACTCTTCACAGCATTCAACAACTTCCCCTCTATTCCATATATTCTTAACACTTTCCACAATCCTAGTCTATCCACCCTGTCATATGCTTTCTCCAAATCCATGAAAGCCGCATACAACTTCTTTCCCTTCTCTAGAAACTTTTCCACTAGAGATCTGAGAATGAATATCTGATCTACACAACCTCTTCCCTTCCTAAAGCCTCCCTGTTCTTCTCCAACTAATTTCTCTGTTCTTTCTCTAACTCTGTCAATAAGTATCCTACCATACACTTTTCTTATTATACTAAGAAGACAAATGCCCCTATGATTACCACACACTTCTTCTTCCCCTTTTCCTTTGTCAAGGGAATAATTATACCTGACTTCCAATCCTCCGGGACTCTACCTTCCTCCCAGGCCAATCTGCACATCTTCCACATCCATTCTACTACTATCTCTCCCCCATGCTTCAGCATTTCACCACACACTCCATCAATTCCTGGGGCTTTCCCTGATTTAACTTTCTTCATTGCTTCCACAACTTCTATCCTCTTGATTTCTTCCTGTCTTCTCACCTCCCTCCTTCTTCCAGCCATTCCCCAGCCACTTATACTCGCATTACTTCCATCCTCCACGTTCAACAATTCCTTAAAGTGTTCTCTCCATCTGCTCACTTTTTCTCCCTTCTCCACTAGTAATCTACCATTTTTATCTTTCACTCCCCTGCTAACTTCACTTCCACCCTGTCTTACTCTTTTCGCCTCTTTCCAGAACATTCTCTTACAGTCCCTCCACTTTACACTCAAATTCCTTCCACATTCCTCATCCACTCTCTTCTTACTCTCTCTTACTAATCTTTTTACCTCTCTCTTTCTTTCTACATATAACTCCCTCTTCCGCCTCTCAACTTCTTCCACGCCCCTATTTCTCATCCATTCATTGTATGCTTTCTTCTTTTGTGCCACAGCCCGTTTCACCTCTTCAGTCCACCACGCTGTTCCTTGCACCCCCCTCCGTCTTCTCTTCCTTCCACACACCACATCACATGCTGCACATATTTCTTCTGTAAATATTCTACACACACCTTCCACGTCCCCCATCTGCTCCAGCTCATATTTGCCCAATCGTTCCTCCACTTCTCTCTTATACTCTGCCTTTTTCTCATCCTCTTGTAACCTTTCCACTCTCCTTGCAACTACTCCTTCTATTATTGTGTGTAGTAAACTTATTTAAATTTCAGTATTTAAATATGAAAACAGACTAGTTATCATTTTTATTTCCTTCAGTGAAATCAGCCCCAATATAGAGGCATTAAAAGAATTATATAATTATATAGTGCAAATTGGAGGAAATGTAAGGAAAAGACAGGGTGCCAGAGAAGTTAGCTGGGGAGTGAAGGATAAAAATGGTATATTACTAATGCAGAAGGAAGGTAAAAGTTAGCAGATGAAGGGAACACTTTAAAGAATTGTTGACCATAGAGAATGAAAGTAATGCAAGTATAAGTGGCTGGGGAATGGCTGGGAAAAGAAGGGAGGGGAGAAGAGAGGAAGAAATCAGTAGGATGGAAGTTGTGGAAGCAATGAAGAAAGATACAATGGGGAAAGCCCCAGGGATTGATGGAGTGTTTGGTGAAATGCTGAAGCATGGTGGAGAGAGAGTAGTAGAATGGATGTTGAAGATGTGCAAATTGGCCTTGGAGGAAGGTAGAGTCCCTAAGGATTGGATGTCAGGTATAATTATTCCCCTGCATAAAGGAAAAGGGTATAAAGAAGTGTGTGGTAATCATTTGTCTTCTTAGTGTAATAGGAAAAATATATGGTAGGATACTTATTGAAGGAGTTGGGAAATAACAGAGGAATTAGTTGGAGAAGACTGGGCGGTTTTAGGAAGGGAAGAGGTTGTGTAGATCAGATATTTATTCTTAGATCTTAAGAGGAAAAGTTTCTAGAGAAGGGAAAGAAGTTGCATGCAGCCTTCGTGGATTTGGAGAAAGCATATGACTGGGTGGATAGAGAAGGATTATAGAAAGTATTAAGAATATATGGAGTAGATGGGAAGTTGCTGAAGGCCGTGAAGAGTATATATGAGAGTGCTAAGGCTCCAGTGCGTGTGGACAGTAAAGAGTGAATTTTTTTTTCTGAACGTTGGATTGAAACAAGGATGTGTCATGAATACATGGTTGTTCAATCTGTATATGGATGGGGTTATAAAAGAGATACAAGGTAGGGCAGTGGATGTTGGAGCGGCCTATATAAGAGAGGGCAGTGTTTGGAAACTACCTGTACTGGAGTTTGCAGATGATACTGTGTTGTTAAGTGAAGATGAAGGGGAGCTGCAAGGATTGGTGAATGTTTGGGAGAGTGTGTAGGAAACGGAATCTAAAGGTGAATGTAGCGAAGAGTAAAGTCAGTGAATGTACAGTGAGGCTGGATGAGGAGGATATGGGAAATGTGAGTGTGTTTAAGTACTTGGGTAGTGTGATGAGTTAGGATGGAAGTTTAGAGGGTGAAGTGCTTGAAAGGGTTTAACAGGGAAGAAAGGCTGCTGGTTCCTTGAAAGTAGTGATAAAAAGGTGAGCATGGAAGTGAAAATGCTGCTACTTGACACCATTGTGATACCAGCTCTAACGTATGGAAGTGAAGCTTGGACCTTGTTGGAGAGACAGAAGTCAAGATTGAAAGCAGTGGAAATGAATTATTTGAGAGGAGCATGTGGAGTCACATGGAGAGATGGACTGGCAAATGAGGAAGTGAAGGAGCGTTGTGGTGTGAATGTGGATATGATAGGAAGCATTAGGAGAAACACATTGAGGTGGTTTGAACATGTGGAGAGGATGGTGCGCGAGAGCGTGACGAGGAGAGTGTATGTGAGTGAGGTGAGGAGGGGGAGAGGGAAGGGGAGGCCAAATATGAGATGGAGGGATGGAGTGGAGATGTATATGAGAGAGGGGTGTGTGTGCTGGGAGTATGGGAATGATATGGCGGGGGACAGGGCAATATGGAGGAGATTTGTTTGTGGCCATCCCTTAATGGTTTAAGGTGTCTGGCAATAGATAGATAGCTGTAACACTTGTTAATATGTAACCCTAGTACAATAATGGGCAGGTAATGTCTAATTTCTTCAGGAAGAGATAAAGTACACTTCCCCTAGCCCAGACAACCAAGAATTTCACATGGTATATGCCAAACGCCTCTGATCAGATGCCCGAAATGTGGCTGACACACACACGCACATGCGTATGCACACATACGCCCACATATTTGTTCGCCAGAAGTTTCAGCAGCAATATATAGTTAGGAAGTCAGAGATAAAAGTCAGAAGGATAGAGAAGGAGGTAGAGCAGAGAAGGAGGCTAGAGAGGGTAAAACAAGAGGATGGCAGCAAACACAAACTGCCTCTGACAATACGCGGGTCACATCACGCCGTCCAACTTTTTCATTCAAGTAACTGTTTCTCAATAAACTCAGTCAACCCCAATCTGATTATACATCACCTCCATTTATGATACAGTAGAGGAAGGTGTGATAGAGAAGGCCTACAATGGCATCTCGTACAACGCCTCACCATGACTCTTTCTCCTGGTACAACTCCCATCGACGATACGACCAAAAACTTCTTTCTGAATCACAGCACCCCGGCTACATCCATCTCTATTTGGTTACAGCAGCAAACCTGAACTGACTACAATTATTTTATGTTTCACGACTTTATATCCAGCAGTCGACTCTCCTGAACCACTACAAGGGCAGCATAATCGACATTGGTGGAATCAACATTTTACATGCAACAAGCAGCTACAATCAACAGTGGTGAAGTGTCAGGGGAAAAAGTGCAAGTACATCAGAGTTCTGTTGGAAAGGCAAGCTGACTGCAGCATAACACGTTAATCATACCAAGTGCCTGACAACACCTCGGCTATGTCAGCCGACATTTGGTAAAAGACGACACTTACAGTACGATAACAACAGTAAACAACGATAAACTATGACCATCAACATTAACAAACGCAGTGAATTGGTAAAAGAAAATAGAACAACAGCGGTATACACGGGCAGTAAAAATAAGACAAGAAGCCTACTACACTAAACGACTGCTCTACAAGCAACAATTATCAAACTACTTAGCTTCAACGCAGCTCTACGATTTTAACTCTACAATTTACAAGACTTCAAGTATCAGCAAGTTACAAGTAACAAGTCTGTGAGAAAAATCAACAATCTTCTACAAGCCTACAAGTTAATCACAACAAGAAAGAAGCAAGAATAAAGTAAGAAGGAACAAGTAAGGAAGTGAAGTAAAAAAAATATATATAGGGAAAGCAGAAAAGGAAGGAGTAGGAAGCAACATCTGCTGACCTGCAGTTTTGACATGATGAGCTGTGTTAGCACAACAACAGCCGACCTCTGACACCCCAACAACACTCTTCCCTACCACCACAACGAGACCTCAGCATCTGCAAATCATCTAACCATCCCGCCACTGACACCAAATGCAGATAGACGTACAGTAGCTGAGGTGTTAACTGGATAGAGAAGGGTTGTATCATCAATAGGAGTGACACCAGGCAAGGGAGTACTATAATGGTGAGGCATTGTAGGAGATGTCAGTGTAGGCCTTCTCTGTCACACCTTCCTCTCTTGTATCGTAAGTGGAGGTGATTTCTAGGCAGATTGGGGTTGATTGAGTTTACTGAGAAACGGTTACTTGAATGAAAACGTTGGACAGCATGACGTTACCCGTGTATTGTCAGTAGCAGTTTGTGCCTGCTGCTGTCCTCCTACTTTACTCTCTCTCAACTCCCAACCTCCTTCTCTGCTCTGCCTCCTTCTCTTTCCTTCTAACACCTACCTTTGATTTCCTGACTATTATAATTGCTGCTGAAATTCCCGGCGAACAAACATGTGGCAGTATGTGTGTGTGTGTGTGTGTGTGTGTGTGTGTGTGTGTGTGTGTGTGTGTGTGTGTGTGTGTGTGTGTGTGTGTGTGTGTGTGTGTGTGTGTGTGTGTGTGTGTTGGCCACGTTTCCCACACCTGATGAGAGGTGTTTGGCATGTGTGAGATTCTTGGTTGTCTGGGCTAGGGGATGTGTACTTTAACTCTTCCTGAAGAATTTAGACATAACTACCTGCCCATTATATATTGTACAAGTGTTGTATATTAACAACAGTTACATGCCTATAACTATTTTAATGCCTCTATAGTACAAGTTAATATATAAATAAACAAACTGTTTCTCTGGTGTAGGTACCGGTAATGAAAAACGTTAAGTATCGTGTCCATACCCCCTCCTCTCTCTGTTCCTTTCTTGTTTTTCTTTGGTGCCTAACATCCAACTTAAGGGAAGGTGTTACGTGGCTGTGTCTTATCTCAAGGCGCTCCATCCGACATTGCCAATACGACTGGATGAAAAAGTATAACCCCCCCTCCAAAACAAAAATCGCTTCTAGGACACATTCCAGATGCAAATAAAAAGTGACGAAAACAGTTCTGGATATCACCAGGTGTAGACATGAAGGGCTGAAAATATCAGGTAACTCTTGTACTGGACACCTGGACAGAAGAGAGAAGAGGACACTACTCCTGTTTCACCAGAATTTAGGAGAGCTCAGAAGGAGAGCGGCGATAGAATCGGCAGGGTGTAGGGAGGAAGGCATAGCAACTTGGAAGAGAGAGAGAGAGAGAGATAGGGAGATAGCTAGCGGGACTCTACTTTATACTTCGCTCTGTGTGAGAGACTTGTTAATATTTCCAAGACAAATAAAAATAGTCCCATACTATTCTTTACCTCTCCTTGTCATTGAATGACAAATGGGAAAGAAGATTATCTACTTACAAAGCTACTCAAGTATAACAACCGCTCGTCCACAAGTCTTATATATATAACTTCTCTACAAGTAACTACAAAGTTTTTTTTGACATATAAAACGTAAAAAATCTAAAGAAAAAATAGATTTGTTATGGAATAGATACAGATGACACAATAGTGAGAGGGCATATAACAACTATAAACAGGCAAGAAACGATTATACAAGGATAAGGAGAGAAGCCCAAAGACAGATTGAGGAAGACATTTTAAATAAAAGTAGTGACCAACCGAAGGTATTTTGCAGTTACATCCGAAGCAAAACCAAAGTTAAATAGAGTCCAATATGGACAAGATCATCTATACACAAGAGAAAGATATTTGTAAAGCACTAAATAAAAATTTCCAGTTCTTACAAAAGAAAATTATATTGAGAGAGATGATATGGAAGAGGCATGCCCACACATATTACCAGATACACAATTATCAGAAAAAGATGTACAGGAGGAGTTAAGTAAGCAAAACAAAGGAAAGGTAAATGGTCCTGACGAAAGTTCATGTTGGGTGCAACATGAATGAGCAAAAGGTTAAGTAGACCAATATCTTTAATATTCAAGGAATCCTTGGGTCAAGGTAAACTACATGATATCTGGGAGAAAACAAACATTGTTCCCCTGTTCAGGAAAGGGAATAGACAAAATCCACTCAACTACCGACCAGTATCACTAACCTGTAAGATAATAGAAAAGCTGATAAGAAAAGTTTGGGTAAACCATCTACAAGAACACAATATGGTAACAGAAAGGCAGTTTGGTTTTAGAAAGTGAAAATCATCTGTTACTAACCTATCAAGCTACTATGATAGACGTGCAGAAACATTACAGAAAAGAGAAACATGGGTGGACAGTATCTATTTAGATTTCAAGAAAGCATTTGACAGAGTACCCCACCAAAGAGTTTATGGAAACTGTACAATTAAGGAGGAATCCAAGGCAACCTGTACTGCTGGATGCAAGATTTTCTCAGAAACAGGGAAATGAGGACAGTATTAAGTGGAAAGTACTCATCATGGAGGAAAGTGACTAGCAGAGTTCCACAGGGCTTAATGCTGGCACCAATTATGTTTTTAGTCTATATAAATGACATACACAGTAACACTAGAAATGAGAGCTATCTAAATATGTTTGCTGATGATACAAAAATACAAGGGAGAAATACTAACACAGATTCTTGTAGAAAGCTACAAGAAGAAATGAATAAACTTCATGAATGGAGCGATAAATAGCAAATGGAATTTAACGTGTACATGTGTCATGTAATTAAGTTTGGAAAAAGTGGAAAAAGACCAGATTGGGATTATAAACTAGGATGTAAAACCCTACATATATCAGAAAGAGAAGGACCTAGGTGTAATTATCATTAACAGACTATCTCTGGTTAACCACATCAAATTAGACAATTTTTAGGTCTGGCTGGGTACTATAGGTCATTCGTACCACAGTTCTCTCATATAGCCTTTCCTCTATTCCAACTACTAAAAAAAGATGCTGTATTCCAATGGGAAGAAGAACAAAAAAGGGCATTTAACAATCTACAAATTAAACTAACAAATGCACCTTGTTTAGCATATCCAGATTACACAAAATCATTTCTTATTTGTACAGACACATCAGTTAAAGGATTAGGGGCTGCACTGATGCAGGAAGATAAGAGGGAAAAATCAACCAATTGCATTTGCCAGCAGACAAACAAGAGGTGCAGAGAAAAATTACACTACAGACTTAGAGGCACTTGCAGTGGTTTTTGCATTACAAAAGTTTCGAGATTTGGTATATGGTTACGAAATCCACTTATTCACCGACCATAAACCACTGGTGGGTATGTTTAAAGAAAAACTCCTTTCTGGGAGGAAAGCAAGATGGAAATGTACAGTTAAAAACTACAATGCACAAATTCATTATATACAAGGTAAAATGAACATAGTAGCTGACGCATTATCTAGGAACCCGAACACAATTCAGGTCGCGACGTTAAATCTCAAAGGAAATATCCCAAACCACGAGGATATCGCAAAGGCACAAAGGCTTGACCCAATATGGTCTAAAGTTATATACAAGTTAGAAAGTGGAGATGACATACAATTACCCAAACTGCATGTCCCACTTGAACAATTCACAATGGTCAATAATACATTATACAAAATTAACTCTAAACAACCAAAACGCCAAAGAAATACTAACCAGTTGGTAGTACCTAATGACATGATACCCCAAGCATTACGATTGATACACGACAGCCCACATGCAGGACATCCTGGAAAGGATAAGACATTCAACCAAGCCCAGCTGTTATATTACTGGCCTTCATTACGAAAAGATATAAACAATCATATAGACAGATGCGAATCATGTGTGAAACACAAAGGATACCCAATCACACCTGCACCGATGGGTAATTACCCTGTACCACATCAACCATGGGACGTTGTCGCTGTTGATTTACTCAAGATGCCATTATCATACAATAATAACCTAAACTTATTCGTAGCAACGGATCATTTTTCCCGTTATGTCATTTTAGCTCCACTTAAAGATAAGACAGCAGAGACAGTAGCAAAGGCAATAACAGATAATGTAATATGTCGCTTTACTACCCCTAAGGTACTAATAAGTGATAATGGAGGAGAATTTAATTCTGAGATCTTACATGAAATATGTAAACAATACAACATCAAAAAGGTTAACGTTTTAGCCTATCACCCAGCATCGAATGGGTTGGTAGAGAGACAAAATAAAAAAGTATTAGATGTGCTACGACACATTCTCAGTGAAAATTATGCAAGCTGGGATGATTGGATTCCCAGAGTAGAAGCCTCAATTAATGGATCTATAAATAAATCCATAGGTGACACACCACATTTCATTATATATGGAACAGATAAAAAATTACCATATGAGCTGCTAGAAGGTGACAGCATGCCTATATACAATTACGATGATTACTCTAAACTCCGTTTACGTGAATTCCAGGACATTCACAAAAGAGTCAAAAAACAATTAACGATGTCCAAGGAAGAAATGACGGAGGCATTTAACAAGAAGACAAGAGAATCACCTATCAGCTTAGGAGACATTGTTTACGGTATCATTCATACGAGAGACAATAAATTATCCCCAAAATTTGAGGGCCCATACAGAGTAATTAACATAAAAGCAAACAAAGTTTTAATTGTCACTTTCAAGTGGCGAGGAGAATCAAGTTCATATTGACCATTTAAAACGAGTTTCAAGGGAATTATCCAATAATTATTCAGCCTCGGATACAACCGAACAGGCGAACGTACCTCAAGAAACCAAGCAAGAAAACAACAATGATTACAAAAAGAAATTAAGGTCATATACCAAACAATCAAACATAGGTGCAACTGTTCCAATCAAATCAACAGTAAATCATTTACGAGAATTAAATATCGATTTAAACTCCTTCTATAAATGAAATAACAATCAACCGTAACGCACATCATCACTATCATCGACCACAGCATGACCATATTAGGAAATTAATAGATTATTTTTTTTTCGGTACGATGAAGGGACTTATGCTATGGATTCTCCTCTACATAGCAAGAGGATATGTGCACTTAGACCCCCAACACATAGTACGACAAGGATGCCTCATAGCTCCAACGGCCACTACTACAATCGTTAAGGACGTCATGAGTACTGAAATAAGTCTAGATTACTTGTATGAATTACCTACTTATCTAGACAGACTTGCGACGCCGATGCGAACTCTGGACTTCATGATAGGAAATTATGTTTCACAAGCACATAACACCAAGGAAGTGAATGAAATGGTAAAGTTAGCGAAATGGAAACTAGAACAGGCAAAGTCAACTATGCTCATCATGATCCAAGATCTCCCATCTTATGGAACGGAGGTACTGAGCGACAGGAACAACATCACACGTACTCGCCAAAAACGCGGTTTGTTCGACCTGGGTGGCACAGTTCTTGGGAACATATTTGGATTGGCTACAGAGGATGACCTTAAAGAAATAAACAACAAATTTAATAAGATAGCTCAGGTACTAACATACCAAGATAAATTCATCACATGACAGAACTCAGCAATGAAGGCAATTGTGAAAAATTCTGAAAAAAGCAGAAAACATAGCTCTCGAGAGTGTAGATAAATTAAATGATATGGAAGGAAACATTACACTTTTCTAACACTTCTCCATCATCACAGAACATATTGACACGATTCTACTACAATTAGAGAACACTAGAGATCGTTTCAGGGCGCTTATGCAAGGAATTTCGAATGCTGGTGATGGCAAGATCACAACTGACTTACTCCCAGTTCATGAGCTACGTCAGATAGTTAGTCAAGGCATACATAAACATAAATTGAAGCCGTTGTTCCACAGTAGAGAATTCATGCAATATTATCCATATTTAGAAGCAACACTAACGCCAACATCAGTAGTAGTTCATGTACCATTCATAACTGAAGACCTGTTCACAGTATACCAAATACACCCCTTCCCCTATAAAAATAACAACACTTTGGTCATCATCAACATCAACACAGACACCGAACTCATCACAGTCTCCAAGAGACGGGACACTGTCACTTTCGCAAGTGAATCAACGATTGAACGAAAGTGCCGCACATCCTTACATGCTGTTCATCTTTGTCCTGCATACATTTTCACGTTTCAGCCTACTGATACAGTCTCTTGTGAAATGGCTATCATCAGAAATGACAATATTCATCATCATTGCAACTTCACTTTTGTTCCAGATAAACTTGTACACCATCAACGCATTGGACACTAACAGTTTTTTTTTATTTCCCTCATAACACATCAGTTTACATAGTCTGTCCAGATATACCACCATCTTATACATCTGCATCAGGATTATACATAGCACCAGACTACTGTGCGGTATTTACACCAGCCATGTCTACTTTATCCACCATCAATCACTACGCCATTCTCAATCATACACACAAACATTTCCACCCACTGCCTGATATGGACTTAAACATAAGCATAAGTATTAAGTTGACTTCACCTAAGTTTGAAACTATGCAGCTGATCAATGAAACAATGAAGCCCTGGGAAGATTTGAGTTTGAGTATGTTCAACCCATATTATGTGTATAGCGCAGCACCTACTGTCTTTATAATCTTCTGCATTGTATTTGCAGTACTGCTGTTCGCAATGCACAGAATGCATGCAAAAATTGCTAATTTGGAGTCATTATTTAGTGGGGGGAGAGTTAACATCCAAGTTAACCCCCCTGAATGAAGTGTACATATTTTGTATATAGTATTAATTATATATATATAAAAAGAAAAAAAAATACAAAGAAGAATGACCCATGTATGGCATACCAGTACCATTATCTTTAAATGAAATATTAATAACTCTTACCATAATCTTACTTTTAAACTGTTTTCTTTTTCTTCTATGTATGCATTTCACTACAATAACCCAAGTACATACTATATTACAGTTAAATAATTTACTTTTAATGCATTTATTCAAATATGTATACAACTTGTTTAAAGTGTAATATTACTGAATAATCACTATTTACTATAAATATTATATGTATACAATATTATAATCAATATTATGTACTAATAGATTAGCATATGTCAATGATAACTGCTGTTGGAGGACCTTCAGCTGCGCGGCCGAGCATATGTTATGAGTCCATATTATAATTACAAATCATAATAGACAAATAGATAAATAGATAAATAGACAGATAGACAGCTCTATGCGAGCCTGGGAATGGGAAATGATCTTGCAAGTTACACTGAGGAAAAGCTGACGACAGACTAGGAAGTAGCCAGTCAGGAGATGATGCAGTTAGTTGGTCAGCGATCACCAGGTGAACACACATACTCACACACACAGGCTTCTAGAACTTTCCAACCACAGTGAACACACGTGACACGACTCCTGTTTCACCAGAATTTACGAAAGAGAGCTCAGAAGGAGAGCGGCGATAGAATCAGCAGGGTGTAGGGAGGAAGGCATAGCAACTTGGAAGAGAGAGAGAGAGAGAGAGAGAGAGAGAGAGAGAGAGATAGGGAGATAGCTAGCGGGACTCTACTTTATACTTCACTCTGTGTGAGAGACTTGTTAATATTTCCAAGACAAATAAAAATAGTCCCATACTATTCTTTACCTCTCCTTGTCATTGAATGACAAATGGGAAAGAAGATTATCTACTTACAAAGCTACTCAAATATAACAACCGCTCGTCCACAAGTCTAATATATATAACTTCTCTACAAGTAACTACAAAGTTATTTTTGACATACAGAACGTAAAAAATCTAAAGAAAAAATAGACTTGTTATGGAATAGATACAGAAGACACAATAGTGAGCGGGCATATAACAACTATAAACAGGCAAGAAACGATTATACAAGGATAAGGAGAGAAGCCCAAAGACAGATTGAGGAAGACATTTTAAATAAAAGTAGTGACCAACCGAAGGTATTTTACAGTTACATCCGAAGCAAAACCAAAGTTAAATAGAGTCCAATATGGACAAGATCATCTATACACAAGAGAAAGATATTTGTAAAGCACAAAATAAAAATTTCCAGTTCTTACAAAAGAAAATTATATTGAGAGAGATGATATGGAAGAGGCATGCCCACACATATTACCAGATACACAATTATCAGAAAAAGATGTACAGGAGGAGTTAAGTAAGCAAAACAAAGGAAAGGTAAATGGTCCTGACGAAAGTTCATGTTGGGTGCAACATGAATGAGCAAAAGGTTAAGTAGACCAATATCTTTAATATTCAAGGAATCCTTGGGTCAAGGTAAACTACATGATATCTGGGAGAAAACAAACATTGTTCCCCTGTTCAGGAAAGGGAATAGACAAAATCCACTCAACTACCGACCAGTATCACTAACCTGTAAGATAATAGAAAAGCTGATAAGAAAAATTTGGGTAAACCATCTACAAGAACACAATATGGTAACAGAAAGGCAGTTTGGTTTTAGAAAGTGAAAATCATCTGTTACTAACCTATCAAGCTACTATGATAGACGTGCAGAAACATTACAGAAAAGAGAAACATGGGTGGACAGTATCTATTTAGATTTCAAGAAAGCATTTGACAGAGTACCCCACCAAAGAGTTTATGGAAACTGTACAATGAAGGAGGAATCCAAGGCAACCTGTACTGCTGGATGCAAGATTTTCTCAGAAACAGGGAAATGAGGACAGTATTAAGTGGAAAGTACTCATCATGGAGGAAAGTGACTAGCAGAGTTCCACAGGGCTTAATGCTGGCACCAATTATGTTTTTAGTCTATATAAATGACATACACAGTAACACTAGAAATGAGAGCTATCTAAATATGTTTGCTGATGATACAAAAATACAAGGGAGAAATACTAACACAGACTCTTGTAGAAAGCTACAAGAAGAATTGAATAAACTTCATGAATGGAGCGATAAATAGCAAATGGAATTCAACGTGTACATGTGTCATGTAATTAAGTTTGGAAAAAGTGGAAAAAGACCAGTTTGGGATTATAAACTGGCAAGTAAAACCCTACATATATCAGAAAGAGAAGGACCTAGGTGTGATTATCAATAACAGACTATCTCCGGTTGACCACATCAGTGAGAATGTACGGAACATGTATACATTCCTTGCTAATAAGAGAACAGCATTCACATACATAAATGAAGACATGCTGAGAAAGATAATAACGTCATTCATCAGACCAACCCTGGAGTATGCATCAGTAGTCTGGAATCCTCATCTCAAGAAATACCTAGATAAGGTTTAAAAAGTTCGAAGGGCTGCTACAAGATGGGTACCAAGCTTAAGGGATCTAAGCTACAAACAAAGACTAGAAAAACTAAATCTGCCAACACTACAGGAGAGACAGAAAAAAGGAGACATGATTATGCTATATAAATGTATCTCAGGGAAAGAGAAAATAGACATAAAGGAGTATATAAACTATGGGGAAACATCAGCAAGAGGACACTGCAAAAAACTGCATAAAAAGAGAGGTGATAAAGATGTAAGGAAATTCAGTTTCCCAAATAGGGCAGTTGATCAATGGAATGCACTACGGAATGAAATAGTGTGTGCCAAAACAATTAATATTTTTTAGGATATGTATGATAAAAGTGATTTAATACAAGGGACAGTACGAGCTTGACTCATTCCCGTTAAGATACAATTAGGTAAGAGCAATTAGGCGAGGTAAGAACACACACACACACACACACACACACACACACACACACACACACACACACACACACACACACACACACACACACACACACACACACACATTATTGCAGTACTCCACACAACAGCGAAGAAGGCCCTGTACGGCCGGCAACTACACAGCATGAGGAGTGTACGCCACACCCAGTCTCCGAGAAACCGGTGTGGTTTATGTTTGATATGTTCCTTGAGAAAAATCCCCGAGGAAATTTAAAATCTATGTGGTAAGGTGTGTAGTGCTGGATAATAAGAGATATGGCTGTAAAAGACTTTCGTGGATTTAATGAGGATGGAACTGAGCTTTTAATGTATTGAACATGTATCAGGCGGCCACACTGAAAGTATGGAACATGTCAGGCAGTGCTGAATATTGTCCCATGTGGCTCATCATCTTCCTTTGATTTCCTGACCGGAAAATACTAAAAAGATCTTTTTTTATTTATGCGAGGAAGAAGGAACCAAAGGCCACGAGCCCGCAACAACTGTTCCTTCCAAGAGAAAAAAATACAAGATAAAGTCAAATTCAAGATCCGATCATTTCGAGATGCATGGACACACTGCTTTTGAAAGACTGGAGATCAGAGGAAGCAGAATATACAGACAGAGGGAGACTGTTCCAGAGCTGACCTGTTGCATAAATGAAGGACTGGGAGAAACGGTTAATTCTTGCATTAGAGAGTTGGACAGAAAAGGGATTTGAGTTTGCTGCCAGACGGGTGGTACGCACCCGTTGTAGAGGTGGAGAAATGCATGCGGACAGTTTAGAGGAGCAGTGACCATTGAAGTAGCGACAGAAAAGAGATAAAGATGCAACAGTGCGGTGAAGAGACAGAGGTTGAAGGGAGCCAGTAAGAGGAGGAGAGTCAATGAGACGAAAAGCCTCTGACTCCACCCTATTGAGAAGAGTTGTATGTGGGGAAACTCATCACACATGAGAGTTGTACTCGACACAGGGTCGGATAAAACCAGAGTATAGAGTCAACAAATGTGAAGGGGTAAAAAAAGAATGAAGTGAACTTAGCACATCTAATGTCTTGGAAGGAGATTTTACAAAAGATGTAATATGATCTTTCCAAGATAAGTCCCCAATAAATGAAACCCAAGCATGTTCAAGGATGATGCAGGATTAAGCTGAATATTATTAAACATTAGTGGGCATACGTGTGGAGGATATTGTCGGGTTGATAGGTGTAAGAACTGAGTCTTTGATGCATTAAAAAGAACCAGATTATTTTTACCCCAGTCAGAGATACCAGCCAAGTCAGACATTAGGTGTGCCATAGCCTCATCCCTTGTTTGTTGAAGTAACTGCTGAGATGGGCGTTGCAAGAACGGGATGGAAAGGTGAAGGGTGGATTCATCAGCGTATGAGTCGATAGGGTTAGATGTACAGCTTAGAAGGTCATTGATGAATAAAAAGAAGAGAGTTGGTGATAGGACAGAGCCCTGAGGAACACCACTGTTGATAGATATAAAAGAAGAACGAAGGCCGTCTGCAAGAGTGGCTATAGAACCACCAGAAATGAAGCTAGAGATGAAGGCACAGATAGAAGGATAGAAACCGTAAGAGGGCAGTTTGGTTAAAGATTTATGGCAGACTCGATCGAAAGCCTTTGAGATGTCAAGTGCAATGGCAAAGCTTTCACCAAAGTCCCGAAAGCAAGATGATCAGGAGTCTGAAAGGTAGGTGAGAAGATCGCCAGTGAAGCGTCCCTGATGGAACCCATACTGACGATCAGAAAGAAGATTGTGATAGAACAGATGATTTAAAATTTTTCTATTAAGAATTGACTCGAAAACTTTTGAGATATAGGATGTTAAAGGAATTGGACGATAGTTAGAGGGTTGGGAATGGTCACCCTTCTTTGGGACTGGCTGAATGAGAGCAAATTTCCAGCACGAAGGAAAGGTACAAGTTGATAGACAAAGGCAAAAGAATTTGCCTAGGCAGGGTATTAGCACAGAAGCACAATTCTTGAGAACAACAGGAGAGACTCAATCAGGCCCATATGCCTTGTTAGTATTAAGGCCTGTGATGGCAGAAAATGCATCAGCTGAAGAAATTTTAATATTAGCCATGAGGAAGTCAGAGGGGGGAAGTGATGGAGGAACAGCACCGAAATCGTCTGAAGTGGAGTTGGAGGAGAAAGTCTGAACGAAGAGATCTGCTTTATCTGTAGAAGAAATAGCTACAGAGCCATCAGAGTAGAAAATGAAGAGGGAAGGATGATGAGGTAAAGTTGTTAGAAAGGTTTTTGGCAAGGAGCCAGAAGGAGCGGGAAGAATTCGAGTTCGAGGGTTGAGAGCATTTAGTACAGATGGAGTTATTTTTAGTAGAGTGAAGAACAGACTTATCACGATTCCGGCCAGAAATGTTTGAAAAGATGTGATTCAGGTGTGGGTTGGCTCCAGTACCTTTTATAAGTCCTCTCCTTGTTGCAGACAGCATTAGAAGAAGCGTGATTAAATCAAGGCTTTCTTGCATTAGTCAGAGGATATGAGAAAAGAATGTATGCTTCCATGCCCGAGAGAATAACTTCCGTAATGCGCAAGGCACTCAGATGACTCCCGGCCATTTAAGCAATAATCATTCCAGGCGAAATCAAAGAAGTACTGCCTGAGGGCCTCCCAATCCGCGCTCCAAAATGCCACAAACGAAGTTTCTTTGGATGGTCCACAGGCCGTACCGGAGCGATAGGACAGGTTAAGGTGATAAGGTTGTGATCGGAGGAGCCCAGTGGAGAGGAAAGGTTAACAGTGTAAGCAAAAGGATTAGATTACACCAAAAATATTCACTCACACTTCCTAAAACCAATACTCCACTTGTATTAATTTTACATTTACGGCTTGGGACCTAGCAGGATAATAATGACTTTGCTTTTTGCTCACTCACAAAAATTACTTTCACTAAATTTCTCGGTGCACTCCTAGTTGAATCAGATATCATAAATTCAGAGTTTCCAAAAAAGCCAAGCAGAAGGTATTATTTGTTTTGAAAAGGCAAAACCTGGTTGCTCTCAGCAAAAATCGGAAAATACTGCTGCGTTACTCACGCAACCTTAGACCGTTACTTCTTGCGTATCCAACTGTTATTAAAAATCGTTTCCTCGAGTTACGGAAAAACTATTGGGAATTACGGGTTGTCTATGAAATGAAATTTTTTGAGGATTTTTATACGATTTCCAAATTGGTGTCTATCTTTCTTGTAACTACAGCATTGGTTGAGATATCCAGAAAAAGTTCGCTACTGTACTACAAAATTTTCCTTCCGATCCCTGCCCCCATTTCTTGCTGATGCAATAAATCTCTCGGGTACATATGTCGGGGGTCCAAACCGTGACCAAATTTGGTGTTCTCGCTCACTTCGCTCGCTGGAACAATAACAATGTTTTTCATACGGTACCACAACCATAAATAAGAATCGTCAGAAACCAGGCGTGCCATAACCAGTCATCATGATTGTTGAAGTTACTGCTTTGATGGATGTTGTGAAAAGTGGGTAGAAAAGTGAATGATCGGGTTACCAGCATATTGAAGGATATGGGTAATATTGAAGGATATGGGTAGAAGTACAGCTTAAAGAATCGCTGTTGAACAGGAAGCAGAGAATACGTGAAAGAACATATCTTTCAGTAACACCATCGTTAATTTAATAACAATAGATATAGAGCTATCTCGCTATAAATTAATACCCAGATGCCATAATCTCGTAATAGGTGGCCACAAACAAATCACCTTCATGTCTCTCTGTCCTCTGCCATTTCTTTGTCCAGCTCCATCTTACACCCTGCTCTCTCATATGCCTCTGTACTCTATGTAAAAAAATGACGGTTAATAAAAGTAACGACAAAGTGACCAGAAAAGAAGCTAGAGAAGACGGCTACAGACATAGGGCAAAATACCGTAAGAGGGCAGTTGGGAAATAAGAAAAAAAAAAAAACTGCGTCACCCCCTGTCAAAAGCCTTAGAGATGTCAAGTGCAATAACAAAGGTTTCTTCAAAGTCCTGAAAGGGAGGGTAACCAAGAATCTTAAAGGTAATGTGTGTAAACTGCCAGCACAGTGCTCCAGGCAGAACCCATATTCCTGCCCAGAAAGAAGGTGGTGAGTAGAATGGTGGTTATCAATATTCCTAATGGGATAGATACAAAAATTTTAAATACAAGAGATTAAAACAGTGGGGCAGTATTAAGAGACTTTAGAACGGTAACCCTTCTTAGGTATGAGCTGAATGAGAGCAAACTTGTAGCAAGTTGGGAGCATGCAAGTTAAGAGACTGAGACAAAAGAGTGCCTCAGTAAGGTATCAGCGACTCCTTTAGGATTTTACAGCTTTTCAGTATTTACGGTAAAGAATGTAGTAAGTATGTTTCCTTTAAGAAATAGGATATCTAGGACGAAGAAACCTGGAACAGCGCCGGAATAATTCAGTGCCAGAGGTGTGCTCAGCATTCAATAGAGGAAGAGGCAGCAATAGAGAAGTCGATGTGGCAGAGAGGAGTATTTGAAGTACTAGTAAAGTTACGAGATTTTTTTTTAGCAATATGTCAGAAGGAGTGAGAGGAGTTGAGACAAGTTTATTTGGATCAAACTGAACTGATTTTAGCAAGTGAGAGAACATAAATTGCATTATAGGAAGGAGAACCATTCTAGCATGAAATTCATGGGTAAGCTGGCGTCAGAAACCACTGAAAGTCACATTTTGCTATGATCAGCATGAAAACGCCCATGATTAAAGCATTTTTAAAATAAAAAAAATAAATGGACAAAAATAAGGAATGTATAATGTTTCCATACTCGAGAGTACAACCTTCATTTACTAAGAGCACACTTGGATGTCTGTCGGTTCTGGAAGCAGAAATCATTCCAGGGAAGATAAAGCAAGTACTTCCAGAGACCATCACAATTAGCAGCATTGTAGTGTCATTGACGAGGCTTCTCATGAGGGGTCAAATGCCATACAGGAGTGATAGGGCAGGTCACGTAAACAAGACTGTGTTTAAAGGGACCCAAAACTGAGAGAACAAAAGGAAGCGAAAGGAAACTAGTTTTAAGACAGAGATCAAGATGTTCTTGAAGACAGTAAAAGATCATAGAAGGTGCTATTAAGGCTGATCGAGGTCATTTAGAACAGAAAGAAGAAACTGACTAGAATGAGGATTTCTGAGAAAGAAGAGAGGTAAAACGGGTGTCCTGTTTTAGAAGAAGAAGAGTTAGACGTTAGGTAAAGAGCATATTATATCTATCTATCTATCTATCTATCTATCTATCTATATATATATATATATATAGAGATAGATATATATATATATATATATATATATACCTAGGCTGCTTCCCCCAAGGAAAGGGAGGTAGCCGAGACAGGACGACACACTCTCCATTTACTCATCCATTCAAACACATTCATTCACATCTTAGTCCCAAAGGGGAGAACGGACAGATCCTCACCGCACCACACCGCACAAGGGTCAACTGCGCAATGCAATCAGTGACATCCGCAGCAGGGCCCGACAGCATAGCTGGTTTACCCCTGCCACATCATAACAGACCCATCCCCTTACCCGCACCTGACCTGACTAGCTGATCAGACCAAATGCGGGAGAATATCCCCTCAGGGCTGCGTCATCACTTATTCATTCATAACTTCTCTCCATTTATTTCTGTCAAGCACAGCCACTCTACCTTGCTCAACAGACATCCCTCTCGCATCCAGCGCTCTCTTCACACTGTCCATCCATCTTATTCGTGGTCTTCCTCTCAGCCTTACACCTCTGACATCAGATCTAGTTATCTTTTTCACCAATCGCTCATTATCCATTCTCTCCATATGCCCAAACCATCGCAACACCCTCTGCTCAACTCTACCAGCCATCTCCCGAACAACTCCAGTTCTCCTTTGCACTTCATCATTTCGCACCCGATCCATACGCGTCGCTCCACAGATACTCCTTAGACACCTCATCTCCATTACATTCAAACTTTTCCTCTCTGCTACACCCATATTCCATGTTTCAGCCCCATATAATGCAGTTGGTACCACAACACCCTCATACAGCCTTCTCTTTATATCCATTCTAAGTGAACGACATTTAAACACTTTTTTTCATTCCTCCCAGCACCTTTCCTACTTCATTTATTCTAAACTTCACTTCTGCATCTATTCTTCCATCCACAGCAACATGTGACCCTAGATATTTAAAACAATCTACCTCCTCAAGCAACTGACCATTCAAAACTATATTCATCCCCCTACCATCTATCAACCTCGTACACTTCATCACTTTACTCTTATTCTCATTTACTTTCAATTTCCTCCTTTCACACACCGTTCCAAACTCCTCTACCAACTGTCTCAATCTCTCCTCTGAATCAGTCACCAGTGCAGTATCATCTGCAAACAGCAGCTGCTTCAGATTCCACTCTCCACCATCAACATTTACCAGACTCAGACCACCTAAAACTCTTGCATTCACCTCCCTTACAACACCATCCATGTAAATATTAAACAACCAGGGCGACATCACACATCCCTGTCGCAGCCCCACTTTCACGGGAAACCAATCACTCACAGCATTTCCCACTCTTACACACGCTTTACTATTTACATAAAAACTTTTCACCCCTTTTAGTAACCTACCATCAAGTCCATACAATCTTAAAACAGTCCACAAAGCCTCCCTATCAATTCTACCATACGCTTTCTCTAAATCCATAAATGCCCAAAACACATCCTTGCCTTTTGCTAAATACTTTTCGCACACTTGTCTCACAGCAAACACCTGATATATATTTATACTGTATGATAGATAGATAGACAGATAGCCAGATAGATAGAGATGTTGGGATCCGTCATAACAAAAACAAATAAGTACGCATCTTCGAGCAACCGGTCATTTATACCCACTTGATGGGAAAACTCCAGTGTTTAAATTTCACGTTCATTGAATAATGTTTACAGGTCATGCAATGAATTTAAATTTTCCATAACTTTACAACCATTTTTTAAATTCCTATAATATCCTTGGTAGGGCTCGATTGTTCATTAAATTTTGCTCTGTTTTCGGTATATTGCATATATCATTCACAGTTTTTTTTTCTTTACAGATATAGATTGAATTCGATGGCTATAACTAGGTCTAGTTCAGAATTATGGCTGGTTGGTCAGCCACTGGCTGAGTTGTCCGGAGTGAAGCTGCCTAGTTGTGGAGTCGTGTTACGATTCCTTTACCATTAAAATGAAGAAGCATCCTTGGAGGCTTGTGTGATTTCACAGTGAAACAAGTGGCAAACATCTGGGACTGAGATAAGTTTCCAGATATTGATTATTGTCATCATCTAGTAATGGTCAGGAAGTTACTTGCTGAGCACGCAAGGAGAAAAACAGAACTAGCATCTGGAAAAGCATTAGAAGACAGGAAAAGGTTCCAAAAACAATGACATGAGCTTTTTGATACCTCCCACCGTGACGCCCCCTGCTTCATGAAGATTAAAGAGGACCGGGATATTCTCAGTGTTCAGCGCCAACCTGGCCAACCAGGAATGGCGACCACAGTTGCCAAAAACTGCTGTAAGCGGGAAAGAGCAAAGGAAGAGCAAAAGGAGCAAGAAAAACGGAAGACGTGATCATTAGAAGAAAAAGCTGCCTTGGCTGCAAAGGTGGAGCTTGAACCTTCGTCTAGTGCTAGCAGTCCTGAGTCAGACAGTGAAGATTCATTCGTGCCATCAACTCTCTACGAACCAGGATCATCAACCAAATGGCCCTGACGTATTGCGGTTGTCAGTGGCCAGGTAGCTTCGGCTTTCGACGGGACTAACGTCAGTGATGGGAGAGTAGCTCGTATCCTTATACCTTTTTGCATTCGATTTTGGCCACAGTGTGAATAAGCTGGCTATCAGCACAAGCACTATCAGAAGGGAACGGAAAGCTCATAGAGCTTTGGCTGCAGAACGGAGACTAAAATTTTGTCCCACTATTTCTTCCACTCTTCACTGGGATTGTAAACTCATGTCTGACTTGACTGGTCGGGATGCCGTTTACTGTTTACCGATCAAGCGGTGACGAAACTTTTGGTAGTCACCAACTCGTTGATGGGTAAGCAGAACAGATGGCAGCTGTTAGTGGAGCAGTCCGAAAAGAATGGAACATCGAGGATTGTATCAAGTCCCTGTTTTTTTTTTTAAATACAACAACAGTGAATAGTGGGAGGAAAGCCAGAATGTACCTTAGGATTGAACACATCATGCAAAGAAATGTTCCACATCTGGCTTATAGATATCGCACTTACGAAATTGTGTTGGGAGCAGTGTTCAATTTCTTGGATCTAGAATAATCAGGAGGTCCAAACATATTTTTCTTCGTTGACTGTGGGAATTCTGGCCAAAGGCTCGTCAGAATGAGTTTCAAACTGTCGTGGAAGACGAAGGAATTAGATTGGTTGTTGAACTATGGCGAGATGTCGTCTTAACATTCCCTCAGCAACAACTCCTCATCCAGCTGCCTCAAGATAATTATGAGGAACTGCTGGAGTTAACAGTGGTGTTTTTAGGAGAAGTGCCTTATGAACGCCCCACTGTTTCACTCATGGCACCAGGAGCAACCCATCGAGCCAGGTGGATGGCGAGGCTATTTATGCTTTAGAGCAGTGGCTATTCATGCACCAGTTTGCTGACACGAGAAACCATCGCCAGTCCACCAGTCGCAGACAAAACCAGGCGGACAGTTTCTACAACAGTATCGGAGACCTGTGTTTGTTTGTCGTCCAGAACTACGTTCGAGCAAGATTCGTAGCCGATAAACTTTCCGCTGGTATTCGTATGGACCTTACTTTATAACAGAAACTTCGGCTTCAATAGAATGCTATCATCAGCGACACAGCTAATACGGTGTTTCGAAAACACCAATGGTACAGTCACTCATAAAAGAAAAGACCCCCCCTGCCTTAGAGGCAATATAACTCGGGGTATTCAGTGTTGGTAACAGTGTATTTGACGTCAGCCATATGGGGGGATGAGGAGGGGTGTTTGAGAGGAGGGCGGAGTTAATCTGCACGAAACACTGCTTCAATCCACATTTCGAGTCAAACATACTTTTTGTCTGACTTGTTATGTTGTCCTTCACACAAAATTAACTTTATGCTACAAGAACAAAGAACTTTCAGGTGATAACACAATCCCATACCCGAACATTTATGCATTAATGCTGCACATGATGCAAATGAAACCCCCGGCCTCAAGGGTTAAATGAATGGGCTCGACATACTTAGAATGAACTTTGAATGAACTTCCCCCAAACGCAGCTTCGCACCCACACACCTGACGTCATTTGCAGTGTTACCAGAACCGATATCATATTGGTTGAAAGGTGTCTTGGCCGGGGGGGTCGTTTCTTTTATGAGTGACTGTACTTGTTGGAAATGACAGTTGGCCTGTCAGTTTTTGACGAAGATGTTTCTGTTGATGATAAAAGGAACATGGTTGCAAATATTTGCACAGTGCAGTGTCAAAACAGACCTTGCCACCGTGTTGCTCCTGGAGAGGCAGCCGGAAAAACATTTCCAGAGCTATTCACCACCAAGACCAAGGAAATATTCACCATGTTGGAAATTGGTTCTGAATCCCCACCGAACGATTCATAGCAATGGCCGGAATCGAACTCCTACATGGCTGAAAAGGCATGCGTGGATAGCCTTGTGGTAATCAACGTTAGTGCTGAGTGTGGCGTTTCGAAGATCACATAATTCACGAGCTAAGGAAGGACAAGGAAGAGGGATCATATGCAATGCGTGCTCTGGGTAGTCAAAGAGCACCTCTGACTATACCCGAAAACAGCTAATAAGGGGGGCTTGCTACAGTAAATCAGTAGAGTACAATACGATTCTGTGGAGCTTTGTAGAATAGAGGATATACAGTATACTAGACATGTATGACATAGAGGTGCGAATGTACATATGAATATATGCACGGTTAATCATTGCTGTGAAAATATACATTTTTCAAGATATTTGGCACATATTTTAACAGTTTCATAAGCGTTGTGTGACCCTTTAACCTTTTGGGGATGAACTGAAACTTCCACAGGATACATTTCTCATGAAGTGAGATCAGCAGACAAGCTGCTTGATGTAAATGATGAAAAAATATTTTTTACCATGTTACCATGATTCATGATGCACCCTACTAAAAATGCTCTCTCTCTCTCTCTCTCTCTCTCTCTCCATGTATATATATATATATATATATATATAGATATATATATATATATATATATATATATATATATTTGAACCTGTCATGATAGCCACAGCTAGAGCATGGAGACATGGAATGTTATAAGTCTGGAAACATGAGAAAAACTTGTTGCACGCTTACACACATCAACTATCTTTGGCTTCGAAATTACAGAGGAAGTAGGAAACAGTGAAGAGTTTACCATGAGCAGCTGAGTATCAGTCAGCTATATAAGATAAGGCTTGGAGAAGTAAAGGTAGTCCTTAGCAGATCGTCAAATGAAATGCCAAATTTTGTTCGGGAGTCCAACCATGCACAATTCTAACCAAATATGGACTATTTTGTGACTGTGTGCCCAAGCGTGAAGTGCTTGGTTATAATATATTAAGTAGAGCAATTATGTGTAAACTTCCTGAATTATGTAGCTGTTACCCGTTGGTAATATAAGTCAATTCTGAGAGCTCTGAGATAATAAAACCTTCCCGGAATAGTCAGCATATGGGATGAGATGCGAAGTCCGCAGCGAATGTTACTTTATTAATGTTGTCAAAGGAGAGAGAGAGAGAGAGAACTAACCGTATGAACAGTCTGTCATTGTACAAATTAGACCCTTCTAGCACAGTGATCGTGTCTGCATGATCATATCTATGTGTCAAATGGTGTCATGTGGAAAAATGGCCATGATATCTTTTTTTTTTTTTTTATTGGGGGAGGGTTGTGTAATACATTAACAAAAACAATTATATGGTGTACGTGTTTTGTGTACAAATCACACCGTTCAAATCGATAGTATCCATTAATGGCATAGGTGATTCAATGGATAAAAGGACTGCCTGTCCATACTGGAACACAGTAACACCATCAGCAGATTGTTCCACCAGCGGATCCCATCGTCACGGTAAAAACTCTCATTTAACCTCTGGGTGGTGGGTGTTTTTTGCACTTTCCTACTGCAGCCTAGAGGCAAATTTCTCTAAATATATATCTCTAATTCAGACTTTCATACCTCAGCAAAAAAACAAATTAGAATGTTCAAAAGGGCTTCTGTTTCTCAAAAATTCTTCCTCTTTTTAGAGTAAGTGTCCTCTTCTCGCTAGGTTGTGGCGATCTGGATTGAGGACGAGTTGAATGGAGGCAATTTTTCACTTTAGGATTTTTTTTTTTTATGCCAGGAAGAAGGAACCAAAGGCCATGAGCCCGCACAAACAGTTCCCTCCAAGAGAAAAACAAAATACAATAGAGAGCCAAATTCAAGATACGATCATTTTGAGATGCCTGGACACACTGTGTTTGAGAGACTGGAGATCATAGGCAGCAGGAAATACAGACAGAGGGAGACAGTTCCAGAGCTGACCTGTTGCATAAATGAAAGACTGGAAGTAACGGTTAACTCTTGCATTAGAGAGTTGGACAGAAAAGGGATGAGAGTTTGCTGCCAGACGGGTGCTACGCGCCCGTCGTAGAGGTGGAGGAATGCAAGCAGACAGTTAAGAGGAGCAGTGACCATTAAAGTAGCGATAGAAAAGAGATAAAGATGCAATAGTGCAGCGAATAGACAGAGGTTGAAGGGAGTCAGTAAGAGGAGGAGAGTTAATGAGACGAAAAGCCTTTAACTCCACCCTATTGAGAAGAGCTGTATGTGGGGAGCCTCCCCAGACATGAGAGTTGTACTCCACACAGGGGCAGATAAAACCCCTGTATAGAGTCAACAATTGTGCAAGGGTAAAGAAAGAGCGGAGTAGGCTTAGCACACCCAATCTCTTGGAAGCAGATTTTACAAGAGATGCAATATGATCTTTCCAAGATAAGTCCCAAGTAAATGAAACCCCACACATGTTCAAGGATGATGCAGGATTAAGCTGAATATTATTAAACATTAGTGGAAGATTTTGTCGGGTTGATAGGTGTAAGAACTGAGTCTTAGATGCATTAAAAACAACCATTTTATTTTTACCCCAGTCAGAGATACGAGCCACGTCAGACATCAGGTGTGCCATAGCCTCATCCCTTGTTTGTTAAAGTATCTGTTGAGATGGGCGTTGCAGGAACCGAATGGAAAGGTGAAGGGTGGAGTCATCAGCGTATGAGTGGATAGAGTTAGATGTATAGCTTAGAAGATCATTGATGAATAAAAGGAAGAGAGTTGGTGACAGGACAGAGCCCTGAGGAACACCACTGTTGATAGATCTAGGAGAAGAACGATGGCCGTCTACAACAGCGGCTATAGAACGACCAGAAAGGAAGCTAGCAATGAAGGCACAGATAGAAGGATAGAAACCGTAGGAGGGCAGTTTGGAAATTAAAGATTTATGCCAGACTCGATCGAAAGCCTTTGAGATGTCAAGTGCAATGGCAAAGCTTTCGTCAAAGTCCCGAAAGGAGGATGACCAGGAGTCTGAAAGGTAGGTGAGAAGATCGTCAGTGGAGCGTCCCTAACGGAACCCATATTGACGATCGGAAAGAAGGTTGTGATAGGAAAGCTGCCTTAAAATTTTTCTATTGAGAATTGCCTAAAAAACTTTTGAAATACAGGAGGTTAAAGCAATTGGACGATAGTTGGAGGGTTGGGAGTGGTCACCCTTCTTTGGGACTGGCTGAATGAGAGCAAACTTCCAGCAAGAAGGAAAGGTACAAGTTGACAGACAAAGGCGAAAGAGTTTGCCTAGGCAGGGTGTAAACACAGAAGCACAGTTCTTGAGAACAACAGGAGGGACCCCATCAGGCCCATATGCCTTGTTAGTACTGAGGCCAGTGATGGCAGAAAATACATCAACTGAAAAAATTTTAATGTCAGCCATGAGGAAGTCAGAGGGGGGAAGTGATGGAGGAACAGCACCGGAATCATCTAAGGTGGAATTGGAGGGGATAGTCTGTGTGAAGAGATCTGCTTTATCAGTAGAAGAAATAGCTACAGAACCATCAGAGTAGAAAAGAGAAGGGAAGGATGATGAGGTAAAGTTGTTAGAAAGATTTTTGGCAAGGTGCCAGAAGGAGCGGGAAGAATTCGAGTTGGAGAGTTGAGAGCATTTAGTATGGATGAAATTATTTTTAGTAGAGCGAAGAACAGACTTATCACGATTCCGGGCAGAAACGTAAAGATGATGTGATTCACGGGTGGGTTGGCTCTAGTACCTTTTGTAAGCCCTCTCCTTGTTGCGGACAGCATTAGAACAAGCGTGATTAAACCAAGACTTTCTTGCGTTAGTCAAAGGATATGAGAAAGGAATGTATGCTTCCATGCCCGAGAGAATAACCTCCGTAATCCGCAAGGCACACTCAGATGGCTCCCGGCCATGGAAGCAATAATCATTCCAGGGAAAATCAAAGAAGTACTGCGTGAGGGCCTCCCAGTCCGCAGCTCCAAAATGCCACAGACGACGTTTTCCTGGAGGGTCAACAGGCCGTACCGGAGTGATAGGACAGGTTAAGGTAATAAGGTTGTGATCGGAGGAGCCCAACGGAGAGAAAAGATTAACAGAGTAAGCAGAAGGATTAGTTGTGAGGAAGAGGTCAAGCATGGTTGGATGGCTGTGCCCTGTCACGGCCTTAATGTGTGCGTGTAAGGGGATCCAGCCCGCACTTTACCCATGGCCAGCCATGTTCAGAGTCTGGCCTTTCTCAAGACCCCCAGTCTCCTCCCACTGCTGTCTATGGTCATGTGTCATCACTTTCGTGCCTTAGCACATGATTGCACCCTTCTCTGAGGGGCGTTCCGTGCTGGCCAGCTGTTACTGTGCACTGAAATGTGTGGCTGTAAATAACCTACATGAAGAATAATGCATATTACTAGGGAAAGTATTCCCCAATCAGGTTTTTTGTAGAAGCTTCTCATTCTGTTCCTTAATGCAAAATGGCAAACAAAACAAATTTCACACTTTACACTTCTTTTACTTTCTTTCACTTCTAACTAAATCACTTTTTCTTCTATGTATAGTTATTGTATAAAGCAACTTATACTAACTATTCATAGTTTCATGCACAAGCGTCGCTGTCGTAAGATTTTTGAAGACCTCACTCCCCTACTTTTTCCCACTGTCATAATCAGCATTTACTGATATGGCACTGACTGAGGTGGTAACCAAGCCTCCACAATTGGGATAAATATTACACAAATCACTTTGTTTTTCGTCAAAAAGACATCACTCTAGTCACCATCATTAATATTTCATAAATGTGAATGTCATAAATATAACACAACCATTGCTACCGTAAATATTTTACCAATTTCTTTCCCAGTCTAGAAAACACTTCATTTTCGTCACAACCGTTATTATTTCATAAACGTCATTATCGCAAATAGTACACAAAAGCCACAATTCTAAATATTTCACGAATGTCGCTTCGTCAGTACTAGAAAAACGTAACAGTCCTAAATAATACTATACCAACGTCACTGTCGTAATGTAGCCCCTTCCTTGTAAGGCATGTGGGTGGGGGTTGTTTTGCGGGCTTAGAGGTTGTTTTACCTGGACGGGCAGGTAAGGAATCAGATGCAGCGTCAGTTTGCTCCATGTCAACAATCACTCTTGGTAGTGAGACAGTGACTTATAGGTACAAATGACGCGCCCTGCTGTGTCAGCTGTTCGTAGGGATGGGAATGGTGTGAAAGAAAATGCAGGGCAAGCATTCAAACAATAACGCGAAAGCGGTTGTGCCGAGGGAAGGGGTCTTCAACAACCAGAGTCCGAGTTTCATCCCGTCTGTCAATGGGACCTTCCGCATAAGCGTTACCGCCTTTCTGACCAGTGAGGTACTTTCTTAAAAAATAGTTCCTGCAACCTCCAAAAGATTTTATTCAGCTAATGAGGGGTATTTCGAGCTGCTGGTGTAAAATGTAGTTTTTCTTAATGCCTCCACTTTTCAGATGCTCTATTAAGCTGAATATAATCCTCTGTAGATAGCAAGAATTATATAAGTAATAAATAGGCTACGAAATCAGACGTATGAAATAAATAATCAAAGGCTTCTAATGTGTACTATTTCCGCCTGCCTAAAATAACCCATTTTCATCGGGAATAATTTTTTTTCTTTTGTCACAAGGTGCTACATTCCAATTACCCCATCGCAATAAATCAATCATTCGGCTTGTCTGTGTGTCTCTGCCTATGTATGTATATATGTATACATGTATGTATGTATATTTATGTCTTGTCGTCACCAGGCACTACTCTCCACTAACAAGCATATCAAAAAGGGATTATCTTACAAGTTCATTGAGGCTTGGCTGGGCACCGGACTCCTTACTTCTACAGGTATGTCCTTACACTCACAAAATACCTTTGTCCTTCCTGACCAAGCTCATGTTATGCAGGGAAAGTGACAGACATGGGGAAATTTTGTTCTCTTTTCCTATTGTTCCTACGAAAACATAACTTTACATCGAGTCAGAATTCTGTTGTATGGAAACATGACCTAGATGTCTATATTAATTTCAATGTGTGGATCAGAATTCTGTAACGCGGAAACGTAGCCTAGGTAACTATATCAGTTCATCTGTGGGTGGATCAGAATGCTGTAGTATGGAAACGTGACCTAGACAACTATATCAGATACTGGAAAGATGAGAGAATGTTGCACTCTGCTCTATTTGTCCATACAACAAAAATTATACTTAAGGTAGGTGGGAAAGACACAGGAAGATTCAGCTTTGTTCTCTTTTACTTCCCACGATAATGAAGGTTGGTTGTCAAGGGAAGGATTGATGGCATGGCAATATTCTACACTCACCTTTGCCTGTCCTCCTTGCCAAGACAAAAATAAGTTTTCTTAAAGTAGCAAGAATAATGTTCATAAAGGAATTAAAAGAATATGGTCAAATGCATTTTTCCCAGGCCATTTACGAAATGTAAATGTATTTTATCTAAGGTGGGTTAGGTCAGCGGTATTACTCTTATATTTTTTTAGTACTGTATTTTTTTCGTGTTTTGTGTATGTTATTTCCCCAGTTTTTATTTTTCTGTATAAGTCCCTCTGAGGTTCAGTGCAAGATCGGATCTTCTGTTCATAGCAAGAGTTATCCCTGAACTTAACCCTTCTCTGCCAGATACCAATACGAAACAGGAAGGGATGCCCGTAATGACAACAGTGCATGTAAAGGTGAAAGAGTTATATTGGTTATATCTGTGAGTTTGTCACAGTATGTGTATCGCACAATATAGATGGATTTGCGCTATCGATGGACAGCACTGCACCTGAGGTTGATCCAGCCAAGATTTCTTTTGACCTTGGATCCAGAGTCAGCCTACTAATTGACTGATTTGTTATATTTGTGCTGATAAGGGATCGTTAATGTTTATTATTATTAACATATGAGTTTCATGTTTATTTTTTACATGTTGCATGTGTTCACTTAAATGCGGCTGGCCATATTTTTCAGTTATAATCACTTTTTCAGTGCTGTCACATCATTGCTATGATGTCATGACTTGTCACTGCTACGTCATGTCAATGATGTTATACAATGTTACGTCATGTCAGTGTTTTGCTGTGTCATGTTATAATAGTACCGTCACGTCACGTCCTGCTATTGCCGACATGTCATGTCAGTACTGTTATGCCATACTGTTATAAGGGGAAAGGCATCCCCTTCCCCTCAATTTCAGAGAGGAAATAATTTACATTTTGTGCCTGTTCTTTGATGAGACAGCGGTAGGCTGTGTGTGTGTGTGTGTGTGTGTGTGTGTGTGTGTGCTCCTTGTCAATAGGTAATATCATTAACATTCATGTACTAGCACGCAGACCTTCTAGTTAAAACCATCAATATACTTCTACCCATTATTACACTTCCTCCTACAATTACTAACATCGTTGTGTCCTCTCCTTTTCAAACACACTCATACACTGCACTGTGCTTCCGCCATTCTCTTGGTCACCCAGACACTCTCTCTCTCTCTCTCTCTCTCTCTCTCTCTCTCTTTCTCCGCTAATAGCACTTAAATGATTTGTCAAAATCCCTTCTCCTCACGCTGTTTCACCTGACCCAACTCCTCTCTGGCCTACCCTCTTATCCTAGCACCTCTATAACTCACTGTATAGTATTTTTCACTTCACACACACACACACACACACACACACACACACACACACACACACACACACACACACACACACACACACACTTACACACACACTTACACACACACACACACACACACACACGCACACACACGCACACACACACACACACACACACACACACACACACACACACACACACACACACACACACACACACACACACACACACAGCCAGCTGATGTAACATCACAGATCAGTGTGACAAAATGTATTTTTCGTCATTGAAAATGGAGATGATGAGGATCGTTCCCTTTGAAACAATTATACATTACAGTACTAACATGACATGTCGGGACTACGGGACGACAGTAGCATGGCGTAGCACAGCAATGACATGACGCAACACGGTATAGCAACTCTTGAATTACGTAACAAGGCATGAAATTACATAAAATGACAATAATGACTGAAAGTTATAAACAGAAAAACATATTTTTTATGATTGAGCTGACAATATATCAACTATCGGTTGGTGATATGTTGTGAACAAATCATCTTTGAAAGTAATATGTTAGTTGTTGAATCTTACCAGCCCCTCGCCAGCGCAGTTAAATCCCATCCACAGTCAACGCACAAACTTACGAAACTGTGTGCTGACATGGGATCAATCTAAGGCACGGCACGAGTGATCATCAGCGCAGATCCACCTTTAGTGTGTGACACGCACACACACACACAAAGACACACACAAATATACCCGAAGACAACACTTATTTTTACATGCACTGATGACATTGCAGTCATCCTTTCCTGTTTCATACAGTATATATCTGGTCAGCATAGGGAAAGGTTAAGTTCGGTGCAGCACTGTTGTTCTGAACATAAGGTCTGGTCTTGCAGTGCATCTGAGATGGATTTATAAATGGAAGTCATGTGTCAGCAATTGAAAACCTTAACGATTCTTTTAAGCACAGTTAAAACTCATCCATCATCAGCACAAAAATGGATTGATTTGTGCACTGACACTGGATCCATCTCAGGTGCAGGGTTCTCAACTTATAACGCAGATTCATTGTTATCACATGACATATACCATACATGTGTAAGCAGTTGGACATATTTAACAGCACCCACCTTAAACATGCAACATAACTTTGGTTTTGAACAAACATTCAGGGACCACACAGAAATAGGAAGGTGAATGAGGTAATCGGTGTTATTATGTTTCCATATCAAAATTGTTATTCCTTATCTGTTAAGTCCTATATGACGTGCAGGCACTTGTGGAAGGAGGGGTTTTGGCCACTCCAGGTGACGTGTAATCTCACGTCGGAATCTGCGGCATAGTTTGAGGCCTAAAAATAATCATCATCTCCGACAACTCATGTGCTGAGAGTCTGAGAGCGGCAAATCGCGATCAGTCATCTTTGAGACATGGTGGAAGTTAGATGTATTTTTTGTGTCCGATTCATCACCTCTATGTGCTGGCCACTCCACCTCAACCCATCACAAGCTGCCCATAGGGGAATCAGCATAGCTAGCCATTGGTTGGTTACCAATGGAGAGTTATGGTGGGGGACCAAGTTGTGATCAGAGCTACTTCAGACACACGAACACCGGCTAGCAGAGAAACGAAAATAATCTAATATTCTCACCTCCGTCCTCAACAATGCCTCCACCTAGAGACATGGACCCGTATTCTCGTCGTTAAGGAAACTCTCAAACAATTTTCCTAAATGATTTATTTTGTTTACAACTTACTGTCATGTTTTGTCACAAAAATCCTTCAAGTATTACCATACTGTGCATATACAATGTACAAAAGGATATCAACCATCATTATCCAGAAAATTTTTTTAAAGGAAGAGGTATTATGAACCTTGCTTAGTAGAAGAGAATACGAGACCTGGCGACATTTGCTATGGCAAGACGAAGGATTGGTGAGTATTACGATAGGTAATTAAATGTTCTAAGTTGTTGAGCTGCTGAGATATGACAGTATGAAAATAAGAGATTTTGGATAAATGCCCCATAAGGGCTAGTGACTCGTGGTGTAATATTGCCATAGGGTATTGGTTATGAAAATAAGAGATTTTGGATAAATGCCCCATAAGGGCTAGTGACTCGTGGTGTAATATTGCCATAGGGTATTGGTTATGAAAATAAGAGATTTTGGATAAATGCCCCATAAGGGCTAGTGACTCGTGGTGTAATATTGCCATAGGGTATTGGTTAAAGTTTATGTGGAGATATACATGACAAGGAATGGATCCCTGTTTTAAGTTAAGAAAAGGGTTTTATTCCACAGGTGTTGTGATTTGCAATGTTCCAATTTTGTTTTATTTAGTTTGTGAGGTCCATATTATTATTTTAAAGAAAATGAAGACCTGCAAAAGTCGAGTGAATGAAAGTGGAGCACTCACCTGAAGGTTCTCCTGCTTTCAAATATATGTGTATATATTTCTTGACCCTGGCTACCCTGTATATTACCGAAAAATAGGATGATGATGATGATTATGAATGTAATACATTGATAATACCGATAATAATTATGTTTGATTAATGTGGTGTGTGTGTGTGTGTGTTATAAGGCAGCAAGTGGCATTCGCGGCGCAAGATGCTGACGCCAGCCTTCCACTTCAAGATCCTAGAGAATTTCATGGACGTAATCAACCAGCAGAGTGACAAGATGGTGGAGAAGCTGAGAGGCAAGGCGGACGGCAGCCTCTTTAACATAATCCCACACATCACTCTCTGCACACTGGACATCATATGTGGTGGGTGGGATAATACCTTTATTATGATGACCAACTTCTTTCCGCCACACTTTATGTATGACAGAACATCACCAATTTCCTTCCTCCACACTTTATATATGACAGAACATAGGGTGGGTAGAATAATACTTTAATGTGATCCATCTTCATTGCTGCCACACATTAAGTATGAAAATACATTTGAAGAGTAGGATAATACCTTTATTGTCACGATATCCTAAATACCGCGAGACATCACTCTCTGCACACTGGACATAACCTGTGATGGGTACTGCATACTTTCCCTTAGGTCATATGGGTATGAGACTTGGCTGAATATGTGACCACCGAACCTGGGAGGTACAGGTAGATAATCAGTTACCACTGCAGTTTTCCTACCTAGTATCAACCATAAGTTAAATATCGGATGGTGCATGCAGACGTTACATGATAAGTTATTGTGAACTTCAGAAAAATTTTAAGGTAATGGTTTGATAGTGGTAGGACCAAAGTTTGCTTCAATATATTGGTGTGAAGACGTTATGTGAACGATAACTTTATACCAAAGAGTTTTTGTGATTTGCGACAGGCCTTTAGCAATAGTGGTTACACCATGGTTCAGTTAGATTTAACGGTGTGCAGACGTTACATAAAACATGAATTTTTACTTGAGTTTGTGCTTACCGTTATGCAGCATAATCTGAGTCCCGACCTCTCGGGTTCAGGTACAGTGCAATCTTGGTTTCTTTGTTCTCGACCGGGTCAGTCACAGGCAAGGAAGTAAAGTCCAAACACAACTAGTTAAACGCACACTTATATATTGACAATAGACAACTACACACACACCTGTGATCAAAATTATGGGACATATAATAACCAGATAATCTCAGAGGGTAACCCTTACAATAAATATCTCCACCAAACTTAAGCAAGTTTTACCTTTGCACTATTCCAACTTTCCTTATATAGGATAATTTCCACACAGTATCGTACATATAGTTCACACAGTACACTAGGTGTGCTTGGTCCCAGGTATATAACAAAGACAGTCAAGTATATCTCAGTATACCCAAATACATGACATAGACGACATTATATACTCGAGTCCTTATATATATTTTCGCGTAACATAAATGGCTCCTGATGCTAGTTATATGCATCTGAGTGACACAGACGATACCCTAGCTATCCTTCTGCTACTTGTGCGTTACATAGGAGGAGAGAATATAGCATTCACGATCTACCCGCACGTGGGGCAGAGGGGGGAGGGGGAGGGGGGAGTGGTGATAAAGACTTCCTTACAAGACAGGAGGTTGGGAGTATACCTCATGTATCACTTTCTATTCACTTCATATGGCCAACGCAAAAGGGGGGGGGGGAATGGGTGGGCACCCTGGCTGAGCTGCCGTCTCGTCCAACAGGAATGGCCATCAGGGAGGAACTGTGACCACCTGCTCTGGGGGAGGTCCAGCTACTGCAGCAGGATTCAGGGGAGGCCAGCTGACTCCGAAAGCTGCAGTCTCATCTGTGGGAGGAGGCCATCAGGACTGGACTGTGGCCTTTTGTCCTGGCAGAGTCCATCAGCAGCTGAGGAGGACAGGGCTGCAGGGACAGGTCACTTGGCCTCGGGGACATCACGCCCTGTCTGGTCTCTGGTGGGGTTCTTGAAAGGGACCAGAAACCACTCTCTCAAGGAAAGAGGCGGGTAGAGGGGTGCCTCGCTTTGCCACTGGATGGGTGGGCGGGGCAAGAGGCACCTTCCTCTATGGGAGCCTGGGGACGGGCAGAGGGAGAGCGGCTGAGGGCCGACTCTCCTACTTAGCGAGGCGGGGAGACCCTGCTGGAACTCCAGTCCAGGGTGGGCGGGGGAGGTCCAGGGGACTTTCCCTCCACCAGGCAGCCCTGTTGGGCACTGCCTTGGCTCCTGCGGGGGAAAGGAGGGCAAGAGGAGTTGGGGGAGGCTCCTCTGGGCACTACAGACCCTGGCAGCGGGGAGAAGGCGCCTGATGGATATGCTCGGCTATAGCAACAGGTCTGACGGAGGCTGCACTCCACCCATAGGGTCTGGGACCCCTGTCCCGGAGACAGCACTGGGGGACTGCGACATTTCAGCCCGCGTGGTACTTCTGATAGAGCCTACCCCAGGGCCCACCTTCCTCCTTGGGAGCACCAGTGAAGGTCGTCTGGTGGACATGCCAACGTGCCAGCTCCCGAAGTTGGTTGGCAGACGGTGGCTGACTGACGGTCCTTCCACCCTCAGTATACCTGACGGGTGATACTGTGCCGCTGCTCCTTTGGGGGAATAGCAACCCTTGATGCTCCTCCTGAGTCCTTTGTTAAAAAGGAGGCCAATCCAGGGGACTCAGCACCCGAGGGTTTGCTTTGGATCTTGCCACTGCAAGTCCCACCCCGATTCTGGCGAGTGTTCCCTCCGCTGAAGTGTACTGTACTTTTACTGTACACTGCCCGGTGGTCTGGCTGCGGGGAAGAGAGGCGTAGGGTCACGGGGGAGATATACTGTTTATGCCCGGAAGGCTTGGCAGGTGAAAAGAGCCTCCCTGTCATCTCCTTGTGGGGTGGGGGTCACCTCCCTGTACCCTCCTCCAAGGGTGGTGGTGTCGGGCTCGCTCTGCCGAGCCGGTATTTCACTTATTCTCGGCAAACCCCAAGTTAACGGTTGGCTTGTGGTGATTCCAAGGTTTGGTTAGATTTAAAGGTGAAGAGAAGTAAGGTAAAGTATATTAGTGCTGGCTAGTGTACTGTTGGTTACATATGAACATGGATTGTAGCTTGTGTCTGACAGTTGGTACGCCTGCAACCCGTGACGTATTCTCGTTTGTTTTGTCTAGGAGGATGCATATCTGGGTTGCCAATCACTCGTTAAAACTGACACGAACTATGAATCACCTGTTTAGAGGACCAGTATATGTAACCACATGTACGAGTGTTTTCAATTAATGTCATAGCTCATATCGTTACTAGATAAATTTCAACTGCTGTGGTAAATGCTACAATGATTTTCGTGTCACAGATTGATTCAGTATACTCGCAAGCCTTTAAAATAACTCCTGTTCTTCATTGCCAGATGGTGAAGCACACTCTTAATCAATGTGTTATGATACAAAAAACAGTTCATATCCATAAATCCTATAATGACATAGTCTGTTTCAAAAACTAATACGGCATATGCAGATACCTTTACTGGCTGCTATCACCTTCATAAAGCATAATCCTCCCTTCCTGTTCTCGCAATTTTTCATTGGTGGAAACTTACTCCCATCTTCCTCTCCCTCACTCCTTCCCTAGAACCCCCTACCCCTCTCACTCTCAAAACAGTCAGTTCCTCTTCCTTCCTCTCCCCCTCCCCTCTGACTGAGGGAGGTGGACGTTCCAGAATCTGCTCTCCTTCATCTTAAGCCCATAGTTGGGATCTGCCTTAATGATACTAGTGCGGTCAATTATGTATTCCTAATGAATTTCTCTCTCTCTCTCTCTCTCTCTCTCTCTCTCTCTCTCTCTCTCTCTCTTTCTCGCTCTCTCTCTTTCTAAGTGACATTAACTTAAAGTTTACATTCATAATATTTAGTAAGTAACCCATTTAGCTTCCTAAAATTCTGATTATTATAACTAAACTTTTTATAAGCTGAGAGAGGCAAATAACGTCAGACTCAGGAAAATTTAATCAAGAGAGTAAAGCTCCTCTTAAAATAGATCCTCTTCCTTGGGCTAATATTGGAGAGGTTATAGTAGAAGATGAATCACAAATATTTCTAAATCTAGCTAAGTAAAATTTTCCAGTTATAGAAAATAAAATTAAACGAAAAGTGTAATATATTGTTAACATGGTTGCAGAAATATAAAGAAATAAAATTTAGCGTTAATCCATCTGATAAAAACATTTTCTAATATTAGATCCTTTGAATACAATCCTGCTAAAAAAAAGGATTTCCACATAATGCTAAGTTTACAAGGTTCATACATACACAAGTCAGCGGTATAGAAACCACTTATCTTCCTATGAGCCGAATATCTTGATGTTCCCTCACATTATGAATTATAGCTCCAGCACATATAAATAAAAGAGCTTTGAATAATGCATGCGTTAAAAGATGGAAAAAAGCAAGGTCTTTACATCCTAGAGACAAAATCCTTAGCATTACCCCAAGTTGACTGAGGGTGAATAAAGCAGTGATTTTTTTCAAATATTCGAAATTAGCTCCAAGCCCAGGTATAAACACTGTTAAAGAACTAGATAGTAAAAGAGTAGGCAAGATTCTTTCAGACAAAGCAGGTCTAAATCGAATGAGCAGGTAAGCTCCTGCTGTAACAAGAGTTGAAGAGTGAACTAATGCTGAAAATGGAGTCAGTGCAGCTATGACAGCAGGGAGCCAGGCAGAGAAGGGGATTTGAGCTCATTTAGTTATTGCTGCTATGACAGTAAGCCTTTTTATTAATAATGCGGAGTTATCGTCTAAGTAAAACACATAAAAAATAAAGTTTCAGCCTCCTTCAACAAACATCAGAGCAATTCTTAAAAGAATAGCTACATCCCCAACTCCACTGGATAAAACAGTTAATATACCAGCATTTGCAGATTTTTCAGTTTGATAGTGAATTAGTAAAGCGCAGGGCACTAATCCTAAGCCATCTCATCCTAGGAGAATGCAAATATTAAATTTGGACTAATAATTAAGAAAACTGTGGACAAGACAAAAGCTAGCACTAAATATATTAATCGGTCGAAATTAGGATCTCCTTCTATATTACTTCCCCTGTAGAAAAGGACCATAGCAGAAATAAATATAACAAATCCTTTATATATATTAAAAATATTCAATAAAATATATACATTGCGACAATAGAGGCTGAATTAATTGTTAAAATTTCTCGCTCAATAACGTAGCAGGTTTTGTCAAAAAGACAATAAAGAGATATATACAATGAAATAAACGAGAAAAGGATCAGAAAAACTATTCTTGTTAAGTGTATTAAAATTTTTCAAATCATGGTTTGGGATAATTTTTTTTTTTTTTTTTTTTTTTTTTGCACCACAAACTAACGTCTTAGCAACAAACAACCGAACAAATTCAGTTAAAAAATTCAAAGTTGTTTCGTTTTCAGTATTCGAGGTGCTACCCAAAAGTTCCAGTAATTTGAATACTGTAGGAAAATAAGTTACCTTACCTCCTAGTTCTCACTGTCGCCTTCGAAGTAGTTCCCTTGGGCATGTATACAGTGGTCCCAGCATTTTTTCCATGAGTCCATGCATCCCTGGAAGACTTCAGGCTTGATGTCCTGAGCACCTCCTGCGATTCGGTTCGGATCTCCTCAATCGAATCAAATCCACGCCCTTTCAGTCGTAATTTCAGCTTGGGAAACAGGAAAAAGTGGCAAGGGGCAAGGTCAGGTGAATCAGGTGGGTGGGGGAATGACTTCCATTTAGTGGAAACCAGGAACTGCGGGACTGCAATTGATGCATGGGGTGGGGCGTTATGACGTAGGACCCAGTCGTTGTTTTTCCACCGTTCTGGACGTTTGCGGCCGATGTTCTCCCTCAGACACTGCAAAACTTCACAGTAAAACTTTCCACTGACAGATTGACCGGGTGCGACGAATTCCTAGTGAACAATCCCTTGGATATCAAAGAAAACGAGCAACATTGACTCGATATTGCTGCGAACTTGGCGCGATTTTTTCGGCCTCGGTGAATTAGGAGACTTCCATTGCGATGACTGCTGCTTTGTCTCGGGGTCATAACCATAAACCCATGATTCATCACCAGTTATTACCATGGAGATGAAGGTGGCGTCATCTCTGACCTGATTCTTGAGCTTCCCGCAAACTGCAGTGCGATGTGCCATCTGCTCATCACTCAGCAGTCTTGGCACAAATTTTGCAACGATGCTTCTTATGCCCAAAATGTCCAACAAAATGTGTTGCACGCTCCCATACAACAGTCCAACGATATCACATTCATCTTGGATAGTTCGTCTACGATCTGGAAGGATAGCCTGACAAACATTTCCGACGTTTTCTGGTGTTGTTGCCATTAACGGTCATCGAGAACGGTTATCGTCGTCAGTGGACGTTCTTCCTTCTTTGAACCACTTGTACCAGAAAAATGTTCTGCCCTGGGATATGGCACTGTCACCAAAGGTTTGCTGAAGCAACTGGTGTGTCTCTGCAGCCATCTTGTTGATCTTGAAGCAGAACTTGATGCAGGTTCTTTGTTCTGTTAGATCCGCTATTCCAAAACCGCCAAACCACCTACACACCAAGTTATAATAGTAAGAGTAGCTCAACAACACGTCCACTGACAGACACGGGCGGGGCCACACTCATGCACAAGGGGTGCTGATGACTCCTCCTAGCGGCAAAAGGCAAAATTGCAAACAGTTAGCTCTCTCTGTTCAAATTACTGGAACTTTCGGGTAGCACCTCATAGTTCAAATTTAGGTTATTCTAAAATTTAAAGATACATTACCCAGACAAAGACATTTAAGATAATCGTCCATTGCAAATATTTTCTGGCTAGATATTAGGCATAATTAGGTTTCTTTTCAAAATTAGAATCTTTAAAGGAATTCAATGTAGTCTTAAAACTAAATGCTCTCGAATTTTTCCTGAACAGCAAGAATAGAAAGCCTGAAAAATACACGATGTTGACTAAGAGAGTAAAGATACAGAGTGTAAGCTGCTCCAAACAAAAGATAGCAAACTAATTCCTAAGGCAGTTAATTTGTTTCAACTAAGTACTCTTATAATTAGATTAATTTCTCCTAATAAATTAATAGAGAGAGGTGCTGCCATGTTGCTAGTTCTTAATAAAAATCACCATAATACCATTTTTGGCAAAAAATTTAGTAAACCTCTATTAATTAAAAAAAATTGACTCCCAGTTCGCTCGTATACTATGTTTGCAAGGCAAAACAGTCCTGAAGAACATCAACCATGTCCTACCATTACAGCAACAGTGCCATTGCCCATCATCCACATAAAACTAATGATATGTGAGCTAAGGAAGAATAGGCAATTAGTGACTTGACGTCGACTTGGTGAAGACAGATAATACTAACAAAAAAGCCTCCTAGAATACATAGCCCAACTCATAATCAATTCATATTTTTATTTACTTCAATAAAAAGAGGTAAAATTCGAATGAATCCCTTAAGACCGCAATTATTTCTGGCGGGTACCCCCCCCCCCTCCTGCAGCTGCAGCTCTGGGGGGTTTGGTGACTTTCACCATGAGTGAATTGATTGTGTTCTGACTAAAGAGGAAGAATTTACACACCTGACAACGCAATCCGCACCCCCATAGGCCTAATGGTTACTGCCCAATCGTACGTCAGTTCAAAAAAGTTTATAATAGTTACCCCTCGAAAACAATCTAAAACGTGAAAATTATGATAAATACTATGAAAACAGGTGTATTTAGATGTGGGGAGATTACTAGGCTGTGGGGAGATAAAGCAAGCTGTGGGGAGTACTGTAGGCCTATAGGCACGGGGGTTGGAAAAATAAAAAACTTTCTGCATGAAAAGAAAGCACTTCAATGTGTTCTGTAACATCTTGCGGCCTGATACCTCTCGGGGGTCTGTAGGGGGTGGGACGGTAGTGAAGGACGAGGAGGGAGGGATGGGGTGGGGTTCGGGGGGGACACAAGGCTAGCAGGGAGGGAGGAAGGACATGAGTGGATGGAAATGGACACAGGTGGTGGTGGAAGGAGAGATGCAGGTGCGTGGAAGGGTGGGAGGGCTATGAGGGACAATGAGGGAATAAGGGAATGGGGTAGATGGTGGCACGGAGGCGGCCCAGAAGGGGAGTGCCCCCCCACCGCCTGGGTCGGTCCGATCCTCCTTCACGCCACATCAGGGGTGAGTTCTCATTGGCCTGAAGCCATGTACGTCATAATCCGGGTGGACCAAACGCTCCTTAGTTTTTTACAGGCACCGCTCAAGTGATGCGATTAAGTAGTTTGGCATAAAATTCTCATCACATCAGTTGATGTGATTAGGCATTAATGGGTTAAACTGTAACCCCCTAACTTTCGGAAAACTACAGCTAAAATTATTGATCCTGCAACAGGGGCCTCAACATGTGCTTATGGCAGTCACAAGTGATATTACATATATCATCATCATCAGCCATTGAGGTCCATTGCAGGACCAGCCTATCTCTACCGAAGCAGGGACGATACAAGTCAATGTATCTCTACCCAGTGGCTTAGGCTGTCTGGTACAGAATATATTATATATATATATATATATATATATATATATATATATATATATATATATATATATATATATATATATATATATATATATATATATATATATATATATATATATATATATATATATATATATATATATATATATATATATATATCCAGACGACTTAATCCCGTATGGGGTGGCCACAAACAAATCGCCTCCACGTCGCCCTGTTCCCTGCCATTTTACTGCCCTCCTCCCAACTCAAACCCTCTTCTCTCATGTACCTCTCCACTCCATCCCTTCATCTCCTCCTCGGCCTCTCCCTCCCTCTCACCCACTCCACCTCACTCACATACACTCTCCTCGTCAGTCTCTCACCCTCCATCCTCTCCACATGGGCCAGACCACCTCAGTGTGGTCCTCCTAATGCTTCCTATCACATCCACATCCACACCACAACGCTCCTTTTTATACTTATTTGTCAGCCTGTCTCTCCATGAGACTCCATAGGCTCCTCTTAAATAACTCATTTCCACTGCTCTCACTCTTGACTTGTGTCCTTCCAACAACGTCCAAGCTTCACTTCCATACGTTAGAGTTGGTATCACAATACTGTCATGTAGTAACTTTTTCACTTCCATGCTCACTTCCTTTTTCTTATCACTACTTTCAAGGAACCAGCAACCTTTCTTCCTTGTTGTACCCTTTCAAGCACTTCACCCTCCAAACTTCCATCCTTACCCATCACACCCCCCAGTGTACTTAAACGTACTCACATTTTCCATCTCCTCACCATCCATCCTCACTGTATATACATTGACTTCACCTCTCTCAAAGACCATCACTTTACTCTTCACTATATTCACCTTTAGATTCCGTTTCTTACACACTCCCCCAAACTCATCCACCAAGCCTTGCAGCTCCCCTTCGTCTTCACCTAACAAGACATTATCGTCTGCAAACACAGTACAGGTAGTTTCCAAACACTACCCTCTCTCACTAGGGCCACTGTAACATCCACTATCCTACAGTACCTTGTATCTCTTTTATTACCCTATCCATGTACAGATTGAACAGCCATGGAGACATGACACATTCTTGTTTCAACCCAACCTTCAAAGACAAAAATTCACTCAGTTCACCATCCACACGCACTGCAGCCTTAGCACCATCATACATACTCTTCACAGCATTCAACAACTTCCCATGTACTCCATATATTCTTAATACTTTCCACAATCCTTGTCTGTCCACCCTGTCATATGCTTTCTCCAAATCCATGAAGGCCACATACAACTTCTTTCCCTTCTCTAGAAACTTTTCCACCAAATATCTATGACTGAATATCTGATCCACACAACCTCTTCCCTTCCTAAAGCCTCCCTGTTCTTCTCCAACTAATTCCCCTGTTATTTCACTAACTCTGTCAATAAATATCCTACCATACACTTTTCCTGATAAACTAAGAAGACAAATGCCCCTATAATTACCACACACGTCTTTTTCCCCTTTTCCTTTGTACAAGGGAATAATTATACCTGACTTCCAATCCTCCGGGACTCTTCCTTCCTCCCAGGCCAATCTGCACATCCATTCTACTACTATCTCTCCCCCATGCTTCAGCATTTCACCACACACTCCATCAATTCCTGGGGCTTTCCCCAATTTAACTTTCTTCATTGCTTCCACAACTTCTGTCCTACTGATTTCTTCCTGTCTTCTCACCTCCCTCCTTCTCCCAGCCATTCCCCAGCCACTTACACTCGCCTTACTTCCATTCTCTATGTTCAACAATTCCTTAAAGTGTTCTCTCCATCTGCTCACTTTTTCTACCTTCTCCACTAGTAATCTACTATTTTTTTCTTTGACTCGCCCACTAACTTCACTACCACCCTGTCTTAGTCTCTTTACCTCTTTCCAGAACATTTTCTTAGAGTCCCTCCACTTTTCACTCAAATTCCATCCAAATTCCTCATCCACTCTCTTCTTACTCTCTCTTACTAATCTTTTCACCTCTCTCTTCCTTTCTACATATAGCTCTCTCTTCCGCCTCTCAACTTCTTCCATGCCCCTATTTCTCATCCATTCGTTGTATGCTTTCTTCTCTTGTGCCACAGCCTGTCTCGCCTCTTCATTCCACCATGCTGTTCCTTGCACCCCCTTCGGTCTTCTCTTCACCCCCCACACCACATCATATGCTTCACATATTTCTTCTGTGAATATCTTGCACATACATTCCACGTCACCAATCTGCTCCAGTTCATATTTACCCAATCGTTCCTCCACTTCTCTCTTATATTCTGCCTTTTTCTCATCCTCTTGTAACCTTTCTACTCTCCTTGCAACTACCCCTTCCTCCCATCCTTCTCTTCTATTTCTCCATCTTACTTGGATCTTGCTTCTGGCCACCACCAAGTAGTGGTCAGAAAGTCCTCTCCCCCAACCTCTGTAACCTCTTGCATCCATTACCCATCTTCGCATCCTTTTATCCATACACACATAATCAGTCATTGCCTTCCTTTCATTCAGTTCACCACCCACCCTTCTCATGTATCTATCTATCTATCTATTTGTATAGATAGATAGATAATTTTACAATAAAAGCTATGAGAGAGGAAATAAATCATAAGAAAGATAAAGCTCTCAAATTAACTCTTTGATAAAAAGCTACAATAGTGGGAGTTCCGTTTGTTTTAAAAATGTATAGTACAGAAGCTAGGAGGGGCAAAGATGCAAATAGGGTATAAAACAATATGTAAACTCCCACTTGAATTTGTTCGGGCTGGTACCCTCACCCTAAAATATAAAGATGGAATTAAAGAAGCTTCAAAGTAATATAAAATAATAAATAATTTATAGATATGAAAGTTAATACCATAAAATCTAATAAGGCTAAATTAACAAAATAGTCTAGGGAAGTTTGAAGTATATCAAAATTTTACTCAAGAAATAATAATTAATGCTATAATTCAGATGCTTAATAGGACCAAAGCATAACTTAAATAGTCTATGCATAACCTAAATCCTAAGATGTATATAAAAAAATAATAATTATAAAAAACGGCAAATAAAAACGATACAGTAAAAGTTCCTGTTTGAATTAAAGACTAATCCCTTACGAATGTTATTAATATTAAACATAAAAGCAAATATTTTAACACTAATTTATGAAAAGCTCCGAAGTAGTTGTTCCCATGGGAATAAACAATGGAAACTAATAAGCCTAACCCTAGGGCTCCCTCACAGGCCGCCAGAGCTAAGAAGAAAAGAGAGAAAAATAATTCATTTCCGACTAAATAAAGTTAATTAGACATAAAAAAAATATTCCAAATATAATGAATTCCAATCTTAGTAGGGTATTTAACAAGTTTTTTCTGTTAAAGGCGGCAGTTCATAGTCCCCTAAAAATTATAATAAATGCAATAAACAAGAATAAACTATTTAAAGTTAACATTAGTTTTAATACTTTAAAATAAAACTTCGTTCTGGTAAACCAATAATGATTTATTTCTTAAAACACCAAGAGACTGGAGAGATAATGTACGAGCTTCCTTTTATTGTTTTATTTTCTATAATTTTTGTGTTTAATTAATCCTCTATCAACAGGCCTTGTGTTATTAATCCAAACAATTTTAATTACGATTAAGACAGGATTGTTTCCTAAGAATTATTGATTTTCATATATTTTATTTTATTTTTTTCTGGGCGGAATACTAATACAGTACTATTTATTTATGTTGCTTCTTCAGCAGCCAATGGACAGCCTAAGGTTAGAAGAGAATTTTTTTATCTCTTTTTTTAACACTAATAATTAGATTTGTCTTAATTTTTATGGACCCTATTCTGATAGCAAATAAAACTACAGTGTCAACCAAAATTTTTCTATCACAATATTCTGACATCAGAAATGTTGCTATGAATGTAAAAACAATTTATAATGAACCTCGAACTATATTTACAATATTTGTTATCAGTTATTTACTTCTTACATTATTTGTAGTTGTAAAAGTACTGAGCTCGCCTTCTAGTCCTTTGTGACTAATAACTTATGATAACACCACTACATAAACTTCATCTATTACTAAAAATTGCTAGTGGGACATTAGTTGACTTGCCAATTCCAAGAAATATTTCTATTTATTTGAACTTTGGATCATTGCTTGGATTATGCTTCGTTGTTCAAATTGTTACCGGTTTGTTTCTTGCAATACATTATGTAGCACATATCGACTTACCATTTTCCAGAGTAGCCCATATTCAACAAGATGTTAAGGGTCATTGCTGCGAACTTGACACAACAATGGAGCTTCTATCTTATTTATTTGCTTAAATCTTCATATTGGCCGAGGTATACATTTTGGTTCTTATAAAATTTTTCATGCATGAACAGTAGGTGTCGTAATTCTTTTTTTTATAGTTATAGCAACTGCCTTTTTAGGTTATGTTCTACCGTGAGGCCAAAAAGGCGCCACAGTAATGACTAACTTTTCAGCAATTCCATACAGTGGAACTTCTTTAGTTCAATGAATTTGAGGGGGGGTTTGCTGTGGAGAATGTTACTTAAACCCTTTTTTTCACTTTTCATTTTTATTCCCATTTGATGTTGTGACACAACTTTAGTTCACATTTTATTTCTCCACCTAGCTGGTGCTAACAATCCTTTAGGTGTACTGAGACAAGTAGGTAAGTTCCTTTTCATCCTTACTTTACTTTTAATGACATTGTAGGATTTTTAGTGATGCTAATGGCTCTTGTATTGCTTACTTTACTCCATCCGTATCTCTTAGGAGACCCTGATATCTTTATTCCTGCAAATCCTTTAATAACCCTGGCACATATTAAGCCAGAATGATATTTTTCATTTGTCTATGCAATTTTACAGTCTGTTCCTAATAAATTAGGAGGAGTTATTGTTTTAGTGCTTTCGTTTACTATTCTTATAATTCTTCCCATTATGAATTTCTTTCAAAATTTCAAAGGCTTAGATTTTACCCCCTTAATCAAATTTTATTTTGAAATTTAGTTTCTGTAGTTGTTTTATTAGCTTGGACTGGGGCTCATCCTGTTGAAGACCTTAATATTACTACTGGCCCGATCTGAACTTTTTTTTTTTAGATTTTATTTGATTATGCCTTTGACAGCAATGTGATGGGATAAAATACTAGACTGATTACTTAGTTAAAAAAAAAAAAAATCGTGTTTTGAAAGCATTAGATAAGGTGAATTCTGAGCAGTCTTAGGGAGAAGGTGTTTAACTTGTCTTTAATTCGCAAAACTAATTTTTTTTAATGAAACTACTCCCTAATTACATTATTAGACAAAAACAAAATAATTTAACTCTTATAAAAATATATAATAGAAAATAGGAGAAACCTCTTTCAGGATAAATATATTAATTTATCATAGTACTGATGTTGTAAAGTACCTCGAACGCAAATAACAATAAAATCAATTAGGACCAATTTGAAAAAAAAGAGTAATCTACAAAGGTCTTCCTAAAAAAAAATTTACACAAATAGTATTCTTATAAAAAGAATTCTTGCATATTCAGCCATAAAAATTAAAGCAAATCCCCCTCTTCTATATTCGGTATTAAAACAAGCTCTGGTTCTCCTTCAGCAAAATCAAAATGGAGTACAATTGGTCTCCACCTGACAAGAAGCAATTCACATCAAAGGCAGAAGCAATGTAAATCAGATTATTCAAACATCTTTTTGAAAGTGAGTAAATAACTGTAAATCAAATCCACCAACTAAAAAATGAAGGAAAGGAGAATAAGAGCAAGCCTCACTTCATACAAAAACGTTTGGGCAACAGCTTGCAATCTACCAGGCACTGAATATTTACAATTTGAGGCCCACCCGGCTCTCATAGTTGAGTAAACTCCCAGGCTTAAACTACTTAGGAAAAACAAAACTCTTGTATTAATGTTTACTAAACCAGTTTGGTAAGGTAAAATAGCTCAAATTAAAGGGGAAATAAATACTCTAAAGACAGGAGAAAGAAAATATGGTAAGAAATTAGATATGGTAGGTATAGTTTGCTCTTTGGTAAATAACTTCAAAAGATCGGCGAATGGCTGAAATAGACCTATAAACCCTACAAAATTGGGTCATTTCCGAATCTGAATATACTCTAAAATTTCTCGTTCAAGAAGCATTACAAGAGCAACTCCAATCAATACACAAATAAATAAAACTAGGTAATTTACAACGATAACTGTGAATACAAAATAGCTGGACTATTTATAAACCTTTATTTATTTTGTTAAACTGAAATGCAAAATTAAGCTTAGGCAAAATGATATTCAAATGAGATAAAAGTATTTTAGCTATCCAATCTTTTCCTATTAAGATAGTTGATTTCTTCTTCGAAGATAGAAACTGACATGGCTCACGCCGGTCTGAACTCATATCATGTAAAATTTCGAAGTCGAACAGACTTTCCTTCATGACTGCTGCATTATGAAGAAATTTTACTTCAGCATCGATGTTGCAAGCTTTTCTCTCAATGAGGACTCTGAAGAAAAATGATGCTGTTATCCCTAAAATAACTTAATTTCTTAATCTTTAAAAAGAATCATTTATTATCAAAAATCTTTGTTTATATAAAAAAAAATCAGTTAATTTATCTATATCTTTTTTGCCCCAACAAAACACTTGCTTTTGGACTTTTCCTTACACTAACAAACTAGCTTAGTACTAAACATGGTGTAAAGATTTCTAGGGTCTTATCATCGTTCTAAAAGATTAAAGCCTTTTCACTTTAAAGTTAAATTCATTTTTTTTCTGTTAAGACAGTCTATCACTAGTTCGACCTTTCATACAAGCCTCCAATTAAAAGACTAATGATTATGCTACATTCGCACAGTCAGAAATATGCGGCTTTTTAATAATTCAGTGGACAGGCCACACGTTGTAGATCTTCACAAAGACACGTTTTTGTGAAACAGGCGGAGATAATATTTGCCCAGTTTCTTAAACATATCTTTAATAGTGAAGACGATTTATATAGGAGAATTATTTTTAACATCTAAATTTTACTAATGATTTCACAGTAACTAAACAATTTAAGTTGAAATTTATTTTCTGATACTTGAAACAAAGAACCAGTAAAATTTAAAGTATTTGACAATATTGGTTATATATATATATATATATATATATATATATATATATATATATATATATATATATATATATATATATATTTGTATATTTAGGCAGAATGTTTTCTTTTATGCAAAAATCATTAAAGACCAAGGCGTAGCCAATTGTTCACTATTTTTCTGTTGATCTTTTCGAGTTTTCTTACACATTGTTTTACACTATGATTCAGGTTGTAGATAATATGTCCAAGATCCATGTCGTAACTATATTTTATTAATTATTTATTTTCATTTTTTTCATTTTTCATAGGACGTTTCGTGTATCCTTACACATCATCAGCGACTGTAATATAGATACAATACACTATAAAACATGACATATACAACATAAACCTATACAATATATATACTGAAATGTACAACAACGACTAATAAAAGTGTAGAGTTACAAGAGTATGGATAAAAGAGACAAACCCTTTAGGTGAAGTCAATTATGAGCTACAGTTAAAAGTGTATGGATAAAAGAGACAAACCTTATAGGTGTAGTCAGCTATGAGCTACGTGGTTGACTGCGAAGGTTGTATGGGTGAGTGGGTGTTTGTGGCTGTGTAGTGTTGCCAGTTGTGTTATTGTGTGTGTAATGTTCATTTGTAATTGTCGCTGCTTGTGGTCGGGCCTTTATTACAAATGAACATTACACACACAATAACACAACTGGCAACACTACACAGCCACAAACACCCACTCACCCATACAACCTTCGCAGTCAACCACGTAGCTCATAGCTGACTGCACCTATAAGGTTTGTCTCTTTTATCCATACACTTTTAACTGTAGCTCATGCTTGACTTCACCTAAAGGGTTTGTCTCTTTTATCCATACTCTTGTAACTCTACACTTTTATTAGTCGTTGTTGTACATTTCAGTATATATATTGTATAGGTTTATGTTGTATATGTCATGTTTTATAGTGTATTGTATCTATATTACAGTCGCTGATGATGTGTAAGGATACACGAAACGTCCTACGAAAAATGAAAAAATGAAAATAAATAATTAATAAAATATAGTTACGACATGGATCTTGGACATATTATCTACAACCTGAATCATAGTGTAAAACAATGTGCAAGAAAACTCGAAAAGATCAACAGAAAAATAGTGAACAATGGCTATGCCTTGGTCTTTAATGATTTTTGTATATATATATATATATATATATATATATATATATATATATATATATATATATATAAAAGTCTACTGTTAAGCCTATTTTTTTTTCTATATATATACTGGTTTTATAATTTTACATTTTAGAAGACAAAGATCAATCCATACTTTCTTAGTTGCACAAACTAATTAGTTTTGCACATACATTTATTTCTCAGAAAACCACATATAAAAGCTCGATTGGCATATCACTTCTAACATTAAATTAAAAATGTTAATGCAACAACAAATTTTTCTTAAGACTAGCTATCTTTTTTCAGTATTAATACTTATAGATTTAATTTTGATATATTTATAGATTTAATTTTGAAAACCTATTAAACACAAGATAGAACTCTTAGTATTTACTTTTTTAAAATTTTTAAGTGCTATTTCTACTTTCTTTCACAATACTTTTTACTTTCACTACACTGGTACTTAGATAAAATCTATTTAAAAAAAAATAAAAATTAGTTTTCTTAATAAATTTACATCGTTATAGCAAAAACAAGATTACTGATGTCAAGATAACCTATACTATAGGTACTCTTTTTGGCGTAAATGAGCTGCTTATCTCGAGCTCTGTCTCGCCTTCCAGGTACGCTGTCCAGTACACCTACTATGTTACGACTTATATCAATGAAAGCGACAGGTGATATGTGCACATTTTAGAGCTGAAATCAGGCTACCCTATTAAAATAGCCTTACTTTAAGTCCTCCATCAAATTTGTATTCTAGAATTTATTCATGATAATATGGACTTTATTGTAACCCATCTTAGCCTACATATATGCTGCATCTTGATCTAATATTCTAACGAAATTATTTCAATTACTTGTTCTATAAAAGTTATCTCAATGACGGTATACAAACTACAATAAAATAGATACGATTTTTCGTCGCTTATCGTTTTTTTTTTTTTTTAATGTGTCCGACTCTGGACATAGGCTTCACAACCTGCTTCCAAGGCCCAGTAGTCCTCCTTCATACTATACACCTCTTCATGTCACCACTTCGGCGCTAACACCCACCGTCCATACTGCATACATGCTAGGGCTGTCTCATACAGGACTGGTGTATTAGTATTAGCGGGGGTATTTTTACATGTCGGCGGGTCTTCTGGTAGATCAGTAAAGTCTGTTTTTATCAAATTCAAATCCTTAAACTGTTCCCTGCACGAGCAAGGATTTGAACCTGGGTCCGGTGGGTCCGCAGGCCACCTCTCTACCGGCTGAGCTACCGCCTCCCCCCAAAAAGGTCAGGTTCCCCTAATCAGACTAAAATACCTCCAAAGTCTTTGAATTTAGAGCACATAGATTTTACTAATCAGATATTACATTTTTTCTTAAAGATATAGTAGGGGATTTAATTCTAGTTTATTTCCCTTATTTGTTAACTTATTAATTAAATAATATTAAATTATCTATCTTTTAAAAGTTGATTTCACCCTTTATAAAATTTTAAAATCATCAACTAACAGAAAAGTTAAATATCAACCTTTTTTTTTTTTTTTTAACTTTCCCTTCAGTGATAACCGTGACTGCTTGCACAAAAATTAGCCAGATATATTTCAGTTTACTTTTTCCAGTTTTCACTGCTACAAAAAATATACACACTGAGATCTACATGAGCTTAAAATCTGTAACATACTTGCTTGGGAGCACCCAAATTTTCATATGTTGTTACTTGAAAACCAAATATTTAAAGAAAGAATCAAGCTTATATAACGTTTCAAATCATGACTTAATTTTATTTAATTATTAAAATGAAAAAAGAAAAAAATTTTAAGGTAAATTTGTCCTTTACATTTTGCCCCATTGTATGTATATATACATAAACACCTGTGGATGAGCGAATGAGAAGACAAGTGTTGGATGCAAGAGTGTGGAGAGGATGGGGGAATGGTATCTCGGACCATCACTTAGTGATGGCCAAGGTAAAGCTGCAAAGAAAATGGTTGAAGAGACGAAGGGGAAGACAGGAGGAAACAGCTCCTGTGAGAAGAGCAGAGAAGTTGCAAGATGGTGAGAAATTGGCAGAGTATAAGAGCATAGTGGAAGAAAGATTGGGAAGGTATGAGTTAGAGCAGATGGAGGGGGTGGAAGACATATGTAAGATATTCACAGAAGAGATAGGTGCAGCATGTGAGGTGGTTCGTGGAGTAAGGAGGAGATGCAGGGGTGTGCAAGGGACAGCATGGTGGAATGATGAGATGAAACGAGCTGTGGAACAAAAGAAGAAGGCTAGCGAGTAGAGGTAGGGGAGAAGATGAGAGAGAGAAGAGAGAGAGACAGAGAGGTATATGTAAGCAGGAGAAGGGAGGTGAAGAGACTGGTGAAGGAGAGTAAGAAGAAACATGTTAAAGAGCTTGGGAGGAATCTGAGTGTGAAATGGAGGAAGAGTAAGAAATTGTTTTGGAAGGAGGTTAAGAAAGTAAGGCAGTGTCAAAGGGGAAATAGTAGGGGAGTGAAAGATAGGAATAATACTGTAGATTGTTGGTGGATACGAGAGAGAAATTGGGGAGATGGAAGGAGCACTTTGAGGATTTATTGAATGTAGAGAGTGACAGCAGTGCGAGTATGAGTGGTTGGGGAATGGCTAGGAGGAGAAGAGATGAGAGAAGGGCGGAAGAGATCAGTAGGGCGGAAGTAGTGGAAGCAATGAGGAAGAGCAAGATGGGAATGGCCCCAGGAATTGATGGAGTGTGTGTTGAAATGCTGAGGTATGGGGATGAGATTGTTGTGGAGTGGATATGAAAATTGGGTAGATCGGCTTGGGAAGAGGGAAAGGTTCCAAGGACTGGAAATCAGGTATTATTGTTCCTTTATGCAAAGGAAAACGGGAGAGAGAAGTATGTGGTAACATAGGGGTATTTGTCTTCTTAGTGTGACTGGAAAAATATATGGAAGAATACTCATTGATAGAGTTAGGCATATGGCAGAGGAGCTAGTTGGAGAAGAACAAGGGGGACTTAGGAAGGGAAAAGGGTGTGTAGATCAGATATTTGTTCTAAGATGTTTAGTGGAGAAGTATCTAGAGAAGGGAAAGAAAGTGTAAGCTGCCTTCATGGACTTGGAGAAAGCTTATGACAGAATAGATAGGCAAGGTATGTGGAAGGTGTTAAGAATGTATGGAGTGGAGGGGAAATTGTTGAGTGCCGTGAAGAGTATGTATGAAGGAGCTAGGGCTACGTGCGAGTGGATGATGAGCTGAATGAGTTCTTTGATCTAAGTGTGGGACCGAAACAGGGTTGTGTGATGTTTCCATGGGTGTTTAATATATACATAGATGGTGTTGTAAAGGAGGTGCAAGGTAGGGCAGTGGATGTGGGGGTGGCTCTAATGAATAAGGGTGAGATTTGGAAGATTCCGGTGTTGCTGTTTGCTGATGATAGAGTATTGTTGAGTGAAGATGAATGGGAGTTGCAAGGTTTGGTGTATGAATCGGAAAGTTAATGTACACAAGAGTAAAGTTATGGTGTTTGAGAGGAATGAAGTCACAGAATGTACAGTGAGATTGGATGGTGAGGATATGGAGAATGTGAGTGCATTCAAGTACTTGGGTAGTGTGAAGAGTAAGGATGGAACTTTGGGGGATGAAGTGCTTGAAAGGGTACAGCAGGGAAGGAAGGTTGTTGGTTCACTGAAAGCAGTGATGAGAAATAGGGGAGTGAGTATGGAAGTTAAGAAGTCACTGCATATGTGATCCCTACCCTGACGTATGGAAGCGAGGCATGGACCTTGCAAGAGGGGAACAAGTCAAGAGTAAGAGCAGTGGAAATGAGTTACTTGAGAGAAACATGTGGAGTGACATGGAGGGACATGTTGATGAATGAAGAAGTGAAGGAACGTTGTGGGGTGGATGTGGATGTGGTTGAGAAGATTAGGAGAAATACTCTGAGGTGGTTTGGACATGTAGAAAGAATGGAGAATGAAAGACTGACTAAGAGGGTGTATGTAGGTGAGGTGGTGGAGGGGAGAGGAAGGGGAAGACCGAGAATGAGGTGGAGGGATGGAGTTGAGAGGTATATGAGGGAGGGTGGAGTGAGTTTGGAAGAGGGTAGTCAAATTGTAGGTGACAGAGCAACTGGGAGGCGTTTTGTCTGCGGCCACCCTTTGCGGGATTAGAGTGTCGGGCTATAGATAGATAAACAGATAGATAGATAGACCTTACATACAAACTTACACAAAAATCAAGGAAAATATAGAGCGACAGCCATACTTGTAATGGAACTCAACCAGAACACTCCCCTACCAAGCCTGTTTATCTCACCTGTAACATATACAAGACATAGAGTCAAATAACCATACACAGTAAGTTGGATCATGTTCTTATACGGAAAAGTTCCATGCGGCCATATCTGCTATGGAACAGAGTGCGGCTGTGCCTATGGACCCCATCACAGATTTTGCTCTCGGGGTCCACAGGAGCCTTACCTCAAGATCGTTCTCATGATTTATCTTCTATAATAGATCTTATGCCATCAATAGTGACCCATACACAGGAGGCCTGAGTCAAGTCTCTCTCATGAATACATAGTGACCTCTTATTTAGCTGATTAGTGTATTGGAAAGCTAAATATTTATTTTTTAAATTTAACTAAGAAATGCATATATAGTACCTCCTTACTTTTTTTTTTTATAGTAAGTTTGATCAGGAGCAAGAAGTGCATCTTGAAGTGTGTCTAACAAAATTGTATTAACTAAAAAAAAAAAAAAAAAAAAAAAAAAAGAGGTACAAAAAATAATTGAAACCTCAAAATTTGCCCTTGATTAGAGTTACCAATTTTTTATAGTTATGAATTTTGTGTATAATATTTACAAAATTATAAATTTTGGTATAAATTATTTTTTTCCCGATACAATCATCAGATAAATAAAGGGCCACTATGTATTCATGAGAAAGACTTGACTGAGACCTCCCGTGTATAGGTCACTATAGGTGGAATAAGATTCATTTTAGAAGATACATTATGAGGATGATCCTGAGGTAAGCCTCCTGTAGACCCCGGGAACATAGCCGTTGAGAGCATGTGTGAAAGGGTCCACAGGCACAGCCGCACCCCGTCCCATAACAGATATGGCAACATGGGACCTTTTTATATAAGGACATGATCTCATTTGGCATAGATGGGGATTTGACCCTACATTGTGTATATGTTATAGGTGATTTAAACAGGATTGATAGTGGAATATTCTGGTTGAGTTCGATTACAGGTGAGTAGGGCTGTCGCTCTATACTTTCCTTGAGTTCTGTGTCAATTTGTATATCAGGTGATTTTATATATATATATATATATATATATATATATATATATATATATATATATATATATATATATATATATATATATATAAGAAGGATAATTTACCATATTAAGAATTTTATTTTTTTTTCAATTTAATTTTAGGGGAGATTGCAAACTATGCTTTTAAAGTCTATGCAAACATTTTCTTTGTTAACTAATAATTTTGTAAAAGAGAAATAAAAGGAGTTTAATTGCTTTAAGTAGAGATTATAAGTCTCTCTTCCAGCCTAAATCTCATTAATTTAAGCTAGTCTTTGAAAGATAAATTTTGAGTGCAAATCAAAACTTTTTGTTAAACTATAGCTTATTATTGATAGAGAGTTAATGAAGATTACCTGTCATAAAGACTTTGTAGTTACTTGTAGAGAAGTATATTTTAGACTTGTGGTCGAGCGGCTTTTATATCTTGTAGTAGTTTCCCCACCAGATGTCATGTAGTGACGGGAGAGGTAAAGAATAGTATGGGACTATTTTTATTTGTCTTGGAAATATTAAACAGGTCTCTCCCATGGGAAGAGTATAAGTCCCGGGTAGCTACCTCCCTGTCTCGCTATCTCTCTCTCTTTCTGTTCTAAGGCTAATCTCCATCTCGACCTCTCTCTAGGGTCGCTTGTCTCCTTCTGTCTAGCCTGTTCGGTGGCTGATCTCCGTCTGAGCTCTCTTTCCTAAATTCTGGTGTAGCAGGGGTGTGTCACGTGTGTTCCTCGTGGGTGGACTAGATCTTTGTTCACGAGAGGACTGCTGACAGCTAACTGCATCATCTCCTTACTGGCCGCTGTCGTCAGCTTTCCTCAGTGTTAAGAGTGTGTAAGCATGTTAGCACTGCTCGATTCTCGCAGACACAACACCTTCTCATCATTTGACTTCCTGCTTCTATCTGTCTCTCTATCTATCTATTTATCTATCTATCTAGTATGATTTGCAATTATAATATGGAGACCTACCACATTGCTCGGCCGCGCAAAAATGGCGTACCATCGACATTTAATAGTTATAATATATTAATACATACTACATACACATTATAATGAACTTATAAGTTAATTAAGTGAAATACATAATATTGTAAAAGTAAATTGTATGAATATTGTATACATATAATATAGTAAATAGTGATTCACCTAACTTGTATGATGATACTGGTAATACAGAATTGTGTTATAATTGTATGACTTATAATATTGTACTAACATTGTGGTACTACATAATTGTAACATTTTATGAATTGTTACAAAATATTGTGGTAATGCATAATTGTGTTGGCCTTATAATTGTAGTTACATTTTGTTAATGCAACTATTACATAAGTGTCTTGGCCTTATAACTGTAGTTAAAGTTACATAAAAGTTACATCTTGTTAATGCAACTGTTACATAATTGGCAAAGTGTAACATAATGCAATCGTTTGTCGTTACATAATTGTTACATATCGTTTGTAGGTACATAATTGTAGTTAGTGTAACATAATGCAATCGTTTGTCGTTACATAATTGTTACATATCGTTTGTAGGTACATAATTGTAGTTAGTGTAACATAATGCAATCGTTTGTCGTTACATAATTGTTACATATCGTTTGTAGGTACATAATTGTAGTTAGTGTAACATAATGCAATCGTTTGTCGTTACATAATTGTTACATATCGATTGTAGTTACATAATTGTAATATGGAGTAACATAATTGTAATAACTGCAGTCCTAACATATGCTGCGGTCGATGATAGTGATCATGTGTCATGCCACTTGTGTGTGGAGACAACAATTTGCTTTTTTGTTTGTAGTTTATGTGGTATTTTGGCATATGTAGTAACATTTACACTTATTTTCATTTGTTTCTTATGTGATCTTACTCTATTTCTCTTTTTTCTTTCTTACTTCTCTTTTTTTCTTTTTTTTTCTTTTTTTTTTATGTATTGATTTTCTATAGCTTGTTTTTCTTTGCTTGTGTACACTTTTTCTATGTTGTTAATGGTTGCATAATTACTGGCTAATTTCCTTGGGATACTTTTTAAAAGTTTAGTTTATATTGCACAGATAGTATAAAATGATATTATATAGTCCCATATTTTGTTATTTTATAAAAAAAAATATATATATATATACACTATATACAGTATTAACTATACACACTGACTTGTTGTTCACCTGTACCTATCGTGAGTAATATGTGTGTCAGCACTGTGTGGAAATCATTGTCTTCACGATTGTGTTGAAGATGTTCACTCTTGCTAACGGCATTTGTGTTGGCCATTTTTTTTTTTCTAGTTTACCTTGTAACGTAATTTATATGTTTCCACTAGGTAGCTTTAATTAATAAATGTTTAATGCAGTTCTATTAATTGCTCACTGAGTAACTGTGATTGGATATTTTCTTTATCACTTTGTAGATATAATATGTATAGTTGTATGTAAGAAACACGTATTTTATGTAGGTATAAATGGTAACACTCGTTGGTAGTAAATAAATGTTATAATAAATGAATGAATATATACAGTGTAGAATATTTATTGTTGGTGATTATTTAGTATTTGAGTTATGCAGATAATTGAAGTAAGTATGTGTATTTAAACTGTAACTATACAGCACGTTTTTTATGTTTGTGCAGAAGCTTATTGTCTATCACTGTGTATTGTATAAATGAAGTAACTATGTAACTCACTAATTTTTACCGTGGAGGAAAATGGTGTGAGTGGTGTTCCACGTGGTGATAGCGTTGTCCTTCGCGGGTTGATTGGCGTGTTGTCGTCTCAGCACATGGTGACGTCGGCTTCCCACACTGGTAGCTGTGGTGAGTGAATGAGTAGCGATGAGTAACTTGAGTGAAGACGAGTGAGTAAGATGAGTTGTGAATATGGACTTGGTGTTTGCTTCGTCGTCCTGACCTCTTCACATCTGCGTAAGCGGTGGTGGTTGGGTGGATGTAGCAGAAAGAGGATGGTGAGGTCTGGTGGTTATGAGTTGTGAGTCGTCTCTCACTCTTCGTTTGTTTGTTTGTTTGTTTTCTTTCTTTCTTGATGTATTCTTGGTCCTTTTCTCTAGTGATTTACTCGTTGTAGAACGAAGACTGCCGCTACTTGTAGGTGCGTGTAGAAGATTATACAGACGACGTAGAGTTGTTAATTGTAGTTGATTGTAGATGGCTGTAGTTGATTGTAGATGGCTGTAGTTGATTGTAGATTATTTGCACTGTAGGCTGTATTTTGTAGGATTCAATGTAGAACTGAAGCTAATCTTGTAGTCTCGGTTGCTTTTGTAGAAATTTGCTTTTAATTCGGAGACGATGTCCGCAGATTTGCTGATTTGTCGTTAAGCTACTTGCAAGGCGTCGAGTGATCTCTTGACCTCTGCATCAGCGTAATGATCTGGGAGACGGAGGGGGCTGGATGGAGAGAATACTGTCAGGAGCTGATGTTGTTGGTTGTTTTCAATCTTGATATTTTGTAGGAATTTAATGTTGATTCGTAGATGAGGTTCGTATACGTTCGCTGCTACCAAATGTCATAAAGACTTTGTATTATAAAGCAGCGACTTTGTATTTGCTTGTAGAGGCGTATATTTTAGATTTGTGGTCGAGCGGCTTTTATATCTTGTAGTAGTTTCCCCACCAGATGTCATGTAGTGACGGGAGAGGTAAAGAATAGTATGGGACTATTTTTATTTGTCTTGGAAATATTAAACAGGTCTCTCCCATGGGAAGAGTATAAGTCCCGGGTAGCTACCTCCCTGTCTCGCTATCTCTCTCTCTTTCTGTTCTAAGGCTAATCTCCGTCTCGACCTCTCTCTAGGGTCGCTTGTCTCCTTCTGTCTAGCCTGTTCGGTGGCTAATCTCCGTCTGAGCTCTCTTTCCTAAATTCTGGTGTAGCAGGGGTGTGTCACGTGTGTTCCTCGTGGGTGGACTAGATCTTTGTTCACGAGAGGACTGCTGACAGCTAACTGCATCATCTCCTTACTGGCCGCTGTCGTCAGCTTTCCTCAGTGTTAAGAGTGTGTAAGCATGTTAGCACTGCTCGATTCTCGCAGACACAACACCTTCTCATCATTTGACTTCCTGCTTCTATCTGTCTCTCTATCTATCTATTTATCTATCTATCTAGTATGATTTGCAATTATAATATGGAGACCTACCACATACCTTCATTCAAGGGCTCCTTGCACTCACTTGTAACAGAGGCCTAGGAGAGAATTAAAATAAAAAATAGCCCAAATGCTCCTCGGGAATAAACATTAGATAGCTTTATGATATAGGGAACTGGTAGAATCAAAGTAATTTCTGCTTCAAAAATTAAAAAAAATAACAAATTAAGAAAAATTGCAAAGAAAATGGTAGTCGAGCAGAACCTTTTGGGTCGAATCTGCATTTATAGGGAGAGTTCATCTCTCGATATATATATATATATATTTTAGCTAAAACAAAAGCTAAAATTATAACAACACATCTGATTAATAAAGTTAAAATCGTAATAAATGACAAAATAAACATTGTTTTTCTAGGTATTTCTAGCCCTTCTGATTGGAAGTCACATATACTGAATTATACTAAAAAAAAAAAAAAAAAAAAAAACTAAAAGATCAAATCTCCATAATAAGACCTTAAAGCTTAGGCACATATCTGCAATTTTAGAGTGAAGTGGCTTAAATTTGAAGGTATTAGACTACAAATCTAAAGGTGAGTTTAAATTACTCTTTCATTAAACTTTCAAGGTTAAAAAGATTTTTTTAAGTTTTATTTGAAGCTTTGACGTCTTTTAGTTTGATTAATATAAAATCTTATGAACGAGAATAAGTAAAAACATATATGGTAAGGAATTTCACCTTACCTTAGATCAAAACTTCTCGTGCTTGTACACTAACATATACATTAAATCTCATTGAATACTCACATTTTTAGACTGGCAATCTAAAGTCTTAACAATTCCACAGTGAGATTTTAAGGCAACAATGGTGTTTCTCAGTTTATCATAAATATATTGGAACTTTTATATTTACTTTAGGAGCTTGAGCTGGAATAGTTGGAATTTCTTTAAGGCTAATAATTCGAACTGAGTTAGGTAAACCAGGGAGGCTAATCAGGGACGACCAGATTTATAACATAGTAGTAACTGCTCATGCTTTTATTATAATTTCTTTATAGTTATCCTATTATGATCGGTGGATTTGAAAATTGATTGGTTCCTTTGATATTGGGGGCGCCGGATATGGCATTCCTTCGAATAAATAATATAAGGTTTTGGTTATTGCCCCTGGGGGAAGGGAGGTTTTTCAAGAATACTCCCCCAGTATCCCTGCTTGCCGTAAAAGGCGACTAAAACGGTTGGCGGAGGGTTAGTGCCCCTCCCCGGAAAACAACTAACTAAAAAAACAAACAATAAGCCTCGGACAAGGACTGACCAACGATGACGACCAAGGACCGGACAAAGGACATGGTTATCGGAATGTGGAATGTAAGGGGAGCGAATGATGATGTGAAAGAGAGAGAGATTGTCCATGTGCTTGAGGGTGCAAAAGTGGATGTATGTGGAAAAACTGAAACAAAATGGAGAGGAGAAACTGTGAGAGAATGGGAGAATGGATGGGGTATATGTGCAGGAGTAGGTGAGAATGAGAGGGCAAAGGAAGGAGTATGTATAGTTGTTAGTAAAAGATTGAAGAGGAGCATAAGACAGTATGGATCAGTTGGGTCAAGGATTGTGTGGGTAAAGTTGAAAGTTGGAATACAAATGTGGGCGATTGTGTGTGTGTATGCGCTAACGCAAGATCGTGCTAGAAGAGTGAGAGAAGAGTTCTGGACAAATGTAGGAGTGTGCATGGAAAAGTTTGGAAGGAATGAGAGAGTGTTTTTGATCGGTGATATGAATGGTAAAGTTGGGAATGTGAAGGTGGATGGAATAGTTGGTGAGTGGGGTGTGCCTGCTGAGATAGATGAGAATGGGAGTGCGTTAATGGACATTTGTGCTAGGAGGGGGTTGGTGATAGCCAATACCCTCTTCAAGCATAAAATGATCCACAGGTATACATGGCAAGTGATGAGAAGGGTGGGTGGTGAACTGAATGAAAGGAAGGCAATGACTGATTATGTGTGTGTGGATGAAAGGATGCGAAGATGTGTAATGGATGCAAGAGTTTATAGAGGTTGGAGGAGTGGACTTTCTGACCACTACTTGGTGGTGGCCAGAATTATAATTCAAGTAAGATGGAGGAATAGAAGAAGGGAAAGACGATAGGAAGGAGTAGTTGCAAGGAGAGTGGAAAGGTTACAAGAGGATGAGAAAAAGGCAGAGTATAAGAAAGAAGTGGAGGAACGATTGGGCAAATATGAATTGGAGCAGATGGGAGACGTGGAAGGTGTGTGTAGGATATTTACAGAAGAAATATGTGCAGCATGTGATATGGTGTGTGGAAGGAAGAGAAGACGGAGGAGGGTGCAAGGAACAGCGTGGTGGACTGAAGAGGCGAAACAGGCTGTGGCACAAAAGAAGAAAGCATACAATGAATGGATGAGAAATAGGGTCGTGAAAGAAGTTGAGAGGCAGAAGAGAGAGTTATATGCAGAAAGAAAGAGAGAGGTGAAAAGATTAGTAAGAGAGAGTAAGAAGAGAGTGGATGAGGAATTTGGAAGGAATTTGAGTGTAAAGTGGAGGGACTGTAAGAAAATGTTCTGGAAAGAGGTGAAAAGAGTAAGACAGAGTGGAAGTGAAGTTAGCAGGGGAGTGAAAGATAAAAATGGTAGATTACTATTGATGAAGGGAGAAAAAGTGAGCAGATGGAGAGAACACTTTAAGGAATTGTTGAACATAGAGGATGGAAGTATGCGAGTATAAGTGGCTGGGGAATGGCTGGGAGTAGGAGGGAGGTGAGAAGACAGGAAGAAATCAGTAGGATAGAAGTTGTGGAAGCAATGAAGAAAATTAAATCGGGAAAAGCCCCAGGAATTGATGGAGTGTGTGGTGAAATGCTGAAGCATGGGGGAGAGATAATAGTAGAATGGATGTGGAAGATGTGCAGATTAGCCTGGGAGGAAGGTAGAGTCCCGGAGGATTGGAAGTCAGGTATAATTATTCCCTTGTACAAAGGAAAAGGGGAAAAAGAAGTGTGTGGTAATCATAGGAGCATTTGTCTTCTTAGTATAATAGGAAAAGTGTATGGTAGGATACTTACAGTATTGACAGAGTTAGAGAAAGAACAGAGAAATTAGTTGGAGAAGAACAGGGAGGCTTTAGGAAGAGAAGAGGTTGTGTAGATCAGATATTCATTCTTAGATCTTTAGTGGAAAAGTTTCTAGAGAAGGGAAAGAAGTTGTATGTGGCTTTCATGGATTTGGAGAAAGCATATGACAGGGTGGATAGACAAGGATTGTGGAAAGTGTTAAAAATATATGGAGTAGATGGGAAGTCGTTGAATGCAGTGAAGAGTATGTACGATGGTGCGAAGGCTGCAGTGCGTGTGGATGGTGAACTAAGTGAATTTTTCTCTTTGAAAGTTGGGTTGAAACAGGGATGTGTCATGTCTCCATGGTTGTTCAATCTGTACATGGATGAGGTAGTAAAAGAGGTACAAGTTGGGTAGTGGATGTTGGAGTGGCCCTGGTGAGAGAGGATAGTGTTTGGAAACTCCCTGTACTGTTGTTTGCAGATGATACTGTGTTGTTGAATGAAGACGAAGGGGAGCTGCAAGGCTTGGTGGATGAGGTTGGGAGAGTGTGTAAGAAACGGAATCTAAAGGTGAATGTAGGGAAGAGTAAAGTGATGGTCTTTGAGAGAAGTGAAGTCAGTGAATGTACAGCGAAGTTGGATGGTGAGGAATTGGAAAATGTGAGTACGTTTAAGTACTTGGGTAGTGTGATGAGTAAGGATGGAGGTTTGGAGGGTGAAGTGCTTGAAAGGGTACAGCAGGGAAGAAAGGTTGCTGGTTCTTTGAAAGCAGTGATAAGAAACAGTGAAGTGAGCATGGAAGTGAAAAAGTTACTACATGACAGTATTGTGATACCAACTCTAACGTACGGAAGTGAAGCTAGGACGTTGTTGGAAGGACACAATTCAAGAGTGAGAGCAGTGGAAATGAGTTATTTAAGAGGAGCCTGTGGAGTCACATGGAGAGACAGGCTGACGAATGAGGATATAAAGGAGCATTGTGGTGTGGATGTGGATGTGATAGGAAGCGTTATGAGGAAAACGCTGAGGTGGTTTGGCCATGTGGAGAGGATGGAGGGTGAAAGACTGACGAAGAGAGTGTATGTGAGTGAGGTGGAGGGGGGAAGAGGGAGGGGGAGGCCGAGGATGAGATGAAGGGATGGGGTGGAGAGGTTTATGAGAAAGGGGTGTGTGAGTTGGGAGCAGGTCAGTGAAAAGGTGGTGGACAGGGCGACTTGGAGGCGAATTGTTTGTGGCCACCCCAAACAGGATTGAGGCGTCTGGCAATAGATAGATAGATAGTTATTGCCCCCTTTATTAACTTTACTTTTAATAAGAGGAATAGCAGAAAGAGGGGTTGGAACAGGATGAACTGTGTATTCTCCTCTATCGGCAGCAATTGCTCATGCTGGGGCATCTATTTACTTAGGATTTTTTTCTTTACATCTAGCTGGAGTATCTTCTATTTTAAGGGCTATCAACTTTATGACTACAGTTATTAATATATGGCCACGTTGGATAACAATGGATCTTATAACATTATTTGCTTGATTGGTATTTATTACTGCCATTTCACTTTTAATTTCTTTACCTGTTTTGGCTGGGGCAATTACTATATCGTTATCAGACCATAATTTGAATACTTCCTTCTCTGGTCCAGCAGGTGGAGACCCAGTTCTTAATCACCATTTATTTTTATTTTTGGGGCATCCTGAAGTGTATATTTTTAATTTTTCTTGCATTTTGAATAATCTCTCATACTGTTAGTCAAGAATCAGGAAAAAAAGAAGCTTGTGGTAGGTTAGGAATGATTTATGCTATAGTAGCTATTGGTATTCTTGGTTTCGTACTGTGAGCTCATCATATCTTTACTGTGGGAATAGACGTGGATACTCGAGCATACTTCACATCAGCTACAATAATTATACCAGTTTCAACTGGAATTAAAATATTTAGGTGACTGGGAAATCTCCATGGAACACAAATTAACTATAGACCTTCCGTGTGCTGAGGGTTAGGGTTTACTTTTTTATTCACAGTGGGTGGATTAACAGGAGTGGTATTAGCCAATTCTTCGATTGATATTATTTTACATGACACTTATTATGTTGTAGCACATTACCATTATGTGCTTTCAGCGGGTGCTGTTTTTGGAATTTTTGCAGGACTAGCACATTGATATGCTTTATTCACTGGGCTGGCATTGAATCATAAATGACTTAAAATTCACTTTTGTACTATATTTTTAGGGGTTAGTATCACTTTTTTCCCCTCAATATTTCTAAGGATTAAATGGGATGCCTCGATGATATTCCGATTATCCTGATGCTTCTAGAGCTTGATTTTTTTTTTTTTTTCATTACTTGGATGTATAATTTCTTTAGTGGCTGTGTAAGGATTTATTATTATTATTTGAGAAAGGTTGGTTTCTTACCATGTTGTTGTGTTTTCAATGTATTTCCCTACTTCTGTTGAGTGAAAACATGCTTATCCTCCTGGGGATCACAGGTATATAGAAATTCCTCTAGTTTCTAATTTCTAAAATGGCAGATTAATGCGTTAGTAGGACCTACGAATGAGAATGTTATTCTCTTTTAGAATCAGCTGGCAACTTGAGGATATATAGGATTACAAGATAGAGTTTCTCCTTTCATAGAACAATTATTTTTTCATGATCATGCAATAGTTGTTCTTATTCATATTACACCTCTTGTAGGGTATATAATGTCAAGATTATTTTTGAATAGGTTTATCAATCGGTTATTATTAGAAACTCAAACCACTGAAGTGATATGAACTGTTCTACTTGCTTTAATTTAAATTTTTATTGCTTTACCTTCACTATGACTTCTTTTTTTATTAGATAAAGTCAATAACCTAAGTGTTACTTTGAAGTCTATTGGATATCAGTGATAATGAAGTTCAAAGGAGTAGAAAGCAAAGCAAACAGCAACAGACCTTATGGTCCTTTCGAGGCTATTTGTTATAGAGTAGGTTATGATGACGAGATCTAACTCTACATGCTGAAGGATAAGGATAGTAAAGCAAGGAAGCTCCCCCCACCTCCAAACCCTCCAGATAAAACTTGTAAGAAAAAGCGAGAAAAACCACCATGCCTGGCACTATTAAGGTAGGCAGCAGTCAATCAGGCCCCAGCTCCGTTCATTCCACTAAGACTAGGTGCGTTCCCATGTGGAACAAGCACACAAGTCAACTCCTGAAGCAGTGACCCATGGTACATTTAAAAAATCCCGATGATGGTCACTTGACTAACAGGGACCCTCAGTGACCCACAGCCCATCATAGGTCGAAAGTATGAGTAGTGACCGTTAACTCAGGGCTATCTGTGCATATCCTAGTCTGTGCATATACTATATTTGCATTAAATAAATTGATCCGGGCTCTAAAAATATAAAATAAAATTAAATTAAATTAAAAATTATACATACACAAGTGTAAAGACAACAAATACTTATCCAGGCGACCTTTAACCCGCCCCGTCCCGACGACGTATGGGTACGTTGCAACGATTTGCATTTGCCAGTCCCGGCGACGTACCAGTACGTCGTGCAATTGCAAGGTCGCTAATTTGCACAATTTTCAATTTTTGCACGTGATTTTTCGTATGTATACACGGGACACCTGCCTCTATTCCTGTACAAGATACCAAGCAGGGACAATGCCTTACACTGCATAACCTCCCCCCTCCCCCTCTCACGACATTGTCTTGGCAAAGGACCTGTTACCAGTGACCTGGCTAGTAAAGTTATTCAGGGCCAGAGTGATTCCCCAATCGATGACAATGTGGAGGACAATGTTTACATAGCATTAGAAGAAGAAACAGCCAGAAATAATGACCAGGTAGTGTGGCAAAAATAGGTCAGGTATGGTGATTAGTTAGTGAGTGAAACAATGCTTATAATGCCTTTATTACTGCTTGAAAACCAATATACTGTCATACCACATATACATTCGTACCAAGTAAATAAATAAATACCGTTTATGAGTGGATAAAATAGTTACCCTCCCATAGAACTCGTTTTCTTTGGTGCCAGCATGTTAGAAAACCCACTCAGGTAAGGAGGAACTCCTACCTGGATTGGGCACTTTAAACCTCAGGTGAGCGATTTCTCTATGAATTTTCGATGTTTCTCAACAAAAGCGAAGGTTTTAGCCAAAAAAAAAAAAAATCGAAAATACCTCGGGACTGGGGGATGTCGGAGGTGCGGAAAACCTCGGGACGTGACGGGTTAAAGGTCAGTACTGTATTAGAATTGACTACACTGGAGGGGAATTTATTCCATATATTTACAATTCTATTGAAGAAGAAATGCTTAGCTTCATGTGATTGGAATCATTTTCCCTCTAGTATAATTCGAATGATCTACTGAGAACTATTATCAACAGCCATGTTATAGTGTCCTTTGACTATTTTGAATACTTGAAAAAGATCTCCTCGTAACCTCTGTTTAGTTAGGGTAAAGAGATTCAGGGCTTCTAGACGTTCCTCATATGGTTTATTTCTCAGTCTAGGTATCATCTTTGTCATCCTTCGTTGAACTCTTTCTAGCTTTTCCATATTTTTTTTTTTATAATTCGGTGACCAAAACTGAATGCAACATTCCAAATGAGGATGTACTAAGGAATTATACAAAGTGAGGATAATATCATTGGATTTATATTCAAATGCTCTACCTATGAATCCATTCAATTAATTGGCTTTTTTCATAGCTTTTGAGCATTGTTTACTTGGTTTCAAATCATTTGTTATTATAACTCCTAAGTCTTTTTTCATGGTTTACCCTATCAAGTTGGACATTATTCATGCCATAACTATCTCTTACATTTTTACTTCCAATGGTTAGCACTTTCCATTTGTTAATATTGAAAACCATTTGCCAAACTTGGGCCCAATTGAGCAGTCGATCAAGATCTCTCTGAACTGCCTGCCTTTGCAGTGCTGTATCTGCTCTGTTACCTATTTTAGTATTATCAGCAAATTTTGAAATTTTACAGGATAATCCTTCATCAATATCACTGATATATATTAAGAAAAGAAGAGGACCTAACACTGAACCCTGCGGCACTCCACTTGTAATGTTTATCCAGTCTGACTCTTTTCCATTTATTACAACTCTTTGCTTACGTCTGGTGAGCCAATCTTGTACCCACCCAAGAACACTGCCGCTGAAACCATGTGCCTTTAGTTTCTGAAGGAGTCTTTTGTGTGGAACTTTGTCAAAAGCCTTTTGAAAATCAAGGTACACAATATCAACAGATTTAGTGTCGTCATACATACTCAGTATATCATTGAAAAAGTCCAGAAGATTTGTGAGGCAAGAGCGATTGTTATGAAAACCATGTTGAGAATCATTGATAAGACTGTTTGATTCTAAGTGTTTCACAAACTTATCTCTAATAACAGTTTCAAGCAATTTGCAAACCACTGATGTTAAACTAATTGGGCGGTAGTTTTCTGGCTGTGCTCTGTTGTCTTTTTTTGAATATTGGGGTTACGTTAGCACATTTCCATTCATGTGGCACCTTACTGCTTTTAAGTGATAAGTTAAAAAGTTCAGATAGAGGCTTTGCAACTTCATTCTGTAGTTCCTTCAAAACACGTGGAAATATTTTGTCTGGTCCCGGCATTTTATTCTCTTTTAATTTGCTAATTGCAAGTAGTACATCACGATCACTAACTGTAGTGTCGGTGATTATGTTGTCCTTTTCGGTATAACTTTAGAAGTAACCAGCGTTACCAATTTTCATTATATTACGTCCCTGAACTATTCTAACTAAGACTTACCCTTTAAGCCTAGTTTCAGTTGGGGGAGCAAATTTTGTAGGGATAGTCATATAGTGACTTAGGCTGTCGCTCAGTAACGGATGAATGTTGCGCCATATTGGCTGGTGCAGGCGTGTGCATTCGGTCTATATCAGGCTCTAGATCAGGCCTAGGTTAGGTTAGGTTAGGTTAGGTTAGTTTGGGTTAGTTTAATGCAAAATAGTCTATTTTTAATTAATTTTGATCTTGATTTTTGGGGGATAAACCCACTTTTGGAAATCTTACTCAAAATTCCATAAGGGGGATTTCCCCCCCAAAATGAGGGTCAAAACTAATTAAAGCACAGTATTTTGCATTGGAAACCATAAAAAAAATAATAAAAGAAAACTTTGGTTACTTCTAAAAATTTACCTCTTTTTCTATAGGAATGGGGGAAACAGCAGGAATCGTATGTATATTTTCTGTTGTAAATACTGACACAAAGAAAGTACTGAGAATTTTTGCTATCATAATTTCATCATCATTGTGCTCTCCGTTATCTGTGATTAAGGGACCGATTGTCGGAGTTATTACCTTTTTGCTTCTTATGTAACTGAAAAATTCTTTGGGATCGGATTCACAGACATTTGCAATATGCGCCTCAAGGTTTTTCTTACTGCATTTAATTTTGCTCTTCGTCGAAGGGCATCGTATTTATTTTTATCACTTTGACTCTGGTATTATAATTTTTATATGCAAGATTTTTTGCTTCCAGACAATGTTTAATGTCAGAGTTCCACCATTTGGGTTTAGAATTTTTAGCAGTCCTTCTGTTGAGCATTGGAACGCATATCCTGATAGCACTGTTGAGGGTTTCTGTAAAATATTTCCATGCATCACTGATATCTAAAGTTTCGGCAATAGGATGCCAGTTACCTGCATCAACAATTGACTTTAATTTCTTAAAATTTCCCCTCTTAAAGTCAGGCACTTTCTCGCAACTGGCCCTGACATTGTCTTCACTGAATTTAATGTTAAATGTAACTGTGTGATGATCACTTGTACTAAACTCTTCTCCTACAGTAACATTACTCACTACATTTTCTGATGTGGCTAAGACAAGATCTAGGATGTTAGCTCCACGTGTCGGATAATTTACACATTGATACAGAGAACTTTCCTGCAAGTTTGTATATAGGTCTAACCCTGTGTGTGAGGATAGGGCTTCTCCCCATTTTGGAACTGGTAAATTAAAGTCACCAAATATTACAGTGCTTTGCATACAAGATAGTTTGGCAGTTTGATTGTAGATTTCGTTATCAATGTCGAGTGGCTGACCAGGTGGATGATTAATTAACCCAAGTGTGATTTTATGACAAGACTCATTCCTAAGCTGAATATAAATAGTGTCAGTGTTTTCAATACATGGCATCGTAATTACGACTGGATGAAATCCTGATTTAACATATAACAACACACCGCCCCCTGCTCGATTCTTCCGTTCACTACTGAAAAATGTGATAGCCTGGTAAATTAAACTCTGCTAGAAATCTCTTTGCTTAGTATTTACCCACGATTCTGTTATACCAATTACGTCATAATCTTCAGTAAAGACAAGGGCCTCTAAATCAGAAAATTTACTATGCAGACTATTCGCATTTACAAGAAGAGCTTTAATGTGTTTTCCTTTCTGATGTGTGAAGCTTCCGTTACTTATTGATTCATCGGATCGTATGACATGTACATTTACCTCTCTTGATGCCTGTTTTTTCTCCAGAAAAAAACTAACTGCATCACTAAGCAAACGACCGAGATGGGCAGAACCAATGGCATTCAAGTGTAGTCCATCGTTCGCAAATAGTGTTCTCTGCTCGTAAAACTGGTTCCACGTGTCGATGAACTCAGCTCCTTCCTGCAGGCAAAGTGACCTGACCTTATTATTTATAATAAATGTTTTACTGAAGGCATTCCGTGTACCAATCCTTGGGAGTATTCCTGAAATCAAGATGTTATGAGAAATCTGATTTTTCTCAACTGGAGTTTGATTCGTTTATGGTTCCCACTGATAACTGGGAGAAGCTGGATTCTGGCTCTTGGATGTTGACAATCGAGCTGTTTTGCCTTTTAATACTCAAATCCGAGTGTTGGTAAGAGCAATGGATGTTATTCACTGCTGAACTTTGCCTGCTTTAGGAATTAATGTTGATGCTATTCCAGGTCGCTCAAATCAAATTAGGTTTTCAATTTCTCATCCAGGTTTATTTTACGGTCAGTGTTCAGAAATTTGTGGTGCTAACCGTAGTTTTATGCCAACTGAAGTTGAAAGAGTGTCTGTTAAATCTTGTTTAGCGTGAGTTACATCGTCTGATGGGGGTTAGGTTTTATCTCACCAGATGACTGAAGTTTAAGTGTGGGTCTTTTAACCAGTATAGTATAATTACTTCTGGTGCACGAGTTTGTTAAGATAAGCTAAGTAAAGCTAGTGGGTTCATATCCCACTTATAGGCATATTTCCCTCTTTTTAAAAGTTTATTTAATTTGGGGTGTAGCTCGTAAAGAGGTTGATGCTGATAATGTCAATTTCATAGTTTAAATATTACCTATACCCAAACAGAAGAAATAAATATGCATAACTTTGCATTTAACTTGGGAGTTTTCTCTTTTGAATTTATTTTTCTTTTCCCATTTTTATTTTTTTTTCTACATTGATTTTGGGAACTTTGCTTTCTATCTCATCTTGTTTGTGATTTCAAGCTTGAGTTGGATTGGTGTTAAATTTGTTGTCATTTATTCCTCTTATCATCACTAAAAGTAATCAATATTCTTCGATGGTGGCTTTAAAATATTTTTTCTTATTGAAAGTTTGAGATCTTCTCTTATTGTTTTTCTCTGCTTTCTTTTATGCTAATTTAAAAAATGCATCTGTTATTTTATTTTGTGCTTTAATTTTAAAACTGGGGGGGTGCTCCTTCTCATTTTTTATTTCCTCAAGTTATGGGGGACTTACCCTGGCCCCAAGCCATGATTTTAATAAGATTTCAAAAAATTGCTCCTTTGTTTTTCTTTTATTACTTAGCAAGAATGAGAATAAAAGAAACAAATTTTTCTGTAGTTAGAATGTTGTCTGCTGTTGTTGGTGCGGTAGGGTTGTATTAACCTCTTTGCGTAAATTGCTAGTTTTTTCTTCAGTTAATCATACTGACTGGATACTTTCTTCTATCTTAGTAAGCAAGGCTACTTTAAGAATTTATTTATTTTATTTTCATGATCTCTTTGTCTATTGTTATTCTTTTTCATTGTAAGCAAGCATTTCATTTCAATCATCTTTTAACTTACAATTTTCCTGTTGAGGTGAAAATGTTAGTATTTTTTTCTTTGTTATCAGGGGGCCTTCTCCCTCTCACTGACTTTGTTCCAGAATGGTTAATTATCCAGGAGTTGGCAGGGGTAGGAAATTTGTTTTGCTAGTTGTACTCTTTGGATCTGCTCTTGTTATTCTGTATTTTTATCTCTGAGTGTCTCTTTAAAACTAGATCTCTGAGGTTCGTAATTTCTGTTGCAAGCCAGCAAAGGTTTAAGTGATTTATGCCGTATTCTATGTTTATTAATTTTGGGGTGCTTTTAATTCCATTTGTAATTATAATTCTTTGGCTGATTATTTAAAGGATAATATGAGTTTGTCAAGCTTATGTTGTCCTGAGATGCCATCCTATTCCCAAAATAGCTCCAATTTTATGGCTAAATTTAACTGTTATATTTTTATTCACGTTTACCATTTTTATTGTAATAAAATATTATATCAGAGTTCTAAAAAAAAGAATAAAATGGACTAAAGGAAGAAACAATACTGAAGAAAAAATCTGAAAGTGATAGCAAGATTGTTTTCTATTTTTGAGCCTTCATCTGGTTTAACAAAGTTAGAATTAAATTGACTTCCACGTTTGAGGAGCTGATATTTTTGCCTTATACATATTGGGTTTCTCCGTCTCGACGATTTATTACTTGGTACAAGTTAAATATATATGGCTTTACACCAAGAGGCGTCCCATCGACATATGACTACGTTGCAACATTATGTAATTGCCAGTCCTGTCGACGTACTCATACGTCGCACAATGGCAAGGTGCATAATTTGCACAATTTTCAAATCTCGCGTTTGATTTTTGGTATGTAGGGTCGCTCAACCTTCCCCTACCTGCCATCAGGTGGGGACACTCGGAGACCCAGCGCGACCTGCACTCACCCTTAGCTCGGTCACTCACCTGTTAGCAGTGGCCCTGGTCAGACATGGAGCATGGAGGTCTCTCGGAAGAGGAAATCCAAGCCGCCCTGGATGCCTTCACAGGCGACAGTGATTCGCCACTGGATGACGAGGTTGTGGACAAAGATTATGTCCAACCAGAGGAGGAGGAAAGTAGCAGCAGTGATGAAGAGGTCCCGTCCCCCAGGAAGTGGTGCTACATGACTTATCGTGCTGCTAGAGAGGGCCAGCCTGCACAAAAACAACGTGGAACAAGCTCCCGGCAGCCCCTACGTGATGTGGAGCCCAAATTCGAGGACAAGGACTAGGACGAGGACGGAGCTGTGGGACGAGCTGCCATGTGGTATGGCTGCGAGATAATCACACATCGTGGCCCGAGCGCACACCACATCATACAAGCAGGTATGGGCCTAGTCTTTTGTTTGGGGAGGGCGGAAGTGGCGTTTAGGGAGTGGAGAGTGAAATGGAAAGTGCAGGGGCGAGTGTAGAAAGTGAGAGTGGCGGGAGTGAGTCATCGCTCTCCCGTGGTGGTGCGAGGCGCCGGGGCGTATCACGTGGGGCAATGAGAGTGCATGATAAATCAAGTGGTGTTGCGATGGAGGGGGAAGGTGGGGAGAAACCACTCCCCAGCACGTCTTATGCTCTCCAATATTCCCAGACACATGGGAGAGTGAGGGTGCATGATGAATCACGTGGTGTTGTGAGGGAGGGGGCAGGTGAGGAGGAACCACTCCCCAGCACGTCTTATGCTCCCCAATATTCCCAGACTTCATCCCAACAGCCCCCTAATGTTCCACAAGGCCGGAAGGTTAAGGGAAAGGGAAAGGGTAAAGGCTGAGGGAAGAGGAGTGCGAGTGAGGAAGCCCTCCGCACTCCTCCTCCCCAACCTTCTGCAACAGCATCTCCTCCCCACCCAGACAAAGGTGACGATGGGAACGATGGGGGCGAGGGATTTGTGACTTGGAATTGGGAGGATGGGAGTGATTTTTCTCCCATTTTTCACCCCTTCACTGAGCAGGAGCACACTTGCTGCACTGCTCCAGGAATTCACCCTAGTTCCACCGGGCTGGATTTTTTCCACCTTTTTTTCAGTGAGGGTTTTGTGGAGCAAATAGTGGAACAAACAAACCGTTTCACTAGCAGCCAGCATGGTGAGAGTGAAAGACTGGGCACAAGGAGCAGCCATTCCATCAAATATGATTACCCTGTCTCCTTTGCAGAATTGTTTTTATTTTTTGCCCTGGTACTTTTGATGGGTATTGTACGAAAAAACAGAATTCCGGCATACTGGACAAGGGACCCTATCATGCTGACACCATATTTGGCCAAATCATGAGCCGTAATCGCTTTCAGCAAATTCTAAGTCGCCTCCACTTTTACGATGCTGATGATCCTGCAAATGCAAATGACACAGATAAGATGAGGCGAATTAGGTTGGTTTTTGATCACCTAAGGCAAGCATTCTGTTCCTCATTTTATCCCTATAGAGACCTTGTCATAGACGAGAGTCTTGTGTTGTGGAGAGGCAGTATTTCATTTCGGCAGGACATACCCAGCAAAAGGCGCTGTTTTGGGTTCAAGATCTTCGTTGTGTGTGACTGTAGGACTGGTTATGTGCAAGACATAGTCTTATACACCGGTGCACAGACAGACATATTAGAAGATCGGAGTATTGGACTGTCTGGAGCAGTGGTAAAGACAATGATAGAAAACTACCTTCATCGTGGTCACGTCCTTTACCTGGACAACTGGTACACTAGCCCTCTTCATGCTTGTTATCTACACAGGCATGACACGGGAATCTGTGGTACTGTCAAGGTGAACCGGCGTCACATGGTCAAGGTGGGATGGAAACTTGACAGAAATGAAGTGGTCTTCCTCCAGGCGAACAATATACTAGCAACAGTGTGGAACCACAATAGAGAAGTCAGGCTCATGTCCATGGTTCACCGCCCCTTGATGCACAGTAGAGAGTCCGTGGGTTACCGCAGCGAGAGCAGGCGCCACATATGGAAACCTGAGTGTGTTACAACATCAACATGCGCCTGGTGGACCAGTCAGACTCCATGATATCCACTTTTGAGTATGTCAGGACCATGATGAAGTGGTACAAGAAGCTCTTCTTTCATCTGCTAGATATATCTGCCCTGAATTGCCACCACCTGCACACCATGACAACAGGAGTTCAGGAAACCTTTGAAGGGTTTGTGAGGGAGCTTACACGTGAGATTTTTGCCCAGTATGCGGTTGAAAGGCCCCAACACCGCACACGCACTGCCCCTACTGCCCAGACTCCCCTGAGAATATCCGCCCGCCATTTCCCCACTCCTATACCTCCCCAGCCAAATAGAACTAGGCCCCAGTGCCACTCAGAGAAAAGACACCCGCTACCAGTGCGTTGAGTGTGACGTGGGTCTCTGCATTCACCCTTGTTTCAGTGAGTATCACACTTTGATGCACTTCTGATGTGGAGTGAATGCGATATGATGCTGATACTCAGAAAGAAATGTGACAAACAGACGCTCAGTGTAAATATAAGGCCTGAAGATCTGTAAATAGTAGTATGAAAGTGGAAACGGGTGTATTATAAGTGGAAAAATCTGTAATGGCATAAATATTTTCTAAGTGGAAACCTTCTCAGCATGTGTATGTAGATGCACTATTCTGACGCTCAGTGGAATTTTTTGTGTATAAATTTATTCTAAGTCAAAATATTCCTAGCAAATGTATATAGATGCGATTTTTCTGACGCTCAGTGGAATAAATAAGGCCCTTAAATATGTAAATAGGAGTATAAAAGTGGAAACAGGTGTAATATAAGTGGAAAATTAGTATGTAAGTGTATGAATATTATCTTAGTTGAAACATTCATTGTGAGGTTATTTTGCTCTGATATTCTGATGCTCAGTGGAATAAATAAGGCCCGTAAATATGTGAAGTGTAGTATAAGGTGGAAACGGGTGTAATGTAAGTGGGGAAGTATATTGGGAGTGAAGAAATAAAGTAGAAGTTGAAACACGAGTGGTAGAGAGTGTGCTTGCTATGTGAGTATGCGCTAGCATTTCACTAAATCCCCTCGTAATGAATGGAAATAAATGAAAACATTCACAGTGGTGGAGGAAAGGTTTAATGTAAAGAAAATAATACTATGAAAGTGATAAAACAATATGGTATGTTGAGATACGAGTCATAGCGAGTGCACTGAGTAAGCAGATGTGCGCAATAGTTATGCTACATGCCATCGTAATGAATGAAAACAGTTGAAAACATTTACATACAGCACAAAATGGTAAAATGGCATTGAAACAGTGTTATACAAGTAGAAAAGATGATATGTTGATGGAAACAAGAACCTTAGCACATAGCGTGTTACCGCTCAGACCAAACTCACTATGCTCGTGCAAAGGAACAATGCTTATTTTTCATATATTGTTATTGTTATTATTAGTTCAAATTCAATAAATGTAGAGCTGTTCTTTGTCGTTTCTCCCAAAATTACCTACCATAGAAAACGTGAGTGCCTCACACATCAGTGACAGAATACAATTCCTGGCACGGGGGACCTCACCTGTTCTGACCACTTATGGACCACGGTAAGCCCTTTCTTGGTGATTTTCCTTTGTTTCACAACAAAAGCGGAGGTTTTAGCCAAAAAAAAAATTCCAAAATAGCTCGGGCTTGGTGGGTGTCGGAGGTGCGAAATCGCTTTGGACGTGAAGGGTTAAGAATATTCACGGGCCTGACCAAGAAGAAATAACTATTATATTTGTATCTCTGTTTTCATTCATTGTTTTTAACAGCTTTTTAGATCTTTTGCCTTATGTTTTTACGAGATCCAGGCATTTACTTATAACCTTAGGGTTAGCTCTTCCTCTTTGACACTCATGATTTATGGTTGGTTTAATCATACACAGCATATGTTTGTTCATTTAGTTCCTCAAGGGACACCTCTCACTTTAATGTCTTTCTATGGTGTTAATTGAAAGTATTAGGAACATTATTCGACCCGGAACTTTAGCAGTTCGGTTAATGGTTAATATAATAGCTGGTCATTTGTTTCTAATTCTTTTAGGAGGCACTGGTCCCTCACTGACTTCTTATCTTTTAGTGCTCTTGTTTATTGCTCAAGTTTAACTTCTTCTTGAATTTGCTGTTGCACTTATTCAGTCTTATGTTTTTGCAGTTTTAAGGACCATGTTTTTCAAGAAATATTAATGGCATCATCACGTGGACCCCACGCTTATCATTTAGTAGAAATAAGACCATGGCCTTTGACTGGTCGATTAGAGCAGTAACACTAACTACAGGATTAGTTAAGTGATTTCATCATTTTAATATAGATCTTCTTATTTTAAGGTTTGTTGCTGTTATCTTGACTAATTCAGTGATGACGACGTGTAGTGCATGAAAGAGCTTATAAAGGATAGCATACTAGGGTAGTAGTTGCTGGACTACGATGAGGAATAATTTTGTTTAATGTATCAGAAGTATTTTTTTGTCTTTTTTTTTTAGCATTTTTTCATAGAAGATTGGCGCCAACTGTGGAAATTGGTATAACCTGACTGCCCAAAGGAATCGTGCCATTCAATCCTTTTCAAATTCCTCTTTTAAACACTATTATTCTTTTGTCTTCAGGAGCTACAGTTACTTGCACTCATTATGCAATTATAAGGTCTAGCCATAATGAAGCTCTTCAGAGTCTTAGTATTACTGTATTTCTAGGGGTTTATTTTACAGCTCTTCAAGCTTGTGAGTACTTTGAGGCTCCACTTGCTATTGCTGATTCAGTTTTCGGATCTTGTTTTGTGTGTGTGTGTGTGTGTGGCAACAGGTTTCTATGGTCTCCTTGTAATCACCGGAACCACTTTCTTAATAGTATGTTTATACCGTCTTTATTTATGCAATTTCTCTCTGACCCATTATTTTGGTTTTGAGGTCACTGCATGATATTGACACTTTGTGAATATAGTTTGTTTCTTTTCATTTTTATTTATTGATGAAGTGGGTAGATTTCAAAGGTAAATAGATTGGAAAGTGAAGCTTTGCACTTAGTTTCGGCCTAAGCTTTGACTACTTTGTGAATATAGTTTGTTTCTTTTCATTTTTATTTATTGATGAAGTGGGTAGATTTCAAAGGTAAATAGATTGGAAAGTGAAGCTTTGCACTTAGTTTCGGCCTAAGCTTTGACTATTTAGTGTCTAATATTGATAGAAGCCAAAGAGAGGCTAATCGCTGTTAATGATTTAATTGAAGTAATCTTCCTATCAAGAATAGTTGCTTCTTATATTTTTGCTGTATAGTTAAAAACTTTATTTTAGAAGCTAAGCACTTTCAGATGAATCCATCCCTTTCGCAATTTTAATGCGATATTCTACAAGTAAATTGTGAAAATAAATATATATTAAAGAATTGAAGTATGCAAGTGAGAATTAGATTTTTTTTTTTAAGATTTAAAGTTCCTATTTGTAACTATTTTATGTAATTTAGATGTATTCATTAACCCGAGGCGTCCCATCAACGTATAGGTACGTTGCAACATTTTGCATTTGCCAGTCTCGTCGACGTACTGGTACGTCGCGCAATTGCAAGGTTCATAATTTGCACAATTTTCAATTTTCATGCGTGATTTTTAGTACATATACACGGGACACCTTCCTCTATTCCTCTACAAGATGCCAAGCAGGGACAATGCCTTATACCGCATAACCTCCCCCCCCTGCACGCCATTGTCTCGGCCATTCACCTGTTACCAGTGACCTCACCAATAAAATCATTCGGGGCCAGAGTGATTCCCCAATCGATGACAATGTGAAGGACAAAGTTTACATAGCATTAGAGGAAGAAACAGTCAGAAATGATGATCATTTAATGTGGGAAAAAAAGGTCAAGTATGGTGATGAGTTAGTGAGTGAAACAATGCTTAGAATGCCTATATTACTGTTTGAAAACCAATATACTCTCGTGCTACATATAAATTCGTACCAAGTAAATAAATAAATACCGTTTATGAGTGGTGTGAAATAGTTACCCTCCCATAGAACTCATTTTCTTTGGAGCCAGCTTTGTAGAAAACTCAGTAAGGTAAGGAGGTACTGCTGCCTGGATTGAGTATTTTAAACCTCAGGCGAGCGATTTCTCTATGAATTTTCGATATTTCTCACCAAAAGCGGAGGTTTTAGCCAAAAAAAAAAAAATATTCGAAAATACCTCGGGATTGGGGGATGTCAGAGATGCGAAATCGCTCGGGACGTGACGGATTAACATTTGGAAAATTCCTTGACCCCCATCTGTTTCGGACCATCCTTTGTCAGTTATTTTAGAGTAAGTTTGGCCTAAGCTTAGGCTAGACTTGGAAAGGTTGAAAGTGGAAAGAAATGGTAAAAATCACATCAAGCCTGAGAACACTACTAGAGGTATAAACTAAGTGAATTTAATTTAAAGTTTACGTTCATAATACTTAGTGTGTAACCCATTAAGCCTCCTATAATTATAAATATTAAAACTAATTTTTTTATAAGAGGAGAGAGGCTAATAACATAAGACTCAGGAAAAATCAAGATAGTAAAGCTCCTCTAAAAATAGCTCATCTTCTTTGGGGTAATATAGTAGAGGTTATAACAGAAGATAAATCAATAATATTTCTAAATCTAGCTATGTCAAATTCTATAGTTGCAGAACAGAAAATTAAACGAAAAGTGTAACATACTGTTAACATGGTTGCAAAAATATAAAGAAATAAAATCACACTGTTAATTCATCTTATAAAAACAATTCCTAAAATAAGATCCTTTGGAAAAAAAAAAAATCCTGCTAAAAAAAGGAGTTCCACATAATGCTAGGTTTACAAAGTTCATACATTTACAAGTCAGTGGTATAGAAACCACTAATCTTCCTATGAGCCGGATATCTTGATATTTCTTCACATTATGAATTATAGCTCCAACACATATAAATATAAGAGCTTTGAATAATGCATGTGTTAAAAGACGGAAAAAATCAAGGTCTTTTAATCCTAGAGATAAAATCCTTAGCATTACCCCAGGTTGACTGAGGGTGGATAAAGCAATGAATTTGTTTCAGATCATATTCGAAATTAGTTCCAAGCCTGGATATAAACACTGTTAAAGAACTAAATAGTAAAATAGTAGTCAAGATTCTTTCAGACAAAGCAGGTCTAAATCGAATGAGCAGGTAAACTCCTGCTGTAACAAGAATTGAAGAGTGAACTAATGCTGAAACTGGAGTTGGTGCAGGTATGGCAGGAGGGAGCCAGGCAGAAAAGAGTATTTGAGCTCTTTTAGTTATTGCAGTTATGACAATAAGCCTTTTTATTAATAATGTGAAATTATCATCTAAGTAAAACACTTAAAAAATAGTTTCCCCCTCCTTCATCAAACATCAGAGCAATTCTTAAAAGAATAGCTACATCTCCAACTCGATTGAATAAAACAGTTAATATACCGGCATTTGCAGATTTTTCATTTTGATAGTTCATTATTAGTTTGAATGAATGAGTAAATGGGGAGTGTGTCGTCCTGTCTCGGCTACCTCCCTTTCCTTGGGGGATGCAGCCTAGGTATATAAATAGATAGATATTACTAAAGCATAGGACACTAATCCTAAGCCATCTCATCCTAGGAGAATGCTAATTATGTTTGGACTAATAATGAAGAAAACTATGGACAAGACAAACGCTAGCACTAAATATATTAATCGATCGAAATTAGGATCTCCTTCTGTATATCTTCCTTTGTAGAAAAGGGCCATAGCAGAAAATATATATATATATATATATATATAACAAATCCTATAAATATTAAAGATATTCAGTAAAAATTATACGTTGCTGCAGATGAGGAGAATTGATTGTTAAAAATTCTAATTCAATAATGTTGCATGTTTTGTCGAAAAGACAGAAAAGATATATATACAATGAAATTAACGAGAAAAATATCAGAAAAGTTATTCATTTTAGGTGTGTCGAAATTTTCAAACCATAGTTTGGGATAAAACTTTTATTAGTTTAGCACCACAAACTAACGTCTTGGCAATAAACTACCCGAACGACTTCAGTTAAAAAGAAGAGTTTTTCGTTTTCAGTATTTTTCAAATTTAGGTTACACTAAAGTTTAAAGATATATTACCCATACAAAGACATTTAAAATAAATGTCCATTGCAAATACGTTCTGGCTAGAGATTAGAAATAATTAGGTTTCTTTTCAAAATTACAAATATTTAAAGGAATTCAATGTAGTCTTAAAACTAAATATTCTCGAACTTTTCCTGAACAACAAGAATAGAGAGCTCTGGAAAATACACCATGTTCACTAAGTGAGTAAAGGTATAGAGTGTAAGCTGCTCTAAATAAAAAGATAGCAAGCTAATTCCTAAGACAGTTAATTTGTTTCAACTAAATACTCTTATAATTAGATTAATTTCTCCTAAACAAATAATAGAGGGATGCGCTGCCATGTTGTTGCTAATTATTAATAAAAATCACCAAATTCTCTCTCTCTCTCTCTCTCTGACCACCTCATATCAAATCTTACCTGAGATGAATGTCGTCAGTCCATAGTGACCTAGGGCGCTTGAAGGGCGCATTTGGCAGTATTACAGTTGCATTAGTATCACATTTTTTGAGCTGTTCAACAGTAAGTGAATCCAATTCGTGTATAGATATACGAAGGTCAGGCTCTTTCAGCGATGATTGGAGACGTGGAAGTACCTTCGTATACCCATACATGTCCTGGATTCACTCATTTCTCGGCAACTCAATAAATGTGTTACCTCCAATGATATTGAAGGTATTGCCAGTCTTCTCTACCAATTGCCAGTCTTTCAACAGCACGGTGTAGAGGAGCTGTGGGTACGAGCAGGGGTAGGGGATGCTACGAGATATGTACAATAGCGATCCAAAGAAAATATTCAGGCCTTCACGATGCCGTGGACAGGAAACCAAGAATGATCTGGTGTTCAGCCACAGCTTTAAACCTCCTCCCTCCCTCCATTTCCAACTACAGCCACATTCCTTGATCTCTTCATCGAGTGGTAGCTTACTCCTTTGTTTCGTGGTATGAAGCGCGCGCGCGCACTCTCTCTCTCTCACACACACACACACATACACACACACAGAATTGTGTGATAAAATAAGGAAAGAAGTCAGGTTGTTACGACCTAGACTGAATCTTGTTAAGAAAAAAACACCTGTTCAATCATCGAGAGCGTGGGTGTTAATTAATGTAATTCAGTAAGTAAAAATATCTGTGAAACGGGTGAGGCGTGTTCTCCACTAAGCTTAATAAAACCACTAGCCAGTAGCAAAAATAAAATAGCAGTTTACTTCATGAATAAACTGTTTGGGGTGTGTTTATCTGTTAGTCAGTATGTCTTCATATGCTCTACGTCTTCCTGTCCGGGAGAGTCGTATTCACACTTCAAATGAATAGAATAATCTGGTCGCAACAATATTGCAATACCATTTAATGTGAACTAATAATTTCAGTTAATGTGAACTGATAATTCGGAAACTGTCTGCCTCATTTTTGTTCTATTGTTTTCCTTACTTGCATCTCTGTGTTTCACGTCTTCATCTACAGAAATAGTTTATTCTCACTTATGCTGAATAAAATCGCCTGTTTTGAGAAGGATTGAAGTAGCAATCAATGTGAAATAATTACTGAGAGACCGTCTTTCTCCTTTTCCTTCTGCCCATTTGCCCATCACGTCTTCCTCTACAAGAAGGATCTGTTATCACTTAATCTGAATGTCAGCTGGGGAAATTAAGAATATAATATAATAAGTCAACATGAATCGATAATCCAAAACCTGTGTCAGTCTGTTTGGTTGTCTGTCTGTCTTATTTAAGGGGTGATTTCTTACTGATGAAGCATGTAATCGTTTGTCTTTAGCAAGAACAAATTAACAATTATTCATAATCTGAAATGGCGTGTGTCTGTCTTTCATTTTCCTTAAGGGCAAAATTTAAATTAAACCTGGCTCACCAAATGTGTTTATTGATATTAAGAATATAATAACAACACTGTTTAATCTCTCTAAGGTGTATGCTAGTCCTGTGGGGTATTCAAACGTGGTTAGTCCGGTGGGGAGTTACAACACTCTCATACAAAAATACATGTAGTGTTCCTAACATGTAAAATATATTCATACTGCCGCCGCAGCATATCCTTGCTATCACTAATGAAACGATTGAATGCCTTGTAGGTGGTGCTTATTAATTTATAATAATAAAATATAATAAATTGTAATATCAGTAAAAAAATAACAGTTGGACTTATATCTCATTTGTCAGGTAAACACGCACAGGAAAATACGATTTGTGATTTTTAAAATCAGTATAATGATAAAATAAAAATAAGATAAAAAATCAATCTGTAACACAATATGATTATTTCACAATACGGTTAGTTTGATGGGGTGACTGGACACCTCAGGAGGGGGGGAAGTGCCCCTCTTTCTCACTACAGCAAAGGCAGGACTAAACCAATCCGCATGCTCCTTCCCCTCACTAAATCAGGAGAGTACTGGAACAGAGAGAAATATTCAAATTATCGGCGAGGAAATATGAACTTAAAAAAAAAAAAAATTGGGGTGGCAAAACACCCCACCTGAATAATGAAGGGTTAAGAAAAATATTACAGCATTTTACATTTCCAGCCATTATGAATATAATGCTCATTCCGATTTGCATCACGCTCTTTAACCCTTTAACCGCGGGTGTCATTCCAGAATGACATCGACAAAACTGGACCAAACCGCGGGTGTCATTCCAGAATGACATCGACAAAACTGGACCAAACCGCGGGTGTCATTCTAGAATGACATCGACAAAACTGGACCAAACCGCGGGTGTCATTCTGGAATCTATCTATCTATTGCCAGACGCCTCAATCCCGTTTGGGGTGGCCACAAACAAATCGCCTCCAAGTCGCCCTGTCCCCCGCCATTTCACTGCCCTGCTCCCAACTCACACCCCCCTCTCTCATATACCTCTCCACCCCATCCCTCCATCTCATCCTCGGCCTCCCCCTCCCTCTTCCCCCCTCCACCTCACTCACATACACTCTCTTCGTCAGTCTTTCACCCTCCATAATCTCCACATGGCCAAACCACCTCAGTGTGTTCCTCATAACGCTTCCTATCACATCCACATCCACACCACAACGCTCCTTTATATCCTCATTCGTCAGCCTGTCTCTCCACGTGACTCCACAGGCTCCTCTTAAATAACTAATTTCCACTGCTCTCACTCTTGACTTGTGTCCTTCCAATAATGTCCAAGCTTCACTTCCGTACGTTAGAGTTGGTATCACAATACTGTCATGTAGTAACTTTTTCACTTCCATGCTCACTTCCCTGTTTCTTATCACTGCTTTCAAGGAACCAGCAACCTTTCTTCCCTGCTGTACCCTTTCAAGCACTTCACCCTCCAAACCTCCATCCTTACTCATCACACTACCCAAATACTTAAACGTACTCACATTTTCCAATTCCTCACCATCCAACCTCACTGTACATTCACTAACTTCACCTCTCTCAAAGACCATTACTTTACTCTTCCCTACATTCACCTTTAGGTTCCGTTTCTTACACACTCTCTCAAACTCATCCACCAAACCTTGCAGCTCCCCTTCGTCTTCACTCAACAACACAGTATCATCTGCAAACAACAGTACAGGGAGTTTCCAAACACTATCCTCTCTCACCAGGGCCACTCCAACATCCACTACCCTACCTTGTACCTCTTTTATTACCCCATCCATGTACAGATTGAACAACCATGGAGACATGACACATCCCTGTTTCAAACCAACTCTCAAAGAGAAAAATTCACTTAGTTCACCATCCACACGCACTGCAGCCTTCGCACCATCATACATACTCTTCACAGCATTCAACAACTTCCCATCTACTCCATATATTCTTAACACTTTCCACAATCCTTGTCTATCCACCCTGTCATATGCTTTCTCCAAATCCATGAAAGCCGCATACAACTTCTTTCCCTTCTCTAGAAACTTTTCCACTAAAGATCTAAGAATGAATATCTGATCTACACAACCTCTTCCCTTCCTAAAGCCTCCCTGTTCTTCTCCAACTAATTTCTCTGATCTTTCTCTAACTCTGTCTATAAGTATCCTACCATACACTTTTCCTATTATACTAAGAAGACAAATGCCCCTATGATTACCACACACTTCTTTTTCCCCCTTTCCTTTGTGCAAGGGAATAATTATACCTGACTTCCAATCCTCCGGGACTCTACCTTCCTCCCAGGCCAATCTGCACATCTTCCATATCCATTCTACTACTATCTCTCCCCCATGCTTCAGCATTTCGCCACACACTCCATCAATTCCTGGGGCTTTCCCCGATTTAACATTCTTCATTGCTTCCACAACTTCTATCCTACTGATTTCTTCCTGTCTTCTCACCTCCCTCCTTCTCCCAGCCATTCCCCAGCCACTTATACTCGCATTACTTCCATCCTCTACGTTCAACAATTCCTTAAAGTGTTCTCTCCATCTGCTCACTTTTTCTCCCTTCTCCACTAGTAATCTACCATTTTTATCTTTCACTCCCCTGCTAACTTCACTTCCACCCTGTCTTACTCTTTTCACTTCTCTCCAGAACATTTTCTTACAGTCCCTCCACTTTACACTCAAATTCCTTCCAAATTCCTCATCCACTCTCTTCTTACTCTCTCTTACTAATCTTTTCACCTCTCTCTTCCTTTCCACATATAACTCTCTTCCGCCTCTCAACTTCTTCCACGCCCCTATTTCTCATCCATTCATTGTATGCTTTCTTCTTTTGTGCCACTGCTTGTTTCACCTCTTCAGTCCACCACGCTGTTCCTTGCACCCCCCTCCGTCTTCTCTTCCTTCCACACACCACATCACATGCTGCACATATTTCTTCTGTAAATATCTTACACACACCTTCCACGTCTCCCATCTGCTCCAATTCATATTTGCCCAATCGTTCCTCCACTTCTCTCTTATAATCTGCCTTTTTCTCATCCTCTTGTAACCTTTCCACTGTCCTTGCAACTACTCCTTCCTCTCGTCTTTCCCTTCTTCTATTCTTCCATCTTACTTGGATCCTAATTCTGGCCACCACCAAGTAGTGGTCAGAAAGTCCACTCCCCCAACCTCTATACACTCTTGCATCCTTTACACATCTTCGCATCCTTTCATTCTGGAATGTTTGTGAATATTTTGAACACCGCGCGTTTTTCCTGTGCGCAAATTGTCTCACACAAGAGTAGCTGTCGAGTTCTTTCATGCCAGCCATCCCACACCTCCCTCCTCCCACCCCGAGGGGGGCTCCCCCCACCCCTGCCCTGACATGCATCACTCAGTATCTGTCCAGCTCTGTGCGTGATAATGGCGCTCCGTCCCGACTCATCGTCGCTCGCTTCCTCCTCGCAAATGATTAGTGCTAGTGTGCCTTCGACCTCTACACCGAGGAAGGAACTGCCGACGGCGAGGCAGAAGGGGTTGAGCACTCCAGAAATTAGAACAGAGCTGGACAAAACTGTAAGTACAACTCTGGATTGTGGCAGTGAGAGTGATACACTTACAGCAAGTAGTGACGATTTTGCAGTGATTGGTGGTGAACCCTTTAGCATTGACAGTGACAGTGATGAAAGTGAGCGTGTAGTTTCCCCCCCACTGCCTCCAACTTACTCTGGGAAAGGGAAGGCGCCTATGGGGAAAATTGGTCTTGCACGTGGGAAGGGAGTGAAGCACAGACTTACGTCTCCTACACCAGGCCCTAGGAAGCATTTCCCACCACTTTCCCATTCCCCTAGCCCTATTGCCCTCACATCATCTTCATCTTCTGCCGTGCCCTCTCCTCAGTCTACATCATCTGAGGAATATGAATTCCCAGAGCCTGCACAGCGAGGGAAGGCAGGCCTTGCAGGCCGTGCAGGCAGGGTAAGCAGGGCAGGATGGCCTAGAACAAAGGGGATGCGTGGCAGTTGGAGGGCAAAGCTGGGTGATAAGCGAGGTGATAAAGCAGGGAAGAAAGGGTCAGATTTCACCACACACCAGGTCAGTAACCCCCCCGCCTGCCCCCCGCCCAGCTCCCTCACCCTCGCCACCCCCCCACTCACCACCCCAGCACTCAACCCCCTCCTGCTCGCCTCCTGCCTCACCTCCTGCCTCACCCATTGCCTCACCCATTGTCTCCACCTCAGCTCCTTCTCACAGGGAAACGAGTGCAATGCGACCTGCCACTTCCACTGAACCACGCACAGGGAAAGTTGATGCATTTGTTTGGTCTGATGGTGCAGATTTTCAGCCACACAATCCGCCGTTTGACATGACAAATGCGGGAATACAGCCTGCCTTTCCATGCAACGCAGGAGATGATTTTGTTGACTACTTCCTGGCCTTCATGGATGACGAAATCGTGCAGTATGTCTGCGATGAGACCAATAGGTATGAAGCTCAGTGTGCAGCAGAAGGGCTGGGACCTATTGGCTCACCAAAGCAAGTGTCGTGGTTGCCTGTCGGGATCAGAGAGCTGTATGTGTTCTTTGCACTGATGTTCTTGATGCCTCATATCAAGAGACATGAGTTGGAGGAGTACTGGCTCGTGGATGACATTACTTCTATCTCAACATTCGGGAAATATATGTCACGAGATCGGTTCCAACAGCTGCTAGGATACCTGCACTTCGCTGACAATGGAAACCCGTCCCAAACTGACCCTTTGTAGAAAGTTAGGGATTTTCTCAACAGGATTAGGGATCGATTTATGCGATTTTTCCGTCCTATGCAAAAAGTCGTCATAGATGAATCCCTGGTATTATTCAGAGGACGTCTCAAATTCATGCAGTACATCCCCAGCAAACGCCACCACTTTGGGATAAAGTTCTTTGTGCTGTGTGACTGTGAGACGGGGTATATCCTTGATTTCATGATCTACTCTGCAAGCACAATGGACATGAACAGGAAAGACCCTCTTGGCTTCTCTGGCTCCGTTGTAAAAGTGCTGATGGAGAGGTATTTTGGTGGGAATCATGTGCTGTACACAGACAATTATTACACAGCACCAAAACTCTTCAAATACCTGGCTGAACACGGCATTGGCACTGTTGGCACTGTACAGAGCTATAGGAAAGAGTGGCCAAGTTTCCCAGAAGCATCATCCTCATCCAAGGGAGATGTGTACCTGAAGAAGGCAGACAAGCTTCTGGCGATCGGGTGGCATGACAAGAAGGTCTTGAATATGATCAGCACCATCCACAAGGGGGAATTGCAGAGAACTGGGAAGGTCAGCTACAGGATGGGAGAGCCAATCATGAAGCCTGATGCCGTCATTGATTACAATGTGAACATGAGACTTGTTGATAAGTCTAATATGATGACTGGTGAAGTAGACTGTCTCAGGAGAAACACCCGATGGTACAGGAAGGCTTGCCTGCACATGCTCGATATGTGCATGCTCCATGCCTTCATCCTCTACAAGACACAAGTCGGGGGCATAAGGCAACCATCCCTGAGACAGTTCTCCAAGACTGTCGTGCAGCAGCTGCTTGCACGATTTGGTCAGGTGACGGCATTGATCCCGAGGCGACACTCTGACACACAACCTGACCGTCTTGAGTGCCGCAATTACATGAGCCGGCACCAGCTTGTGAAATTGCCTCTTACCGCAGGCGGCAGGTTGTCACAGGACCGCTGCAGAGTATGTCATAACACCACACGGAGGCCTCTTACGAGAAAAATGAGCACACACCAGTGCCAGGAATGCCAAGTCGCTCTCTGTGTGACTCCGTGCATTGCCAAGTACCACTCTCTGAGTAAATACTGAAAGTGACAGTGATATACAGTGATGCGACAGTGACGTGCTTTACCAATAAATGTATAATGGATAATATAGTAATAAGGGATATTTTGCCTAGAAAAAAATGTAAATATTGGCCAGTATAATAAGTGATATTGTAATAAGAGAATCTGCGGCACTTGTGTAATTCTGCGGCACTTGTGTAATTCTGTGATGCGACAGTGATGCAATATAGTAATAAGTGCAGTGTAAATATAATGTATATTGCCCAGATTATATGTAAAATAATATTAGAAGTTAGAAATAATGAAAACATCACCGCTAACCAAACGTCAGTGAGCGGGTGATGCCGTAGTGAAGTGCGGGCAATTACAGTGCCTTTTACCTACCTCAGTGAACACAGAGTGGGTGTTTATCGTATGTGCAGTGTTCATATATATGTTTATAGTACTATTATCAGAGAGTGGTTGGCATTTGGTACTGGTGTGTGGGGCGTAAAATAGTGATTTTACACCCCTCACTTCTAACAGCACTGCCCGTCCTGTTAAAGTCAACAAAGTCATGAAACCTACATCAATGGAAAGCTGAAGGTTAGTACTTTCTAATGGTACCTTATTTTTTCTCTAGCTTTATTCTATGCAGAGTTATTAAGGTTTAAAGGTCTGTTTACATTTGGCTGAAACCCCCGCGGGAGAGGACAGTCAGGGCAAAACAATGCCCGCGGTTAAAGGGTTAATTACGCTACTGTGCAGTAAGATTTTTATTCATATATATTTACGTTATATACAGTAGATGCTCCCTCCCTCCCTCCCACCATCCACATCTCCCAAACTACCACCACCACGCTTGATCGAAGGGCAGCTGAGTCCTTTACTTCATGGTTTAAAGCAACTGTCGATGCCCAGAATCTGTTGTAGTGTCTACTGTATATAACATAAATACGTATGAGAAATTTCTGGCTGCGCAGTGACATAATAAAAAAGTGTGAAGGAAAACGGATTTTTTTTTTGTGAGGAAGAAGGAACCAAAGGCTAGGAGCCTGCAAACCGTTCCTTCAAAGAAAATATAAAAATAATAGAAAAGAGAGGCAAATTCAAGATCCGTTCATTTCGAGATGCCTGGACACACTGAGTTTGAAAGACTGGAGATCATAGGATGTAGGAAATACAGAAAAAAAGAGATAGTTCCAGAGTTGACCTGTTGCATAAATGAAGGACTGGGAGTAACGGTTAACTCTTGCATTAGAGAGTTGCACAGAAAAGGGATGAGAGTTTGTTGTTAGACGGTGCTACGCACCCGTCGTATAGGTGGAGGGATGCAAGCACACAGTTCAGAGGAGCAGTGACCATTGAAGTAGTGACAGAAAAGAGATAAATATACAACAGTGCTGCGAAAAGACAGAGATTGAAGGGAGCCAGTAAGAGGAGGAGAGTTAATGAGACGAAACGCCTTTGACTCCACGCTATTGAGAAGAGCTGTATGTGGAGAGGCTCCCCACACATGAGAGTTGTTCTCTACACAGAGGCGAATAAAACCCGTGTATAAAGTCAACAACTGTTCAGGGGTAAAGAAGGTATGAAATCGGCATAGCACACCTAATCTCTTGGAAGCAGATTTTACAAGAGATGCAATATGATCTGTCCAAGATAAGTCCTGACTAAATGAAACCCCAAGCATGTTCAAGGATGATGCAGAATTTAGCAGGATATAGTTAAACTTAATTGGGTACTCCTTTGGAAAATTTTGTCGGGTTGAAAGGTGTAAAAATTGAGTCTTTGATGCATTAAAAACACCAAGACTATTTTTACCCCAGTCAGAGATACAAGCCAAGTCAGACATTAGGTGTACCATAGGCTCATCACTTGTTTCTTGAAGTAACTGCTGAGATGGACGTTGTGAGAACCGAATGGAAAGGTGAAGGGTGGAATCATCAGCATACGAGTGGATAGGGTTAGATGTACAGCTTAGAAGGTCACTGATGAGTAACACGAAGAGAGTTGGTGATAGGACAGAGCCCTGAGGAACACCACTGTTGATAGATCTAGGAGAAGAACGATGGCCGTCTACAACAACGGCTATAGAACGACCAGAAAGGAAGCTATAGATGAAGGCACAGATAGAAGGATAGAAACAGTAAGAGGGCAGTTTGGAAATTAAAGATTTATGCCATACTCGATCGAAAGCCTTTGAGATGTCAAGTGCAATGGCAAAGGGTTCACCAAAGTCCCGAAAGGAGGATGACCAGAGTCTGAAAGGCAGGTGAGAAGATTACCGGTGGAGCGTCCATGATGGAGCCCATACTGATGATCAGAAAGAAGGTTGTGAAAGGAAAGATGCTGTAAAATTTTTCTGTTAAGAACTGACTCGAAAACTTTTGAGACACAGGATGTTAAAGCAATTGGACGATTGTTAGAGGGTTAGGAATGGTCACCCTTCTTTGGGACTGGCTGAATGAGAGCAAACTTCCATCAAGAAGGAAAGGTACAAGTTGAAAGACAAACGCAAAAGAGTTTACTTAGGCAGGATGTTAGCACAGAAGCGCAGTTCTTGAGGACAAGAGGAAGGACTCCATCAGACCCATATGCCTTGTTAGTATTGAGGCCAGTGATGGCTGGAAATACATCAGCTGAAAAAATTATAATGTCGGCCATGAGAAAGTCAGAGGGGGGAAGTGATGGAGGAACAGCACCGGAATCATTTAAGGTGGAACTGGATGAGAAAGTCTCAGCGAAGAGATCTGCTTTATCAGTAGAAGATATAGCTACAGACCCATCAGAGTAGAAAAGAGGAAGGAAGGATGATGAGGTAAAGTTGTTAGAAAGGTTTTTGGCAAGGTGCCAGAAGGAGCAGAAAGAATTCGAGTTGGAGAGTTGATAGCATTTAGTACAGATGAAATTATTTTTAGCTGAGTAAAGAACAGACTTAGCACAATTCCGGGAAGAAACTTAAAAAAAGGGTGGGTTGGTTCTGGTACATTTTATAGGCCCTATCCTTCTTGCGGACAGCATTAGAACAAACGTGATTAAACCAAGGCTTTCTTGCTTTAGTCGAGGCATATGAGAAAGGAATATATGCTTCCATTCCCGAGAGAATAACCTCCGTAATGCGCAAGGCACACTCAGATGGCTCCCGCCCATGGAAGCAATAATCATTCCAGGGAAAATCAAAGAAGTCCTGCCTGACAGCCTCCCAGTCTGCAGCTCCAAAGTGCCACAAATGACATTTCTTTGGAGGGTTCACAGGCCGTACTGGAGCGATAGGACAGGTTAAGGTAATAAGGTTGTGATCGGAGGAGCCCAACAGAGAGGAAAGATAAACAGTGTAAGCAGAAGGATTAGTTGTAAGGAAGATATCATGTATGTTGCAGCCCTATCCAAGGCAGTCAGGGATACGGGTAGGGTGCTGTGCAGGCTGCTCTAGGTCATTAAGGAGAGAAAAGATGTAGGCTTGTTCACCAGATGGATCAGTGAAAGGAGAGGAGAGCCAAAAGTGGTGGTGAACATTGAAATCTCCTTGAATGGAGATTTCAGAGAAAGAAGTGGATAGAATGTGTTCCATCATAGAAGTAAGATAGTCAAAGAATTTTTTATAGTCAGTAGAATTAATGGATAATTAACAGCGCAGATACATTTAGTTGCAGAATGACAGGAGAGCTGAACCCAGAGAGAAGAGAATTCAGAAGAATCATGTTCAGGAACATGAGAGCAAGATAAGTCGTTGCATACATATACACAACAGCCACCTTTGGCTTTGAAGTGAGTATAGAGAAAGTAGTAGGAAACAGAAAAGGATTTGCTGTTAGTTGCCTTAGACAACTGGGTCTCGGTTAAGAAGAGGTGAGGTTTAGAGAAAGAGAGATGGTGTTCAACAGACAGAAAGTTAGAGGAAAGGCTGCGAATGTGGAAGAAATGAAGAATTGAGTCAGACAGTGGTTCCAGGCAGCTCGTTCAGTCGTCACCAGGAGCGGGACGGATGGTGGGGGCATTTACGGTCCCCCCTCCCTGGGAACTCCGAGGGATGGTTAATGTGTGCCATTTTTCTTTTTTTAATTTTCAAAAGTGTAGTGTGTACTGTGCATGTAGACTGGTGTTGACAATTAGAGAAACTTGTATTGGAGAGCATGGTGGCCTACTCTCTGTGTTACTGAAACACTGAAAATGTTCAGCAAAAGGGAATGGTCAGGAACTAGGCCCGAGGGCTGTTGAGACGGGAGCTCCAGCTCTTCCTGTCATCAGCTTTCCATCCACCTTGGGAGTACTGCCCTGCTGGCCTTGCGCTACAGTCTACTTGTTATACTGGTATGGCTTCAAATGTTAAATATTGGAATATTTTTAACATTCATGCTTGGTATTCTGTCTGACAGAGTATCTTGTTGAATAGATGTCATCTCCAGATAAAGAGAAAAACGGACAGAAAGACATGCATTTGCTTTAGAGAGATTCGCCAGTGTTGTCATTATATTCGAAATATCAACAAACACATATAGCAATCGAGGTTGAATACAAACTGTTCCCGCAAGGAAAAGGAAAGACAGACACACGCTACTGTATTTGAGGTTAAGATTTTTTTTTTTTTTTTTGCTGGACAAACGATTACATGCATCTTTGGAATGAAATCCCTCCTTAATAAGACAGACAGACGGAATGAAACTGATTCTGGATTATAGATTCACGCTGACTCATTATATTATATTATTGATTTCACCTGATGACATTATTCAGAATAAATGATAACAGACCCCCTTGTAGAGGAAAACATGATAGGCAATTACGCAGACGGAAGATGGAAAAGACAAACAGACAGTCTCTCAGTCAGTATTTCACATGAATTGCTATTTCACTCCCGCTAAAACCAGGCGATTTTATTCAACTTAAATGAGAATAATCTCTTTCTGCAGATGAAGACGTGAAAAACAGAGAAGCAGGTAAAATTAAGAGAACGAAAGTGAGGCAGACAGTTTCCGAATTATCAGCTCACATTAACGGGGATTATCAGTTTGCATTAATCGGTATTGCAGTATTGTTATTGCCAGGTGAGTTTATTCAGCTGAAGTGAAAATACAACTCTCCCAGACAGGAAGACATAAATCATACGAAGACACTGACTAACAGAGAAACTCTCTCCAAACAGTTAATTCATGAAGCAAACTGCTATTTCATTCTTGCTACTAGCTAGTGGTTTTATTAAGCTTAGGGCAGAACACACCTTACCCGTTACACATATTTTTACTTACTGAATTACATTAATTACACCTATACTTTCGAAGATAGAGCGGGAGTTCTTTTTGAACAGGATTGAGTCAAGCTCGTAATGGCCTGTTTTTTCTCGTCCTTATTTTACCACATTTCTGTGTGTGTGTGTGTGTATATGTGTGTGTGTGTGTGTGTGTGTGTGTGTGTGTGTGTGTGTGTGTGTGTGTGTGTGTGTGTGTTCTTACCTAATTGCATCTTTATAGGAATGAGTCAAACTTGTACTGTCCCCCGTATTAAATCACTTCTTTCATACGTATCCTTAAAATTATCAATTCGCACACACTATCTCATTCAGTAGTTTATTCCTCTGATCAGTTGCCCTGTTTGAGAATCTGAATTTCCTTACGTCTTTTTCACCTCTCTCTTTATGCATTTTTTTGCAGTGTCCTCTTGCTGATGCCTCCCCATAGGTTATATGTCCATTGATGTCTATAATCTCTTTCCACGAGAAGCATTTATATAGCGTAATCATGTCTCCTCTGTTCCTTCTCTCTTGTAATGTTGGTAGGTTCAGTTTTTCTAGTCTTTTTTCATGGTGTACATCCTTTAAGCTTGGTACTCATCGTGTAGCAGCCCTTTGTAATTTTTCAATCTTATTTATGCGTTTTTTTAGATGAGGATTCCAGACCACTGATGCATATTCCAGGGTTGGTCTGATGAATGATGTTATTATCTTTCTCAGAATGTCTTCCTATATATGTTAGTGCTATTCTCATATTAGCAAGCAGTGTGTGTATGTTTCGTACCTTTTCATTTAAGTGGTCAGCCAAGATAGTCTGTTACTGATAATCACTCCTAGGTCCTTCTCCTTTTCTGGTATGTGTGGGGTTGAACTCCCTAGCTTATAATCCCAGTTTGTCTTCTTTTCACTTTTACCAAACTTAATTATATGGCAATTGTCCACACTGAATACCATTTGCCATCTATTGCTCCATTGAGGAAGCTTATTTAATTCTTTATGTAGCTCTCTGCAAGAGCCTGTGTAATTCTCTCTTGTATTTTAGCATCATCAGGAAACGTATTTAGATAGCTTCCATTTCCAGTGTTCCTGTCCATTTCATTTATATATACTAAAAACATTACAGGTACCAACACTGAGCCCTGTGGAACTCCGCTAGTCACTTCCCTCCATGATGAACCCTTAGTACTGTCCACATTTCCCTTTCTCTGAGAAAATCTTGCATCCAACAGAACAGATTACCTTGGATTCCTCCTTGATGATACAGTTTTCATAAAAGTCATGGTGCGGTACTCTGTCAAATGCTTTCTTAAAATCTAAATAGGTACTGTCTGCCCATCCCTCTCTTTTCTGAGTGTTTTTGCAACTCTGCTATGGTAGCTTAATAGATGTGTAACACATGATTTTCCTTTTCTAAAACCGAACTGTCTTTTTGTTATATTGTACTTTTCCAGATGGTTTACCCAAAATTTTCTTATTAGCTTTTCTAGTATATACCTCACTTAAAATACTGGTAAGGGATACAGATCTATAGTTGAGTGGATTCTATTTCCTTCCTTGAACAGGGAAACAATGTTTGCTTTTTCAGATATCTGGTAGTTTACCTTGGGTTAAGGATTCCTTGAATATTAACCCGCCGACTCCTGTTGACATGTATGTACATCCCAACGTTTTGTCAATGTGACTCCCGTTGATGTATATAAATGCGCCACAATTGCAAGGGCTGTCATTTGAACATTTTTCTAATTTCGTGTGTGATTTTTGGTACAAATACACGGGGCCCCTTCCTCTACCAGATGCCAGGCAAGCACAATGTCTTACCCTACATGACCTCCCCCTCCCCCCGCACATCATTGTCTCGGCAATTCACCTGTTACCACCTAGCCAGCAAAGACATGTCATGTCACGGTATGAAATTCAAGGCCAGAATAATTTCCCAATTGATGACAATGTGGAGAACAAATTTTATGTAGCATCAGAGGAAGAAACAGTTGGAGATGATAATCAGGTAATGCAGTAATAAAAGGTGAGGTATGATGATGTGTTTGGTGAGTGAAACAATGCTTATATCACTTATATTACTGTGTGAAAACCAATATACTCTTGTACCAGATATAAATTCGTACCAAATAAATAAATAAATACCATTTATGAGTGGTGTGGAATAGTTACCCCTCCCATAGAATTCGTTTTTTCTGAAGCCTGCCTCATAGAAAACACAGTAAGGTAAGGCGTACTGTTCCCTGTATTTGGTATTTTAATCCTCAGGCGAGCGATTTCTCTATGAATTTTCGATGTTTCTCACCAAAAGCGGAGGTTGGCCAAAATTTGTTTTTTCCAAAATCTGTCGGGATTGAGGGGGAGGGGTAAGCGGTGGAAAATCGGTCGGGACGGGGCAGGTTAAATATATTGGTCTGCTCAATTCTTCTGCACTTTCATAGAGCACCTAATCTGAAATTTTGTGAGGACCATTCGCTTTTCCTTTGTCTGACTTACTCAACTCTTTCTTTTCCTATTGTTCCTGTTACTGTATATCTGGTAATATGTGTGGGCTTGCATGTTCCTTATCATCTCTCTCGAAATTTCTTTCTTTTGTAAACTCTGATTGGAAATTTTTGTTACGAACCTCGGAAATATGTTTTTCTTGGATACAGTTTATTCCCTCATCCATGACAGACTATATTTTATCTTTGGTCTTGCTTCGAATGTATCGGAACACTACTTTTATTTATAATGTTTTCTTCAAACTGTCTTTGAACTTCTCTTCATATCCATGTATAATAATTACTTGCCTGTTTATAATTGGTATATGCCCTCTCACAATTGTGTCCTCTGTTCCACGGCAAGTCTATTTTCTCCTTTGATTTTTTTACATTGTGCACTCAACAATTTCTTTATCCTTTTTTCCATTTCTTTGTGCTGAAGGACTGAATTTTGGACTTCTGTTTTACATAATTCACAGATTTTTCTATATATAACAATTGTGGGTCTCCGCATCCAAAGGGGGTCATGCACCAAAAATAAAATTTTACAAGAGAGGCTTGTAAAGGTCAACAAAGTGTTTGCAACTGTAATTTCGTTAGTTATTGACGTCCAGTGCTCATTTTGGTATCAAATCACAGCTTAACACCTGAAGTGTATGAATTATGATAGAAGATAATGAATTTTGTGAAAAATAATGTATCTATTGCTTGTTGTTACAGTTGCATAATGTTGCACCCTTATTGAACTTTACAAGCATCTCCTTTTGCGAAATATTACAATAATATCAATATTAATATTGTTAACAATAGTCGATAGGATGGGCAGCATAAAAGCATCATAAAATTACTGGACAAAAATGATACTATTACTACTATTACTACTACTACTACTACTACCACTACTAGCAATAATACAGCCCCACACAACATTCCTCCTCTTCCCCCACACACATTAACACTTTTTCTATCTCTACACAAAATTAATGCCCACAGTCACCCATTAGTAGTGAAGAATGCAGTATAGTGCCAGTAGTGCCATGTAGTACCATAGTTTTCCTCCATTATCCATACTCCGTCGTCAAATATCCAGGCCAGGGTCGTCAACTGGGGTGGTCAGGGCAGGTGAGGTGTGACTTTATAGTGCCATGTAGTGCCACAGTCGTCCTCCATTTTCCATATTCCGTCATCCATCCAGGCCACAATGGGGAACTTCCTTGTTACAGCCGATGCTATTACATCTCCGTAATCCTTAGTACTTGGCAGGTAGTTCATCTTCCTGATCTTCTTTTTGATGTTGCTGAAGGCCCAATCACAGGGCATGTACGAGTGGCCGGACTTCAGGAACACAAACTCCACCTGCACAGACACCTACCCCACCACCACCACCACCTCCGCCGCACTCACTACACTGGACTATAGCCTTTGGACGCAGAGTTTGCCTCGAGCCGAGGCAGCTGCGTGCAGGTTTGGACGTGGCAATGTTGAACGAAATACGACTTTCAACCCTATGTCCAGTGTCGGAAGGGGGTCATTTCCACATCCAACCGTTAGAGGAAGGGTTAAACTAGTGCTCTCTGGTGCTATCACAAAACTGGCCGGGCCGGCACTTGACCCACTTTGGACGCGGAGGCCCACAATTATATTTTGTCATCTAAGCTTCTTTCCCCAATCAGTTTCTATGAAGTACTTCTTTAGCTCATGATAGTTGCCCTTTTAGTAGTTTAGGCCCTTTCTGTAATTTTCATTAATGCTCACTATACTGTATCATAGGCAATCCTGAAGTTTTAAATTTAATACTACATGGTTGCTTTTCCCGAATGGAGAATGACACATTATGTTGTCGATATAATTATCTTGCCTAGTAAATGTAAGATCTAGTAATGATGGATCACCAAGTCCCCGTTTTCTAGTGTTTTCCTTTACATGCTGTTTTACGAGGAATTCCTGTACAAGAACTAGGAGCTTTTGATCCCTTCATAGTTTCTTACATCAAGAGAATTCCAATTTATTGTTAAGAAGAGAGATTTGCCAGTTAGGAAGCCGAGATTTTCTTCGACGTTTCCTAATGTTTAAGGTAGCTAGTTCCGGTACGACTCAGTTGCCAGTTTCCCTGCTGTTTGTGAGAGTAGTTCTTTCCTATTTTGTACATTAATTTTTGTGCTCCTTTTCTTTATAATGTTTTATTTAAGTGGTTGCTTGTTAAATTAAGTAATTTAAGTTTGTATGGTAAATGATTTAGTGTTCTGTAATGTAAGAAAACTCCTGCATATTTTGGTATCTCCGAGTTGGCAACTGTTGTTCTCGGAGAATGTAGAAGTTTCTTGAATAATGCAAGCTTGTATAAAGATGGGGTAGAGACTATTTCAAGTTTAGTCAGTTTTCAGTTCAGTTTGAGTGTAGTGCAGTGCTGTTAGTGAAGTTTGTGAAGAGTTGCTGGCAAGCATTAAGTGTACTTACTATCAGTGAAGATTATTCTCGCTACATGTGATAAACTGTGAAGTGTTGTCAAGCATTAAGTGTAACTGCAATTATTAAATGTGTATACAGTAGCTCCAGTGCTTGTGAAAATAGTGAAGTGATGTTGTCAGGCATTAAGTGTGACTGAAATTAGTAAAGTTTATATACCTCCAGTGCTTGTGAGAACTGTGAAGTGAAGTTGGAAAGCATTAAGTGGAATTCTTTTGGAAAATAAAGATAGTGAACTTTAAGAAGTCAATGTATATTTTCCCCTCAGCTGATCTTGTGTACTGTACACCTAAAGGATGACGATAGGAAGTAACTCTGAACTGTACTTTCTGTCAGGTCTCCCCTTTCCCAGGTGTTTGTTTTTGGTGGCATGTATAAATTTGCCACAATTATTTTCCCTTCAGATGTGTCAATTTTAAATGTAATCATTTCTACTTGTGACGGGATATCTAGTTGTATCTCTTTGACTTGTTGATTTTTCTTTGTTAATACCAGAACTCCTCCTTTTTTCAAAGTTCTATCGCTTCTCCATATATTGTAATCCTCAAAGTTTAGGGTGTCGTTTAATATCCTTGATATTAATTTTTTTTCAGCTTGGCAAATACTATGAGGTTCTATTTCTTTGGTAGTTTTATCACTATGAATTTGGATACCACTCCATCAACTTTTGAGTACATCAGCTTAGGATAATCATGCTCCTTACATATTTAACAGTTGAGTCTATTACCTTCCTTTTTCTTAGTCCCTGTTGTTTATGTACCATTTTCTTATCTATAATTCCACTACTTTGTAAAAAAAAAAAAAAAATGCTTCTCTCTTCCTCTGATCATTCCTCACCGTTTGTTTTTGTTTCTTCTCTCTATACGTTTAGTGATCCCCATTCCTCCTGAATTAGGCATCTTTTAATCCATACTTTTTTTTATTTCTCTTTTTCCATGAGTTTGTTAGTTTTTTTTTATTCCCTCTAGTGTTCACACTTTAAGGGTTACTTTTAGAGGCCTTGGCTAAGTTGTCTCATATAATTCTAGTCTTTTGTGTTCCTTCATATCTTTATCGGAGATATCCTCTTATATTTCTTCAATATGTTCATTAACCTTTCATTAGTAATGTGGGGGGGTTTTGGCATCCCCATTTTTTAAAACTGATATTTCCTAGCCAGTAATTCGAATATTTCTCTCCGTTCCAGTACTCTCCTAATTCAGTGAGGGGAGGGAGCATGTTGATTCCTTTAATTCTGCCTCTGCTGCAGTGAGAGAGAGACACACACACATTCCCCCCACCCCCCTTGGAGTGTCCAGTCACCCCATCAGACTAACTATTTAGATCATTTTGTGATACAGGTTTCTTTAAAACTTATATTCGCACATTGTTTATCATAATACCGATTTAAAAAAAAAAATCACAAAATGTATTTTTCCATGCGTGTTTACCCGATAGATGAAATTTGAGTCCATTTGTTCTTTTTTTTTTTTTTTTTTTACTGATATTATGATTTATTGTATTTTAATATTTTAGATTAATAAACACCAGGTATAAGACATTCAATCTTTTCATTAGTGACTGCAAAGATATGCTGAAGCGGTAGTATGAATATATTTTACATATTAGTAACACTACATGTATTTTTGTACTGGGGTTTTGTAACACCCCACCGGACTAACCACGTTTGAATACCCACAGGACCAACGAAGAGTTAAATTATATTTACCATCTCCTTTTTGTCTCTCGAGATTCTGTTTTTCATTTCCTCTTCATTTATACCAGTGAGTACTAGAGATTTGTTGATATCTGCTGATTCTTTGACCAGTTTTCTGTTGTCTTTAATTGTTTCTTTCACTTGCATTGTAATGCTTTCTTCTTCGTGTTTTGTTTCTAAGTCTTTCCTTACTTTGACCATTTCAACATATGTAGTTTATACTTCATCTTTGCAATTTCTCATAATTTCGTTCACCTGGGTTATCTTTTGTTTAGTACCACTGCTTTAGTCTGTTAGACTACTTGCTTGCCTGTCTCTGTATCATTTCTGAACTCCTCCATAATACTTTAATGGTTGACAACTGTACTTGCCATTTCACTTGTGTTCTAAGTAAAACTACCCCAACTGACAGCTCATCTATTACTGTGCCATTTTTGCTTAATTCCCTTACTATATTTTCATTTTCTTCCTTCTGCATGCGTTGCTCCTTTTTAATATCATCTATTTCCCTTTGAAAAGTTTTATCTAGTTTATTCGTTTTTTCTACTAATTTATTATATGTTTCCATTTCAACCAGTTCTGGGTAGAAATCATTATCCTGTTTTCTACCTTTATCCCTTCTCTTAACTCCTTCCATATTCACATTACTAAAGATAGTGCTCATCTTGCTGAAAGATAATTCTTACTTAGAAAGATAATTTACAAACTTGCATCTCTCTGCTACCCGCCTGGTGATAATGACGACACCCAGTTGATGGTTACGTTGCATCAGCGGATTCCATTGAATGCAGTGACTTGAATGTATTCTGTTATTTGAACAACACTTTTTTTGCTTATGCTTTCTCTGCTATATTAGAACATCACTTAAATCAGCCTAAGACAGAGCTTGACTCGTATAAATATACTATTAGTTGTGGCCAGTAGTGGCCAGCATTGGCCAGTGTACAGCGTAGTGACCTGTGTCCTCTCTCTCCCATATCACCAGTGTGTGTGTGATCTTCATACCGCGAAGCAAAGGAGTGAGCTACCTTTCGATCAAGAGATCAAGGCAAGTGGTTGTAGCTGGGAATGGATGGAGGGAGATGGAGGGAAAGGGTTTTTCGAGCTGCGTCTGAACACGAGACCATTCTTGGTTTCCTGGCCACGGCATCGACAAGGCCTGGATACTTTCTTTGGATCACGTCTGTGCCTCTCCATACCTAGTCTTAGCGTGTGGGTCATCATCTGTGTTCAGCACTGCCAGCTTTGCATAGCCTAATGGAGTGTGATATAACTAGCAGTGTTTGAACAAAGAAGGCAGCTTTGAATGCAAAGCCATAAACATTTCTCATGAGATTTGGGGCGTCTGCCCAGCACTCTTCAGGGAAAATAAAATGTGCTGAACAATAACTTGTAAAGTACTGAAGAAAGTGATGCAACAAATTTCTCAGATCTCCATATAGAAAATATTCATTGCAGCAAAGGCAGTTCACTCCAAAACCTGGACCTGAAGCGTTGGTGTCTTCGTTGCGGGTCTACCCCCCAGACGCTGTCTGGGACCTTACCACCGCAACCCCCCTCCAGTCCCTCACGGGGCCAGAGAACCTGGGAGTGGCTTCTGTCGCCCAGGCAAGTACCACATCTCTCAACACAACACACACAACAACACCGTTCTTTCTACACTGAGAAATGACTCCCCGGTGGTTATTTCTTACAGATTTCTTCTAGCCGGGGACATTGAGAGCAATCCGGAACCCACCAACAAATACATATGTCCACCATGCTCAAAAACCATCACTTCAAGCCGACAGACAAAGGGTTCAGTTCAGTGCAATTCCTGCAAGAACTGGACCTATTACACCTGCATAACACTTGCATCCAGAAAACATTACACAAACACCTGGACCTGCGCCTTATGCTCCTTCCCCCCACCCGCTAACCCCCCCAACAACACTGCTCCTACTTCCTCCACACCTCGGCCTAACCCACCGATCCTTCCCACACCATCCAATTCCCTAACCCCTCCCATTACACCCAAACCTATTTCGCCCCAACCCTTTCCTCCATCACAACATTCTACCCCTTCCCCTCCACCCACACCACCACCTGCCCTCCATGCTGCAGCACCCAGCACACATACTACACACAACATAAACATCCTTCAGTTAAACATACATGACATAAACACCAAAAAACAAGAATTCACACAATTCATCAAACAACAAAACATACAAACTGGCATCTGACAAGAAACAAATCCTCACAGAACACAAAAAACACCTACATTTCATAATTTCACCACCATTAAATAAGACCGGGCCGACAGAAGTGGCAGAGGACTCATCACCCTGGTACACAAATCCATCAACTTCTCAGATATCAGAGCACACAAAAAGTCACTTCTCCCACCACATGACACCACAACTGAAATACAGTCAATTAAAATATACAATAGTAACAAATCACATATAACAATCGCCAACACATACATTCCCCCCACCCCCAATCGTCCCCTACAGTACCACACAATTACTCTCCACAAATACACCACATCACTAACATACCCAACGTCATCCTGGGTGGTGATTTCATCCCCAAGGCTTCGGCCTGGCATGTCAACAACCCTGACACAGACAGAGGGCTGGTACCACAATCCCAAACAGATAATCTTTTCATACTGAATAATCTCCATCAACATACCCATACCCCAAACCAAGCCCTCTTCCCCCCATCATCCCCAGACACCACCTTTTGCTCCCAAAACCTCGCCCCCACAGCATCCTGGAGAAAGGTCAAAACCCTTGGCTCTGACCACCTCCCAGTCATCATCACTACCAAAACCAGAATCACCCAAGCTGGCCACAGACACACATGCACTAATTATCAGAGACCCAACTGGGAGGCCTTCACAGCTGAAACAGAACAACACTTTGAAACATTAAACAGTATGTCCATCACAAACATCAACACCACTGTGCACACTTTCAGTACAATTGTACAAAACACAGACAAAAGACACATCCATAGAGGCAACAGAAAGAGACACAACCCCAACTTCATACCAGAAATTCAAGGCCTCATCAGTCAACGGGACACACTATGACACTCCCCAACACCTCACACACAAGACACCGTACAACAAATACAAGAACTCAACACTCAAATAAACAATAAAATATCAGAACAGCAAACACTAAATTGGAATAATTATCCCCAAACACTTGACCACAAAACAAACACCAGGAAACTCTACAAAACACGAAACAGCATCACACTCTCCAACGCCAACACCACATAATCACATGCTGCCAGTACAGCAACAGACACCATACCTTCAAACAAACAACAAGCAAACACTCTCATCAGTCACTTCTCACTTGTCAGCCATCTAAAGTTCTTGGACCAAATAGCATACAAGCAATCACCAACATATCAAACTACAGTTACTCACACAACATAATACCCAACATCTGGCAGCATGGCATTAGCATCACTATCCCCAAACCTAACAAAGACCTCACGTTACCTTCCTCACACAGCCCCATGACACTCCTCTGCACCCACTTCAAAGTCATTGAACGACTGGTACTACAACTATTTACACCTCTCACCCTCCTAGCCCTATCATTACATGGTTTTAGGCCACTACACTCCACAAACACTCTTCCTTCGGACCTTACACAGAGAGTTCTTGATGGCATGAATTCAGCTAGGCCACCACACAGAACACTCCTAATCACACGAGACACTAGCAAAGCTTTTGATACCATCCCCTGCCACAACCTCACAAACAAAATATTCAACACAAGCATGCACAGTAACACAAAAAAATGGCTGGCAAACTACTTGGCAGGCAGATGTGCACATGTAACATTTGCCAGTCAGTCTTAAAGCATCAGAAATTTGACAAATGGCGTCCCCCAAGGATCTGTTATGTCCCCTACACTCTTTAACCTATACATGCAGGACATACCTACACCCAACACATAGCTTCCTATGCAGACAACATAACACATGTAAACATCAATATGCAAACACAGCAGCACACATCCTCCAACCTTACCTCAGCACATTACACGATTGGTTCATCATAAACAGGCTCAAAATAGCCCCAACCATATCTACAATGACTCTTCTCACAAACTGGACAGCAGAACACAGTCACATTCCACACCTCACGATAAACTATACTCCCCTAACACACACACACACACACACACACACACACACACACACACACACACACACACACACACACACACACAAAATCCTTGGTGTAACACATATCAATGTCATTTAAACAGCACATCATAAAAATTAAAGATAAATTAACAGCAAGACTCAATGTCTTGAGGTCACTCTCCCATACAACATTTGGACAAAACAAAGAAATCACCACCACAGTTTACAAACCATATAAACATTCAGTGATGAATTATGCAAGCCCTGCTTAGGCTCCTAACCTCACTAAAACACACTACAACACTCTACAGACCATACAGAAGAAGGCCCTAAAAATATTCACAGGCTGCACAGCTACTACACCCACAGACACCTACATCAAAAAAACAAAGTCCTCAAATTCAAGGATCATCTAGACATGAGAAGCACCCAAATTCTAGCTGCAGCCTCCACAAACCCACAACATCCACTACACTACATGGCAGCACATCCACACACACAAAGGAACATTAAAAAAACACCCAGCACACGATATCATACACAAGTACTGTCAACTTTCCCCTCACCTTGCCTTCCTCAGACCAGCATCCAGAAGCATGTCCATACTCAGATCACTCGCCACTCCATTCAGTCACTTAAAGAGAGCACACAACTGCATGCACGGCCTCCTGATATCTACCCATCTGAATCCTATCTCCTCCGTGAGGACAGGGTCCTCCTGGCCAGGCTGAGATGTGGGCATCATCCAGCTCTCTTAAGTTATCAGAAAAGGCTGGATGACTCCGCCGCTGATGCCTGTCCAGGATGTAACAGAGCACTTCATACTATTAAGCACATTATGGAAGACTGCATTGCACACAATCACCTACGCCAACAACACAACATACACTCCTTGAGAGCTCTGTGGGCAAACCCGGTCTCTGCCGTGGCCTTCCTTAGGGACACGGGGCTGTTTGGCCACACTGCCTAGGGAACAACAACTACTACTACTCCAAAACCTCCCTCCATCAAGCCAAGGTCCCTTGCATCACATCTAACTTTCATTCTACAATGTTTACACTATGATGCATGCCTTGGACTCTCATCCTGAATCTGTGGAGACATTGAATCCAGAAAAATAGGGCTACATGTATGACCAAGAACAAGAAGTACACAAACCGTCCATCACATGGAAAGCACTAGAAGCCCATTGGACAGTCATTTGTTCTTGTACGAAATTCGCCTGATCAACCTATTCTTGCAGAAGAGTGAGAGTAAAATGTGGGAATTTCTGCAAGTTCCAGAAAACATCTAGTTACTGCAAAAACCAAGGTGATTAATCAACACAATCCCGCTGTTTGCAGCTGGCTCCTCAACTGTCATTAATGCCTATGTGCTTATAAAAGTGCACATTTCATGTGTGCCTGTGTGCCATTAGTGCCTGTGTTTCATGCAATTAGTGTGCATAAATACAGAGTTCTAAAGATATGTAAATATACACACAAAACAAGCTACCAATGTTGAATAATGTTGTTCACTGATGTGAAGTAAATGCCAATTAGAGGGTAAGGGTGACCCTTACTTACACTGGGTACCCTGTAGAGTCCATAGGGCGAAAGTAATCATTACTATGGAAGTTATCCTGGAAAGTGCAACTAAATGAGATTTTTTTTTTTTTGGCCAAATTAAGTGGCTCTAGGAATATCACACACTATTTGAAACGTTTTTGAAATTTGACTTACTTTGAAACTGAAGGCAATTTTTGCAAATAGAGTGATTTTTAGATATTTTGTACCTAAAACCCTTGAGAGTAGGAACAAAATATACTAAATTCCTACACCTGACGCCTGAACAATGTAATAAATCAGATTTATCTAAGAAAAATTTCTTAATGAGTTATTCCAGAAAAAAAAAAAAATCCAAAATTTTAGCACAGCTGCTGTCAGTCAAAAACTTAAACTGGGCTCTGTAGAAAAAAATGTACTTGATGTGGAGGTGTTGCCCTAAGTTTTTTTTAACAGCCTTAATATACAGAACAAGAAAATATAAAAATCTACTCTAACAGAGAGATGTGCACAAATGACCCCCCACAGACCAGAGCATATACCTGAGTTTGAACTTGGGCAAAGATTCGGGTAAAATTGAGATACCTATTGTAATAACCATTAGATAATATGAGTAAATATTTGCATGTTTTGTAGGTCATATGATGCATAAGATTTTATATTTCCGTTGTTCCTGGCGTTCAGGCACTTTTACGAGCAAGCGAGCCAAGCGAGAAAGCAATTTTTACTCTCAGTAAGTATGGAAATGAGTGGCCCGGCCTGACCCGACTGTCACGTTAAGCTAATGACTATGTGAAGTAAAGTTTAAATTATTTCTGCATGTGATATATTCATTCAGTAAATTTCAACAATTTAGAAATCACCCATAAAGGTATAGCAACCCCTCAGAATGTCGAGTCTTCGGCTCTAATTGGTGAACGCCTCAATCACGAAATCAAATTTTAAAAGATTTCCGTCGTAATAGAGTGTTTTTGGACATCAGCTCTTGCAAATAAAATTTAAGAGACTGTGCCTATAATTTTATATCAGGAGAGAAATTATGATAACATGGCGCCAACTCTCGTCACTCGCTCACAAAGTGCACTTTACTGGTATATGGGGAAAACTCAACCCCACAGAGGAAAAAGCTAACTTACTTAGCCTAGCCAATGAACAAATTTTACCATTATTTAGTAACAAAGTCAGTAATTGGAAATTTGCAGCCTACAACAAATATTAATCATACGTTACAAGGGTAATAGTATTATTTTAGAGAAACATAAGAAAACTATATTGTACTGTTCTTCTATAAGATGCACGCCAGTTGCCGACATTGGATATTCACACGCTAAGTTCATTATTTTACAAGGAACTGTTCATGTAAATTTGGCCTCATCATTCAGATTTACGGAAGTGTAGAGTACACTTTGTTCACTCCCAAAATTTATCACTTAGCAATGTCAATCGTCCCTCTCCCAAGGCGAGAAGTTGAACTACAGTGAGTGGGTTCAAACCATTTCAAAACGAGAGGGAGAAGTGAGGGGTGTGTGGGTGTGGCTGTCTGGCTGTGGAGAAATATTTGGTGCTGTCGGGAAGGAAGGCAAAAGTATACTTGTACAACCTGAGGAGATTACAGATCAACTAATAATTTCACAGGGTTTCCGTACCTGATGTAACTGTCTTCCTCATAATAAATTAATGTGTTTCATCAGTGTATAATTGGTTTCACATTCTGTAGCTCAGTAGCACTATTAGAGCTACTACAGTTGATTTTCTAGTTGATGCCGACAAGATAACAGGTTAAGAGACTCTTTATGTGACTGAGAGACAAATAAAATATATTGTGGTTCGTAAGCGTGGGTAGCAAGAGCTGACAAACATTGGTCTACTAAAAATGTTTTGCACCTTTCTCTCTCTCTCTCTCTCTCTCTCTCTCTCTCTCTCTCACCAGGCCTTGGCGGGGTGAGGACGTCTCTGCCTGTCTCTCTCATCCAGGCTTCATTTTGGAGCTCGAAGCTTTGAATGCCGGTGCTTTGGAAGGGGATTCCTTACCATTACCTCCCCATCTGATATTCTGACGGCCTCAGACCCGATTAAGGACATTCGGATTGGCCAATGCTGATCCACTCCACCAAACACATCATCACTTCTCTCAGTTTTACAAGCTGTTCCCGATGTCAGAGCAAGTTCTTCTGTTGCCGCCTCCTCTCTCATTTTCACTCTCAAACCTTATACCCCTCTTTCTGCCTCTACACCTGCATCGTCTGCCTTGAACCCTGCCCGGTCCTAGTCCACCTCCTCTGTTTTTTCCTCTCACGCCTGTCCTTTCATTCTCTCACAACCTCATTTTTCCTTTACATTAACCCTTTTTGACACGCAGTCCTGGACTAAGTATTTCAACATTCCACCTCATGCCCCACTTTCCATGGATGATTTAGAGTTCCATCTACTTCTGCTCCATCGCGTAGGGAAGAATGTGACATCCCGTTCCCTGCATGATAGGTCTTGTATTGTTACTGTTAGGAATAAGGCCATGCTGATGCTAAGCTTTCTCTGTTGGATACTACCAGTGCTCCTATTCTGACTTCCAGATATTTGCACCTAATTTCTACTGTATTTCTGGTACTGCTGCAGTCCATACATTCAGTTGGGTTGTCAGGGAGTTATCTGACTCTTTACCCCATATCAGTCTGTGCTACAGGAGTTGGGTTATGATGTGCTATCTGTTCAATGCTACAACATTCCACCACGTGGAAATCGAACACATCTTATTAATATTGCTAAGATCAGGCTTGATTAACGTTATTATCAGTGGTATGAAACTCCCTGTGAGAGAATTTATTGCCCTGGCCAGTGCCGATCCTGCTGGTGCTATGGTCATCTCAGAGTAAATGGTGTCATTCAATGGTTACTTCTCCTAGATGTGCTCATCCCAGTCATGCTGAAGTAGACAGCTCTGTGGTTGCATGTTGTTGTCCTAATTGCAATGGTGGTCATCTAACTTATGTCTGTTCTTGTCCCACCATCATGTTTGTGAGTAAGTCTCTCATACTCGTGCTCATGAACTGGTGTCACTTAGGGAGGCACATCAGATTGTTCGTAACATCGGTTTTGATGAATGTTCCTTGTACACAGGCCGAGTCTGATAGTCAGTCAAGGTTTCTTCCACCTTCTTAGCAGCTCCTGCTCCTATTGCTCCTGCCATCCACCTGCATCATCCACTTCCTCCATACCTGCAACTTTGTCACCGACCCTTTCCCAAGGTACCCAGCCCCGTCCAGCTTCTACCTTTCCCGTACAGTCTCTTGATGGCAGATTGCTACAGGCAGCTGTACCCAGTCGGCCCTTGTCTGTATCCTGTCAACAGTCTACCCACCATCCTCGTTGCATTCCCCCATTCCTCTTTTCTTGCCCCCCAAACAGTCCTCTTGGCCATCATCTCAGTGCAACTCCAGTCCCTCATTCCCATCCTACTTTCTCCTCCTCATCCTCTGTCTCGGCAGCGGTCTACTGAATCATCAATTCTTGTCCCCACTACAGTTCCTTACAAACTTACTTCAATGTCCCATCACTTAAGTGTAATGTGGTGAGGGTTTTCCTTCATGATTGGATTACAGTAATTTTCCTCTACATGTTGCCTTCTGTCCTGTATATTTCACTGAGCTTTCCTGTCTACTGTCTCTTTTACTTCAGCCCACCTTGTTATCAGGTGATTTTAACTCGGGATGTCCCGTCGACGTATGGATACGTTGCAACATTTTGTATTTGCCAGTACTGACGACGTACTGGTACGTTGTGCAATTGCAAGGTTCATAATTTGCACAATTTTCAATTTTCACACGTGATTTTTCGTACGTATACACGGGACACCTTCCTCTATTCCTCTACAAGATGCCAAGCAGGGACAATGCCTTACATCGCATAACCTCCCCCACGCTGCACGCCATTGTCTCAGCAATTCACTTGTTACCAGTGACCTGGCCAATAAAGACATTAAGGGCCAGAGTGATTCCCCAATCGATGACAATATGGAGGACAAAGTTTACATAGCATTAGAGGAAGAAACAGTCAGAAATGATGATCAGGTAATGTGGCAAAAAAAGGTCAGGTATGGTGATGAGTTAGTGAGTGAAACAATGCTTATAATGCCTATATTACTGTTTGATAACCAATATACTGTCATACTACATATAAATTCGTACCAAGTAAATAAATAAATACCGTTTATGAGTGATGTGAAATAGTTACCCTCCCATAGAACTCGTTTTCTTTGTTGCCAGCCTGTTAGAAAACCCAGTAAAGTAAGGAGGTACTGGTACCTGGATCGAGTATTTTAAACCTCAGGTGAGTGATTTCTATGAATTTTCGGTGTTTCTCACCAAAAGCGGAGTTTTAGCCAAAAAAAAACATTTCAAAAATACCTCGGGATTGGGGGGTGTCAGAGGTGCGAAATAGCTCGGGACATGATGGGTTAATTACAGACATACCTTATGGGATGGCAATACTATTACTGCTAGAGGCCGTTTGCTTGATTTTTTTTATCTCTGATCAAGACCTCCATATTCTTAATTTCCGCTGCTTTACACATCATGATTTGCATACACATGCATACTCCTGAATAGATCTCTCTCTTTCTTCATCATCTATATCTCTAGATTTTAATTGGTCTGTGGCAGATGATTGTTAAGTAAGTGATCATTTTCCCATTTTACTCACAACTGCATCATATTTGCCTGTTCTCCGTCTCCCTCATTGGTGTTTTGAACGTGCCAAGTGGGATGTGTTCACTCTGTTTTCAATCCCCTTTTAGATCCCTCTATCTTTTTTAACTTTGAAGATATGGGTCCCTATTTTATGGACTTTGTGCTGGCCATCTTACTGAAGTCCATCCCCCCAGACTACTCGCTCCTTTGCATCCAAATGCGTCCCATGATGGTCCAGGGATTGTACTAGAGCCCTTCCATCTAACGGGCTTGATAGTGGACCTACCGTTTGAGGATTAATATTCCGGGCCCTCGATCTGCTTTCTTTGCATTTAACCCACCATGTGCTGGCAGACTTTGGACCCTCATGGAGCTGTGGTGCTGCCAATTTTCGACCTTTTTTGCTAGATAGGTTCGAAATGATGAGGAAACATGGAGAACAACCATAAAGGTACTCACAGAAGCCATGTAGGTCGATTTTGAGGTCGATTCTTGTTGAGCAGGCAGCTGAAAACTTCTGAGTAACGCCCGTAGACTTCACCACCCACTGCTGCCACAGAGCGAGAGGAGGCAGAAGCTCTGCATTTTCTTCACTGGTAACTATGCTATTCAAGCCAAGGACACTCTTGTTGGGTATGGAGATGATATAGAGAGGCCTAGAGAGTGGTGGGGGAGAATATCCAAGCCAAATTTTTGGTGCCTAATATGAATTTTCGAATTTTGGTAAATATATAAAATCCCTGACGTACAGGTATGTCCCTGACACTGTCCACGCATACAGGGGCCGATGTACATGTATGTCGCCAGCATGCAGTGGGTTAAAAGCTACAGTGTCAATCACACAGGAGAGTTAGAGCTGCTACAAAATCTAGTTGGTCATCTTGTGTGTCCTCTGTTACATCTTCTGCTTCAATTCATTTCCTATGGAATTGTATTCTCAGAATTTCAGGCAAATACTCTTCTCCGCCAGCCCAAGTACTTTATGTCCATGGTTCATCTGTTGCAGATCATGCTAGGGTAGATGATATTCTTGGGGACCATTTTAGTGAGATTAGCAAAGGATCCCACCTCTCCCGAGAGTTCCATCAGAATAAACAAGATGCTGAATGTGATCCTGTGAATTTCTTTTTGTCATCTGTTGAGTCATATAATTCTTCTTTTTCTATGTCAGAGCTTCTGTCTGGTATCCAGTCTTGTGGTAACACTTGTGAGGGCCCTGATGGTCTTCATTAGCAGATCATGAAGCACCTTCCTTGACCGACTTTGTTTTTTTATTTCATTTATAACTGGATATGGAGAGATGATGTGTTCCCTACCGTCTGGAGGATGGCATACTTTCTTCCCTTTTCAAAGCCTGGTTGGCTTGGTCATTCTTCGCAAGATTATAGATGGTGTATTCTCTACTGTCTGGAGGATGGCGTACTTCTTTCCCTTCTCAAAGCCTAGTAGGGTTGGTCATTCTCCGCAAGATTATAGACCAATTGCCCTTGTTTGTTGCTTTGGTAAGCTTCTGGAATGGATGGTTCATGCTCGTTTGAAGAGGTATTTAAAATCTAAATCTTCTCTCTGCTTTCCAATGTGGCATTCTCATGGGGTGCAGTACTCTGGATTTCTTGACGAAGTTGGAGTCTTATATACATTAGGCTTTTCATCACAAGCGGTCAGTTCTTGCAGTGCTTTTTGATATTGAGAAAGCCTATGACACTACGTTGAAGTACAACATTCTTCATGCCCTAGTTAGATTTGGGATAGATGGTAATTTGAGTGTCTTTCCGGGTAATTATTTGAGAGATTCAGCTTTCCAGGTGCGTGTTTATAATAGTTAATGGACTCCTTTCCACAGGTGGTGGGTGTTCCAAAGGGGTGTTCTCTGAGTAGGGCTCATTCCTTGTTCTAGTCAACGGAATTGTCTCTTCTGTCCCTTCGGGAATTAATGCCTCCATATATCTTGATACCTTTGCAATTTATCAGGGGGTTGATGATGCTTATCGTCTCTGTTATAATATGCAGCCAACGATAACTGATGTGTCCTCTTTGGCAGCTTCTCATGGGTTTCGTTTTTCGTCATCTAAATCTCATGCCACGATGTTTTGGGACAGCATATTATTCCACGGCCGCCTCTTTATCTTTAGGACTCCCTTGTTATGTATCATGATTTTGCTACATTCTTGGGTCTGTCTTTCGACCCTCAGTTGACATTGTCTTCACATATTGATATCCTAAACACGACTGCTATTCAGAGGATTCAATTTCTATGAACCTTGGGCCATCTCACCTGGAGCTCTGATTGTTCCCTTCTACGTTTACATGTTTCTGTGGTTTTCTCTCTCTTGATTATGGTTATATAGTTTATGCCTCTGCATCTCCTGCCATTCTTAGCAGGTTGGATGCTGTTCAACACGTGGGGTTTCGTCTTGCTTTAGAGGTATTCTGCTCCATTCTGGTTCAGAGCCTGTATATCGAACCTGGATTGCCCTCTTTGTCACATCGTTATGATGATTTGACCCTTCGTTATTTTTATAGGCTACATCAACATTCTTCGTCTGGTTTCATTCCTACATCCCTTCCATCCTTAACCCCCAGCATATCAGCAATATTCTTTTTCTAATATGGTAGTCAGTTTGTCCCCTTCATTGTCCCTTCCTTCTCTTCACGTACTTCCAACCCGTCCTTGTACCTTCCCTTCCTGACTTATTGCGCCTGCTTCTATCTGTTTATACTCTGTCCTTTCTGCCACTAAGTCCTCCACCTCCCCTTACATTCTCTAGTCAAATGTCTTGCGATTCGTCAGCCGTTTCCATCTATACAGATGGTTCCAAATCCTCTGATGGCACTAGTTTTGTTGATTTATTTCGTGACGGATCACGGTAGTCAAGTCTACTTGATGCAGCCAGTGTCTTCACTGCAGAATGATATGCTCATTTGGTTGCCGTTCAATATATTTTTTCTTCTTGAATCTCATCTTTTCACCGACTCCCTTAGTGCCCTTTCTTCTCGAAGGACCATACCTGCAGCCAACCCAGTGGTCCATGAAATCCAGGAGTGGTTGTACAGGATTGCCACCAAAATGAAACTAGTTACGTTTTGTTGGGTCTCGAGTCATGTTCGTACTGCTGGCAACGAGCAGCTAGGTTTTCTGGCCAGAACGGTGGCGTCCTGTACGATATCCTCCAGCTGTCTTCCGGCGAAAGATTTATTGCTGTCGACCTCTGGATTGCTTAGGCATCGTTTGCAAATGGAATGGTCTAAGATCGCTGATAATAAGCTGCATTCTGTTAAGCCAACCATTTTTCTTTGGCGGCAGACTGCTTTAGCACACTTGTGTTTGGGACATACCCGTGTTACACGTAGTCATTTGATGTCCAGTGAGGCACCTCCATTTTGCTCATTTTCTCAGAATTGACTTACTGCAGCGAATCGTGTAGCAGATTGTTCTCAATACTCTGTTGAGCATTGTCATGCTTTCTCTTTCCTTCATGATTTAGGCCGACTGCCATCACTGTCCGATCTCCTTGGAGAATCCAGCCACTTTTTTGTTATCAGTCTTATGTCTTTTTTATCACGTACTCATATGCTTTCCTCTTGTTTTGATCTCTTTCCCATCATAACACATACAAGACCTGATCATTGTAAATGTTTTCTGCCTAAATGTGAAATGGCCGTAGGTACCTGGCACTAGCTTCTTCACTCAATCGATCAGTGAATCTCTCTCTCTCTCTCTCTCTCTCCCTCCCTCTCTCTCTCTCTCTCTCTCTCTCTCTCTCTCTAAGGGAATAGTGTGAAGGTTTGATTCCTGGGGGGACGCTGCATTGGCGTCTTTCCACCCAGGTAACAGGGGCACCATATGTTAGGCTCCACATTACCCCATTTTTTGGTTACATAGTTACTACCAAACATTGTAAATTATGTCCTGAGTAACAGGAAACTATTTGGCTTGTCACTCGTTGTAGGGGCACCTGAGGTGGAAAAAAGAGTAATAAAATAATGGCAATAGGAAGGCTGTCACAATTAGGAAGAGATGTGGGTAGACACAGAAAAAGAATGATAGACGTGATGGATGAAATACTGTACTGTAGGCAGAACTACATCAAGTGATGATGGACACCCACTCACTTGATGCAGTGCTGCTTATTTCCTTCATGTGTAAAATTCATATTCTGTAGAACGGTAGAACGGATAAGTTTTAGAAGATCTCGGGTTCGGCTTTTCCATTTTTACCTCCACCCTTAAAGTCGTTGGAGAGTTTTCTCACACTATTTCCAAACGGTTTTGTTCAGCTTAGGAGAGACCTATCTTAAGGATGGAGTTACGAAGGCTATATCTAAACATATTAATATTAAATCTCTCTTCTGGAGCTGTTCTCCTAAATTTGTATTTTCACAGGCCCATGGCCTCCAGTCATTTAAATGTAATGTATCCCGGTATCTCGAAACGAACAGATCTTGAATAATCTCTCTCTCTCTCTCTCTCTCTCTCTCTGGAAGGAATAACTGTGGTTCCTTCTTCATAGTATAAAAATATGAATGAAATCCTCTTGGGTTAGCATGCATAGAATGAAATGCCCTTAATGCATTAAAGAATGAATCACTTCACTTGGAGAGGAAATTCTTGAGCCAAATAAAATAGTTCAAAGACAGCAAGAATATATATATATATAAAAAAAAAGTACGTGCTTAGGTGAGATGTTAAAAATAATCTGTGTCGCCAGAAACTGCCATGGGACGTACTGTGAACGCCCAAGACGACAAGGACTGTGAGTACGTCAAGGCTGTGTACAAGTACGTATATATTTTGTACACTTACTCATCACATTATTATGGATGGACATTTAAAATTTTTGTATTCTTGACTGGCATTTAACAGTTTTGTATTCTGAGCCGAAATAAAACAGTTCTATATTATGAGCCTAGATTTACAAGTTTGTATTCTTGGCCAAGATTTGACCATTCCTGTTCTTGGCCGAGATTTGCTAATTTTGTATTGCTGGCAGAGATTTAACTTTTTTCTATTCTTGGCTCAGATTTAGCAAACTTGTATTTTTGACCGAAATTTTACCTTTTCTATTTTTAGCCCAGAGTTAAGAAATTTGCATTCTCTTACAGCTAACACCAGATGCTGTTATTCAGGTCAAAGAACCTTACGCAGTCAAAGGTTTATTATTTTGTATGTTTCTGATGCAAAGTATGTGGATAATAAGAAAATATCACAAAGTACAAAATGTCAAATAAAACTCCAAGGAAGAGGAGTTACAAGATGTCCTATGCCAACAAAAAGTCTTTACAGCATACTTGTATTGTTTATTTATTTATTTACTGTATTTTATTTTTTAGAGTAAATGCTAGTATAGCAGAGAGGTCGGTAAAGCCCTGTCTACACTCTGATTTCCTGTACTGGCTGCTGGGTTATGCTAAGAAGAGGGACGCAGCCATCAAGGTCCTCCACAAGATGTCCAGGGAAACTATCCAAGAACGACGTATCATTTATGAACAGGAAAAGAAAATGACCAAAGCCATTAGGCAGGAAGACAAACTGCTTGGTAAGGACGATATATTTTATACTTCCTAACGATTAAATTTAATGAAGCTACCTAAATCCTCCACAAAGTCACACAAAAAATTTTCAAGCTTAGACCTAGGCTTTCTTAACCGGAAATAATACCAAATTTATTACCAAGAAAAACAAACCAGTCTGTGAGGATGACCTTTTCTATATTCTGCTGTTATTTGTGCATACAGATAGTCCTCAAATATTTTAGCTGTGAATCGGAATTTCACATTTTCCATATATCGGAAATCGATTGTGTAAATTTGGGGAAACTGGTACATCAGTTTTACCGGTAATAGTTAAAGGAAACATGGAAGGCAGGACTATACTTACTTCCCTAGACACCCTGGTGACATCCATTCTATGTACAGGAAGCCAGAGACAAAAGTATGTAAAAATGACAAATTGAAATGGGAAATTATCTCCTTTAACAAGGAAATAACAGTAATGTAACCATATCTCTCAGGCTTCTATGGCTCAACGGAATGAAATCGATTGACATTAGCTGAAATAGAATAGCAGACTTGTTTGAAACATGAGAGGGATTATTCTATCTGTATTATTCCATAATTCTCTTGAACACATCTAGTTAACTCAAAACATTTCTGATTGACACTACCTTCACCTTTAGCTAAGAGGCAGATAGATGCAGTTGGCATTCCCAAACATGTTGCATGTGATGTATTTGCAGTATAATACTTAACACTGTGTGTTTTGTTTTCAGAGTACTGTGATATGCTATAATGTAAGAACTTCCCACATACTCGTACAATTATACCCACATTCACAAGTTTATTAATACGCTCAGTCGTTATACATACACAATAGGTTGACCGAAGAACTCCTCATTCTGACTTACTAATTTTCTATGAATTCCAAAAGTGTAAACACACTGTGTCCAAAGGTCTCTTACTGAACAGACATTGAATATGGTTTTCTCATATTTAAAATACTTTGGAAAGGATGAGTTCTACAGGCCCATGGTCCGTCTCCCCTTACCTCTCTCTCTCTCTCTCTTTCTCATGTTGCATAGATTATAGCGCAAGTAGCCTTTTTTTTTTTTTAAAGGATAACCTCCTCATTGGCCAACAAGTCTCCTTTTATCTGTATTCCTGTGTACTCCAAGTACTCTTTCTCCCGTACCTCTGCTTCCCCAACCATCTCCATCTCTTCCTCTTCCCACCCCCATCTCTCAACTAATACTTTACAAAATCTTTATGGTCTCCCTACCTTGATTAAATTTTCAATGCCCCTGTATCCGCCCTCTTTGCAGATTATGCCCTAAAATTCCATATCAGATTACTGTCCCATGTTGGCCAAGACATCTTCCATTCCCAATTTGATGGCTCCTGACTTGTCACTGTCCAAAATGAATGTCAGGCTTCTTGCATGACTAATTTAACAGTTTTTTTTGGAGTTTCTATCCATGCAGAAAGTAATGTCCCCTTAAATTCTAGTTGTGACTTTATATTGGCCCCTCTTTAAATGAAGTTTTGTGACTGTCCTTTCTTTGAGTGGGGTACTAATATCCAAAACCTTTGAGTTTAAAAACCATTTTTTCGTCTGTGTCCTGGTTCACCCCCCCTCTGACCGTCCATCACAAACAGTCAGTGAATACAGCCCGTGCAGTTTTTGCCAGTCTTATTCTCCCCACTCATGTTATTGTTAGAGGTGTCAGTCTCTCTGTAAAGGAACATATCTCTCCTTAGCAAGTGTTGGTCGTGTTGGCGTTTTAGTCACCCAGCTCAGTACTGTTAGTCCGACCTCACCTGCCCTCTTTGTGGTCAGGTTGGTCATGCCGCAGATACTTGCTCTACTACTACCTGGTGTTGTCCTAATTGCACTGAACCACACTCGGCTTAGTATAGGGGGTGCCCAGCCTTTCGTTTTGACTCCAAGGTTGCTAAACTGCGAGCTCAGCTAGGCCTTTCTTTAAGTGATAACCTCAGCAATGTTCGTTTTCGTGGTTTCTCCATATCTGACTTATTCCAAGCGTCTACGAATCTCTCACAATGCCGCAGAGATATCCGACATTTCTCGGCCCTCTGAAGAACTGTCCTCTCCCTCTCCTGCCATCCCTCCACTTCATCTGTTCCCACTTTTGTTGCTTCCTCCATGTCTCCAACTGTTTCCTGTTCTTCTTTTTCCCTCCCTCTCTCTAACTCTTTCCATCCTTGGTTCTGCCCCTTCCTCTTTTCTCTCCTCCTGGCCTTCGCCGTCTGTCCTCTACTCTCTCTCAGGTCTCTGTTTTCTCCTTCCCTGACATGCATTTATATAGCATAATAGTATCTCCACTTTTCCTTCTCTCCTGTAGTGTTGGGAGATTCAGTTTTTCAAGTCTTTCTTCATAGCTTAGATCCCTTAACCTTGGTACCCATCTTGTAACAGCCCAATGAACTTTTTCAATCTCTTCTATGTGTTTTTTGAGATGAGGATTCCAGACTACTGATGCATACTCCAGGGTTGGTCTGACGAATGATATTATTATCATTCTCAGCATTTGTGTATGTGAATGCTATCCTCATATCTGCAAGCAGTGTATACATCTTCCGTTCCTTTTCACTGATGTGGTCAGCCGGAGATAGGCTGTTATTGATAATCACATCAAGGTCCTTCTCTGTTTCTGATATGTGCAAAGGTTTTACTTCCTAACTCATAATCCCAGTCTGGTCTTTTTCCATTCTGACCAAACTTAATTACCTGACACTTGTCCACAATGAATTCCATTTGCCATTTATTACTCCATTCATGAAGTTTATTAAATTCTTCTTGTAGCTCTCTACAAGAGTCTGTGTTAGTAATTCTCCTTCTCATTTTTGCATTATCAGCCAACATATTTCATTAGATTTCATTTCTAATGTTACTGCCTATGTCATTTATATACACTAAAAACATAATTGGTGCCAGCACTGAGCCCTGTGGAACTCAGGTAGTCACTTCCCTCCATGATAAGTAATTTTCCCTTAATACTGCTCTCATTTCTCCGTTTCTGAGAAAATTTTACATCCAACAGTACAGTCTGCCTTTGATTCCTCCTTGATGGTACAGTTTCCATAAAAAGTCTTTGGTGCAGTACTCTGCCAAATGCTTCTCTTTTCTGTAATGTTTCTGCAACTCTATCATAAGAGCTTAATAGATTAGTAACACATGATTTTCTCTTTCAGAAACCAAACTGCTTTTCTGTTATCATATTGTGCTCTTCTAGATGGTTTACCCAAACTTTTCTCATCAGGTTTTCTAGTACCTTACTAACACTGGTTAGTGATACTGGTCAGTAGTTGTAGTGATTTTTTTTATATTCCCTTTCTGAATAGAAACATTGTTTGCTTTCCAAATATCAGCTAGTTTACCTTGGCCTAAGGATTCCTTGAATATTAAAGATATTGGTCTACTTACGTAGCACCCAACATGAAATTTCATCAGGACCATTTGCTTTTCCTTTGTCTGATTTACTGAAATCCTCCTGTATTTCTTTCTCTGATGTTTGTATATCTGGTAATACGTGTGGGCATGCACGTTCCATATAATCCCTCTCAAAATTATATTCTTCTATAAAAAGTGAGTGGAAATTTTTATTTAGTCCTCACAAATATCATTTTCTTGTGTGCTTCTGATGTAGCTGTAAAGTAGCTTCGGTTGACCACTACTTTTATTAATAATGTCTTCCTCAAACTGTCATTGGGCTTCTTATTCTTTTGTAATCGTTTCTTCCCTGTTTATAGTAATTATATGCCCTCTCACTATTGTGTCTTCTGTGTCTATTCCACAAGAAGTCTCTTTTTTTTTTTTCTTTTGATTTTTTATATCCTATATTAAACCATTTCTTGATTTTCATTTCTGCTTCTTTATGCTGTGGGATGTAATTTTGGACTCGTATTTCATAAAGTTCACAGAGTTTTCTATATATAGCATTTAAATCTTGTCCTCTAAGTTCTATTTCCCAATCTCTTTCTAAGAAGTACACCTTTAGGTCATGGTAGTTGCCCTTTTTGTAATTTAGGCTCTTTTTTGACTGTCATTACTGTTAACTATGTCATATGCAATCCTGAAGTTGCAATTTAATACTGCATGGTCGCATTTGCCAAATGGAGGGTGATACATTATATTTTCAGTATTATTTTCTTGCATAGTAAATATAAGATCTAATACTGATGGTACATCGTCCTCTTTTTCTTGCAGTTTCGTTTACCTGTTGTGTTAGGAAAAACTGCACAAGATCCAGGAGCTTTCGGTTCCAGCAACTTTCCTGGCTTTTTATATTTAGAGTGTTCCAATTTGTATTTGTATTGAAATCTCCAGTTAATAAAATTCTTCCACATTTCTCCTCCAGTCTATGTAGTAATGCTCTCAACCCTGTCGCACTCTTTCGAAGCAACCTGATTCCAACCATTTCCAAGTACTGAGTGATCATCTCTCGCCAGCCCAGACCTCATGCTCCCCACACTCCTCACTCAGCGATTCGTGCAGTATCAGAAACTGATTTCAGTCATTTCATTCACCCGCCCTTATTATTACTGTATTGTTTTAAAACTGATTTATGTTATATATTAATGAGTGATCTTCCTAATGAACGAAAAGAATAAAGAAAATGAATTACCATATTGTATCATTCACTTATTTTTTCAATGCTCATTTACTGACAGACATATAAACATTTCGGGACTGAGTATTGAATATTGTATAACATTTATCTGCGGTCCATTCCGTTAAAAAATGACACTTCTGGCTGTACTAGAAATTTTTTTTATGGCATACGGAATAACATTAGTCGTTCATCACGCCTGGCCTCTCTGAGTGAACCGTTTCCTATAATTTCATTCTCGCCCGGCCAGACCTTACGCTCCCCACATTCCTCAGTCAGTGATCTGTGCAGCATCGAAAAATGATTACATTTATTTCATTCCCCTGCCCTAATTTTAAACTGTATTGTTATGAAACTGATACATTTTACAAATTAATAAATGATCTTCCTAATGGATGAAAAAATGAATAAATAAAGGATATAAAACATCATACTTTATCGTTCAGTAATATATTAAGTTACTGACATGTACAGTATACAGTACTCACACACAATTTTTTTTCACAACAAAAGTATGGTGTTTTATATAATTTTTTTTTTTTTCATCCATTAGGAAGATCATTTATTCATTTGTAACATGTATCAGTTTCATAACAATACAGCTAAAAATTAGGGCAGGGGAATGAAATGACTGTAATAATTTTTCGATGCCACACACATCACTGACTGAGGAATGTGGGGAGCGTGAGGTCTGGCCAGGCGAGAATGAAATGTTAGGAAACAATTCACTCAGAGCGACCAGGCGTGATGAACGAATATTATTATTCTATATGCCATAAAAAATTTTCTAGTATAGCTAGAAGTATCATTTTTTTTAAGAAAGGGATCGCAGATAAATGCTCTGCAATATTCTATAATCATTGCTGAAATGTTTATATGTCTGCAAATAGCACTGAATAATTAAGTGAATGATACAATATGGTAATTCCTTTTTTTTTTAGATTTTTTCGTTCATTGGGAAGATCAAACAACAAATTGTTGTGAAAAGAATACAGCAAATTATATGGCTGGACTCAACATACGTCGAAAGAGTGCGAGTGGTTGGATTTCACTTTTTTTTTTTTTTTTAAATAACAGAACGGAGGAAGGAAAAACAAATGAGGAGAAAAAAATAATCCATACACCAGATTACTGTTGTCCTCTGTTCATAATATATCTGTAACAGTTAGACTTGAACAGTAGTAGGTTGAAATTTGGAGGAAAACAACTCTGGGGAAGCGAGTTCCAGAGAGATGCAGTTCGGAGAATGAAAGAATTCTGATAGGCAGAAGTTCAGCAATATGGTTGAGTGACATTCCAGTCATGAGCGCTACCAGATGCCCGTGTAGCACGTGAGAAGGCATGGAGAGGTGGCACCATGGACGCAACTTCGTCTGAGCATTTGCCAAAAAAATATCTGTAAAATAATGAAAGGGAGGCAACATTCCTTCTTACTTGCAGGGGAGGTAGTTTATATGTAATGGCAGCGTTGTTAATGATTCTAACAGCTTTATTCTGAATTTTGTCTAGGTGTCTTAATGCAACCTCTCCACAACCATTCCACAAGGGTGAGCAATATTCAAGCTGAGAGCGCACATGACTCTTATAAATTATAGCTAACTGCTCATCGGCGAAGAAGTTACGGACTCTGTACAATAATCCAAGTTTCTTTGAGGCGGTTTTAGCAAGTGATCTGACATGAGAGGTCCAGCTGAGGGCACTGTTAAGTGAGACACCAAGAATTTCAATATTTTTGGAGTTGGGAATATTAGTAGCACTGAAGGTAATGTACGAATCTGGTAATATCTGTCTATTAGTAAACTGTATATATTTAGTTTTACTAGCATTAAAAGAAACAAGGTTGTTTTGTCCCCATTCACTGATTGTAGATAGATCTTGATTTATGGAGATGGCTGTACTGAGTTGAGAGGTAGAGATATTAGACTTTGTAAATGGATGTCTGAGTGTGAATGAACTAGGTAGTGTTGAGTCATCTGCGTATGAGTGAATGGGATTGTGAGTGACAGAAAAGAGATCATTAATAAGAACCAGAAATAGGGTTGGCGCCAGAACTGATCCCTGCGGCACGCCGGCGTTAATTGAGTGGAAATTGGAGTATACATCATCTACTTTTACTCTTATTTTCCTGTCACTAAGATAAGAAGAAATCAAAGGAACAAAAGACGTTAGTCCATAGCAAGGGAGTTTGGACAGCAGGGAATGGTGCCATACTCTGTCGAAAGCTTTAGAGATATCAAGAGCTACTGCATGAGTTTCTCCAAAAAGATCAATTGATTGATGGATGGTATGAGTTAAGAGATTGAGTATGTCAATGGTGGATCTTTCGTGGCGAAAACCATATTGTCTATCACTAATTAAGTTGTTGGATTCAAGATGTTTAACAATATGCTTATTAAGTAAAGTTTCAAATACCTTACCAAGAGAAGATGTGACAGCTATTGGTCTGTGATCAGAGGAGTCAGACGAACTTCCTTTCTTCGGAACTGGGTGGATAATGGCTTCTTTCCATGAATCTGGGAATAAAGAAGTACGTATGCATAGTCTGAATAATTTAGCTAGGACAGAGGCAAGTTCAGGGGAACACTTTTTCAAAACAATTGGCGGAACTCCATCTGGGCCAGGAGCTTTGTTGGTAGGTAAATTGTCTAGGATGGATTTTACAAATCTTGTCTGTATTTTAAGTGGGGCAATTTCGGGAGAATCAAGTTCCAGTACTGAGACATTCTGGCTGGTATCATCTATGGTAGAGATTCTTGCAAAGGTACTAGCAAAGATATCTGCTTTCCCACGTGGGTCATTTGTATTATTGCCATCTGAAGATTTTAGTGGGGGAATGGAAGATGACTTGTTAAAGTTATTATTAAAAGAATTAAGAGTTGACCAGAATATTCTATTGTCATTAGAGTTGTTAAGTAGTTTTGATGCTTGGACGAATCCTGCATCAAAAGAGTGTGAGCGGTTGGATTCTTCACCGGGCCCCCGTGTATGAAAGGGTTAAACTCTGTATTGTACTTTCTGCCAGGTCTTCATATTCTTCTCTTTCCCAAGTGTTTGATCTGGGTGGCATGTATAATTTTGCCACAGTTACTTTTCCTTCACATGTATTAATCTCTACTGAAATCATTTCTACTTGTGAGGGTACTGTATATCTAGTTAAATTTCTTTGACTTGTAAATTTTCCTTTCTTAAAATTATAATTCCTCCTCCTTTTTTCAAGTTCCTAGCTCTTCTCCATATATTGTATTCCTCTAGGTTTAGGGTATCGTTCGATATCTGTGGTGTTAATTTTGTTTCAGTTAGGCACATAATGTGTGGTTCCTTTTCTTTTATATTATCATTCATCTATAATATTTTAGATACAACTCCATCTACATTTGAGTACATCAACTTAACCATCTTGTTTACATACTTGGCATGACTCCGGTCTACTATTTTCCTCCTTTTTATTCCCTTCTGGTTATGCACCACTTTAGTACCTGCTATCCAATTACTTTATAAAAAAAAGTATTGTTACGTCCCCACCCCACACTGCCACAGGCTCCAACAGCAGTAGTACAGTACAGGAAGGACATTGCCCAGTGAGTTGTTCTTCCTATGGTCATCCTTTAGGTGTACAGCACACAAGATCGACTCAGGCGTGGTGAATAAACATTGGCTTAAGTTCACTGTTTTTGTTATCCAAATAATTACACTTAACCCCTCCATGGCCGTCAGCGTCAAATGACGTTTAGCCGATAAATGGCCACCAGCTTCGTTTGAGCACAGCCTGTAAAAAACTGCAACAATTTTTGGGAAATGAATGGACGTTCTGAACATCTTCACACTGACCTACACTACACTCCCATACACCCCATCCAGCAGTTCAGAGCCTGCTGTTGTGATAAGTGGATTTTCGATTATTTTGCTCTTGGCCATGCCTTAACAAGCACAACTACACCCATTATCTCGACCCAGGCAGAACATATCATCTTTGTCCTCTCTTGCAAAACACACATAACCACCTGTTTACGATTATGAATACAGGCACATACAAAAAAGACATGATAATTACAGAAAAATACATTTTTGTCTTGGTATCTTTACCTACTTGCTCATGTTTGCTGTAATGGTTTGAATCATTTGATGCAATGCAACTTGCAGAAAACTGTGAAAAGTTTCGGGAAGTGAACAAAAATCTGGGACATGAGACTGACCTTGACTTCATCCTCTCACGCATCATCCGTCAGTTCACCACCTGCTGTCGTGGCGAGTGGATGTACGATTTTTTAGCTCGTGGCCATGCCTAAACACACATAGTTACACCCATTATCTCGATCCAGAAAAGAAAATACAATCTTTTTCCTCCCTTGCAAACCATACGCAACCACCCTGTTTACGAGATAGCAATATATATTGTGAAAATAACTAAAATTATAAAGATGAATGTAAAATGATAAAGATGAACATGTTATGACGGAAAAAATACGTTTTCTCTCGTATGTAAACCTATTTATTTCTGCTTTGTATCTGTATTCGTATTAACTAGACTTATTCTTAGTTTTGAAGCTGCATTATGATTCTATTTTTAGCCATGCTCGTGGTGTGGGAGCTGGAAGGTGCGACTCAACTTCCTTATTGCTTATCGGACTGACCCTCCACTTTATTCTCCCGTGGCAGAGTCTAGCCTTGGAAGACGTTCAGTTTTCTCATTTAGGACTGAAAATTCAACTCTTTCGCCCCCTTTTCCAAGCATGGGCACAGCGATAACGTAAAAAATAACTCGAAACTACCATAAACATATTTTATATCAAAAAGGTGAAAATGTATTCATAACATTATTTTTTCCAGCCATTCCTAACATTATGTACTGAAATCATTCGATATAATCATATGTTTTATATGCATAACATTTCAGCACCATTCGTATTGTTTTGGAAGGTAAAAAAAAAAAAAATAACATGCCCAGTTGCGATGCGGCAATCCCCTGGGCGGCGATATCGGTTGCCGATATTTCTGCAACTTCCGTGCTTCATTGCAAGCCAAAAAATGTGTCTAGGAAGCTGGGATTTGCACTGTTAGGTGCATCTGAACTTTCTCTTCAATATGGCAAGAAAACAAAATCAATTTTCGAAACTTCAAAAAATGGCCCTGGCGTCGGCCTGAGGTGCACGGAAAATTCCGGGCCTTCGGCCACGGAGGGGTTAATACTTTCCAATTTCACTGTTCTCACAAGCACTGGAGCTATACAAATTTAACTAACTGCCATTACACTTAATGCTTGACAACATTTCACTATTTTCACAGGTATTGTTGATAAACAAACTTAACTAAACACTTCACTCTTTGCCAACAATTCACTGTTTTCACAAGTACATAAATGATACAAACTGCACTGAACTACACTCAAGCTGAACTCAACACTGACTGGCCTCGTTTTAGTCTCTTATCCATCCTTATATAAGCTTACATTGTACTAGAAACTTCTACATTTTTCCATATTTTTGGTGTATTCTAGAGAGAGAGAGAGAGAGAGAGAGAGCACAGTTACCAACTTGGAGACAACTCAAAACATGCCAGTTTTTCTACATCACATAACACTATAAATTTTTTATCAATCAATCAATCAATCATTTCCTGTGGCACCCTCGGGGATGCATAGGGCCTCGATGAACTCACACCACCACATCCTATCTTGTGCTAACTCCTCAAGATCTCCCCAACACTCATCTCCAGCTTCCCGTCTCATTGTCCTCACCCACGTCTCTTTTGGCCTTCCTCTACCTCTCCTACCAGGTGCCACCCACCCTGGTGTACCTCGTACTATTCCCTGTCTCCTATACACATGTCCTAGCCACTTCCATCGTGAGAATCTAACATATTCATCGATCGGCTGCACTCCCGTTATTTCTCTAATTCATACAAACTTAATTTAAATTTCATAATTTAACAAGCAATCACATATGTAAAACATTATAGAGAAAAATAGCACAAAAATCAATGCATAACTTACGAAACAACTACACTCACGAAAAGCAGGCAAACTGGCAACTCTGACTCAACCGGAATCTACGGAAAATATCGGGAAACGCTGAGAATTCTCTAGCAATACCGAACTGGCAAATCTTGCTCCTTAACACTAACCCCTCCCTAGTTCTTTGTTGTCCCGACAAAACTTTACAGTATATACAAAGAGAAACCTTAATCCTAATGAAACATCTAAGTATACACAAAATAATCCTTCAATTTTATCAGGTCTTCTTCTATGCCACTTCCAACGGCATCCTTGTTCCTCCACACAGTCCACTCCTCCTGGAAGGTCTTGGTCCTCTTCCTGATTCACTTTTTCTCTTGGAAAACTGTCACCATCCTCTTGCACTTCAGCTCCTTGGTCCTCCTCATCATCCTCGGCTGCGGGAGAGCACGATTCCTCGGAGACGTCTTACCTGTACTGTCCTGGCCCATGGTACTGCCACAAACAGTTCACGTGTACCACCTTTGGGCGAGACTTCCTGCCTCCCTGAATATGATACGTCACATCTGATAGGCGGCCTAACACAGTGTAAGGTCCGTCCCATGGGCTTCGGTGTCTGTCCCTTCTTTTGCTGAGGATTGTATAACCAAACTTGATTACCATCCTGCAAGCTCACCTCACATCCCTTGGCATCATAGTTGCACTTCATCACCTCTCTTGAAAACCTGAGGCTTCCTCGCACTTGATGATGTACCTCAGCCAGCCTTTCCTAAAGGTGTTTCACATAGCCAGTGGTGTCTGTAAGCAGCTCTTCACCAGGTGGTCTTCCCATTAACAAGTCAACAGATAATCATAACTCGTGGCCCAGCATCAGTTTTGCAGGGGTGTAGCCAGTTGACTCATGGGATGCAGACCAATATCTCATCAGCAACGCAGGAAATTTCTGGTCCCATTCTGCTTGTCCATGAATGCAGTACTTGGCCAGTTCTTGTTCCAGGGTCCAATTGAATTTCTCCACCATCCCATCTGACTGTGGCCTTAGGGGGTCGTCCTGGTCTTCTTGATTCCCAATAACTTGCAGCATTCACGGAACACAGCCGACTCGAAGTTTCTACTCTGATCTGAATGTAGCTCTTGTGGCATCCTGATGTGACAGAAATCTGCATCCTCCATCTGCACCTTCTTCAGGTCTGCTTCATCTGACATTGGCCCTGTCACAACCGTATGGCAGCATTTCTTGCCAGAATTCCCATTCCTACTGCACTCCCTGCCATCTGTTCTTCCATCTTCTCACACACTATTCATCAAGGTACTCCTGCATTTCTTCAGTGTGGGGCTTCTTGGGAAAAATTAGCTGGTTGTTGCTTCTCATCACCAGCCTTCACTAATTTTTTTTATGTGTCCAACTCTGGGCAAAGGCTTCACAGCCTGCTATCAAGGCCCACTAGACCTCCTACATACCATACACCTCACGTGTCACCACTTCGGCACTAACACCCACCGTCCGTACTGAATACATGTTAGGGCTGTCTCATACAGGACTGGTGTATTGGTGTTAGCAGGGATATTTTTACATGTTGGCAGGTCTTCTAGTAGATTAGTAAAGTCTGCTTTTACTACATTCAAATCCTTTTAACTGTTCCCTGCCTCAACGGGGATTTGAACCTGGGTCCGGTGGGACTGCAGGCCACCTCTCTATAGACTGAGCTACCACCTCCCTCATCCTTCTCAGTTGGACACTCATAGCTGTAGTGTCCCACCTCACCACATGTCCAACAACCGTTTGTTGCAATCAGGGACTTCCTTGCACTGCTCTGTTCTTGCTCCTTCTTCCATTTGTGACAATTCATCTTTCTATGTCCCAGCTTCCCACAGAACTAGCAACCTCCTCCAGTCTTCTCCTGTTCCCTCTTCCACTTGTAGGAGTCCCCTTTCCCGTGTCCTGGCTTTTCACAGTACCAGCAACTTCCCTCAAATTTTTCCTTTTCACATACATGCCCCTTTCTTTCCTTGTATCCTGCACAACGACCTGTCTGAAACATGGACTTACTTGATCTGACATAGGATTCAAACTCTAGAGCCCCGGTTAGTGCTTCTTGCATGCTTCTTGGTTGTGTCTGCTTCACTTGCACTTTCAACTATGCACTGTTAGAGCATCGATGAACAGATCCCTCAGAAGAATAGCCAACAGGTTAGGTGCAGCTCCAGGGCGTGCCTTATATGCCATACTCTCTAGGTCATGAGCAAGCTGTTGTAGGGATTCTCTCCAAGCTCATACACGGCTCCCGAAATTTCCTCGGTAAACCTCAGTCTGGTACAGTCATGAACAAAGAAACCTGGACACTCAGGGGCTGAGCTGATAGTTTCTTTTTCCTTTTCGATTTCTCCAGTAAATCTTCGTCCATATGAGCCGTACCCCCCCATCCTCTTCCTTCCCTCACCTCCTCTCCGTCCTACCCATATGACCCGGGAAGGCTGGTCATTCCCAGGGGACAAGTGGACACTCCTCATCTCTCTCTCTCTCTCTCTCTCTCTCTCTCTCACTCCCATATATATATATATATATATATATATATATATATATGGTCTTTCTTCTCTCCCTCCTCCCTCCCCCATCTACCATCTCTCTCTCTCTCTCTCTCTCTCTCTCTCTCTCTCTCTCCCTCTCTCCCTCTCTCTCAATCGAAACACTCGCTCCCATCCTTTCTTCTCCCTCTCCTCCCTCCCCCATCTACTATCTCTCTGTCTCTGTCTGTCTTATATATATATATATATATATATATATATATATATATATATATATATATATATGTGTGTGTGTGTGTGTGTGTGTGTGTGTGTGTGTGTGCAATTATTATCATAACGAATGGCATGCTGTGAATTGGAAAGTAAAAATGAGGAGAATTGGCGAAAATGGTGGCAGAAGGGAGTAGGCAAGTATGAAGGTGGACGTTAATTGGCCCGCAGGGAAATAATGACAGTTCCACATGCTGACGTCTCGAGAGGATTTCCTGCGGTTGTTCCCTCTAAATATGTTCCAGTGTTTTAATTTGTAATGCTTATATCACAGTAAAGGCATACTTTGCACTGACGTTATTATTCACTGCTACAGATTATTGAGAGAGAGAGAGAGAGAGAGAGATGGGGGAACAAGTGGTCACTCCTCACCTCTCTCTCGTATGCAGATCCAAAATCAGGAGAAGTCGCCTCGCATGGGCCAACCAGCCTACTGCAGTTGTTTTCTTTAATTATATTCCTAAGTTTTATTTTGCAATACTTATATCACAATAATAAAGGCATACTTTGCACTGACATTACTATTCACTCCTAAAGAATCTTGAAAAACAGAGAGAGAGAGAGAGAGAGAGAGAGAGAGAGAGCAGCTGCGTATACGAAGAATGAAGACGAGCTTCTCATTGTGTGTGTGTGTGTGTGTGTGTGTGTGTGTGTGTGTGTGTGTGTGATAGTATAAATTTGTGCTCCTGATTTGACACTTTTGTCCCAGTCACGTCCACTCGTACTCAAAATCGGGAAACACTGATGTAATTTAATATAATGTTCATCAACCTGTTAAATGCCGTGGTTTCAATTAATTAAGTTAAATCTCCAAATACATTAGATAATTTCACAATAAAAGTATAATCTACGATAATGCCACGGAAGAACGTATTTGGTATAATTTCTTTGTCGCTTTTAATATCAGTAAAGATATTTTATAATTTAGTGGGATCTTAAATAAAGTCTAGGTTTTTCAGTTGTATATTAATAGGCCGTATTGTTTCTTCCTGAATACTAACATCTGATGCACTTGTTGCAAAATAAGCTTTAACTCATATAAACCATGATTGCAAAGAGAGGCATCAATAAATACGAAGTCTTTGAAAAGACACATAGATCATGGAAAACATTTGATACAACTCTTTTTTCTTAGATTAATTCTGTGTAGAATCTGTGTGTGTGTGTGTGTGTGTGTGTGTGTGTGTGTGTGTGTGTGTGTTGTGTTTCAATCGGTGATGCATTAACATGCATAGAGTGTTTTGTGTAAATCTATTTGATGGAGAGAGAGAGAGAGAGAGAGAGAGAGAGAGACAACGATCGACCTGTCATCTCTTGAACGAATGCCTAACTGAATCATGAATTCGATTCCGGTTTGGGGAATTTGTGTTACTGTCACACCCATATACCTGTATGTGTGTAATCGGAGAGAGAGAGAGAGAGAGAGAGAGAGAGGACATTCTGAGACGAAATAATCACAAGTCCTGTATTATCAGACGTAGCGGTGTCCTTCAACCCGTTCCGTTCCGTTGATACATCGGGGGTGTAGCCTTTCCATTAACCCGCCCACTAGACATCAACATACATGCTTGGGACGAGAGTAGTGAGTGGACAGGGATGCCAGATTATTCAAATGCTGCACTATTTTGTCGCAAAACTTAGTTGGGCTACTGTACAAATTGCTGACCTTCATGCCTTGTTAGCTGCCGGGCGGCAAGCTTTTAGCTATCCATCTACGTCATTTGTTTTGTGTTCCGATTCTCTCAGTGACCTTTTTCTGTTGAGATCGGCCTCCTGATCTTATCCTACAGTATAGTTCTCTGGATCCTCAAATTGTTTTTCCAGATGTCTGTAAAGCAGAATTCTGTACGGTTTTGTTGGGTGCATAATCACGTTGGTGTCCAGGAAATGAAACTGTCGACGCCTTTGCTCGTGCTGCTGTCCGATCGCCTGACTTCCCTCTCCATTCTGTCCCTTTCACCGACTTCTTCCCTGCCTTCTCCAAAGATTTGTCCCATCGATGACAGTCCTTCTGATCCTTGGCCATAAAAGCTAACTTCAGGCTGCTAAGCCCTTCATTGTTCCTTGGTCCAGCCCTTGTCATCGAAACCGCCACTGGGAGACAACAGTGGCCGATCTACGACATTGCCATACCCGTCTCATCCATGGCCATTTAATGTCCGAGGATCCTCCACAGATCTCTTCGAGCTGTGACACCCCTTTGTCTGTATTCCATATACTTTTAGACTGGCTTCTTTATGGAGATGTCCGTCGTCAGTGCTTCTCTTTTTCATTTGATCTTGGTCGTCCTCATCTTTTGGGAGATGTGTTGAGTGAGTCATGTACAGTACTTTTTTTCTGTAGTGCGTTTTATGCTTTTATCCCGTTCTGATTTTTTATCTTGTCTTTAGTTACTTAGGTTTTCATCTCTTCGTTCCTTTTAGAGACTTTTTCCCTTTCCTTTTCCTCTTTTTGTTTGTGATTACCTTTTTTTGTAATTTCCTCTTTATAGTGGTTTCCCATACCCTTTTTATTGTATCATTCTCTTCTAAACTTTGTGCCATATGATCTTTGCTTCCTGGCGCTAGATTTTTAATTATTCCATTCTCTCTCTCTCTCTCTCTCTCTCTCTCTCTCTCTCTCTCTCTCTCTCTTTCTCAAGTAAAAATGATGGATAAACAATTGAATGATGAGGTTATAATTTTTCCAGCTATAAATTACAGTTTCCGGTGTCATAGCTTTTTGGAAGTACCCTGACTATTTTCTTTAGGTAATAAGAAACAGATGGTTCTCCTTGACTGCTGCTGAAGGTATCGGTAGGAGTTTACGGCACTGTACGTAACAGACCATATCAAAGAAATACATGAATCATAGTTCTTTTTTTTTTTTATTATTTACAGTGAACAAACCCAAATGAATTTTAGCTTTATACTGAACACTGCACTTCTATTTCTGGCATAGAAAACACCAAAACACTTCTTCCTTAGCAAAGTATTTTGCATGTCATATTTTACTTTTTGTTATATGTCTGTATGAAGTCGTTCTGTTAGCGACACAACATTTTTTTTTACGTGTCCAACCTTGTGCATAGGATTCACATCCCGATTCCAAGGTCCTTTAATGTTCTTATATTACATACAACTCCACATGTCACCATTTCGGCGCTCATGCCTATCGTTCTTATTGAATACATGCTAGGGCTGTCTCATACGGAACTGATGTATTGGTATTATCAGGGGTATTTTACAACATTTCGGTGGGTCTTGTGGTAGAACAGTAAAATCTGCTTTAATGAAGTTCATGTGCTTAAACTGATCCCTGAACCAGCTGGGATTCGAACCTGGGTCCGTTAGGACTGCAGGCTACCTCTCTACTGATTCAGCCACCTCTCTACTGATTCAGCCACCTCCTCCCTCTTGCACAAGTCACATACAAGGAGATATCCAACTGTAATAAAGAAAGTATCTTGTTGAGGAAGAGGTATTACGAAATCTCTGAGGTGAAGGAGAATACAGCTCACATTGCTAGACCCATGGCCTTTTGCAACTGACCCGACCCCTGCTAATACCAATACACCAGTCCTGTATGGGACAGCCCTAGCATGTATTCAATATGGACGGTGGGTGTTAGCGCTGAAGTGGTGACATGTGGAGGTGCATGAGCGTAGGGGGACTACTGGACCTTTGGGAACGAGCTCTGAAACCTAAGCCCAGAGTAGGACACATGAAAAAAATAAAAATCTGTTTCAGGTAAAAAGAAGCAGCTGACGTTTCTAGACCTTCTCCTCGAGGCATCAGAGGGCGACAATGGACTTTGTGACGAGGACATTCGCGAAGAAGTGGACACTTTCATGTTTGAGGGTCACGACACCACAGCTACCGCCATCAGCTGGTTCCTCTACGTTCTTGGTCGCCATCCTGAGATTCAGGTGCAGTTGAGCTAAGAAGTTCCTGCTACAAAAACATGATCAGCCTTTATACTTACTGAGAGAACTATAAGTCTTTGCACATATCGAGAAAAAGCTTTAGTAATTCTAGTATCTAAGAAGTAATGAGAGATTATTTCATCCTACTGCTGAGTTGTAGAAATTCAACTGTTGTCATACGCTACAAAATGTACCACCCACTACGCCACAAACTTGTAAATTCAACTGTACTGTACGATCAGTTATTCCTTTCTTTGATATACTCATTCATCACACACTTTCTTGTACAAATATGATCAGTAAATTCTTTACCATGTAATATAGAAAATTCTGATAATGGCTGGCAAGCCAGTTTCATAGAAATGTGCACATACTTCAGATAAATCTTCAAAGCACTACTCTTCTTCATCGACACGCTTGATATAATGTCCCTGCCTGTGACTGAAGCATCATTGGTATTTCTTTCTTGGCTTTTGGACGCCCGTCATTTCAGAATTTTTATCAGTCGTGTCAAAATTGTATTTGGTCATTACAAATGTCAGTTTGTGGAACAAGCACAGTGTTAAGTTAATAAAGAAGAGAAGGAAATGAAAGATTCAGTTTTTCGCTGGCCCAAACTGCTGAATTTGGAATGCTTTATGACTGAACTTGTCATCATGAAGCAGGAACGACTATTCCAATTCCTGTGGCGTTTCCATCTCACTGCCTCACACAAGCATTTCAAAACTTCCAGATGGAAAGCTGCATTAACAGTAGTACATCTGGGGAGAAACTCTTTGTGTGAAAGTCCTTTCACGCCGAAGAAAAATGCTGGTAGCTTGTCTTCTGCCTGCAGTTATGACTGATATCTTTTTATTTTTCCTGATGTCTTCCATTGGAACTATGATGTCGGTATCTGGGTCATATCCATATATCGGTACTCAAGTTTTATCCTGATATGACGTTGAATTTGAACGTTCGATCCAATGTCCATGGGCCAGTCAGAAGTTTATTATCAGCGTGATGCACTCTACCCGACTGCTGAAAAATATTTAAAAATTTCGACTGTGGGCTGGATCACACACATCCCAGGTGATGTTTTGCAATGCTTAACAGCACGGATTGTACAGTTGGATAGGTAGAAAGTGTGAGAAAAATATCAGAGTATATGGAGACATTTGGCAATTCTCTGTTGTAAGCCCACGTATCTGTATGAATGAATCACTCAGAACCTAGTATGTGTCAGATAGTGCGCGATTGGCTGAGGTTTTCATTGGTTCTGAAGCAAACACCTCATCATATTATGCAGAAATGAAGGTTAACAACTAATAACTGGTAGGAAACAATTTATAGAGAATACTACTGTATTTAATGAACCAACATGGAATAAAATGAGTAATAAGTGTTAGCAATCTGTAAAACATAACTGGTAACATGGCACAGAAGAGCAGCACATCAGGTGGTAGTTTCATTTATTCATGATCTTCGAAGCTGCTGAAAAGAAGTGCAGTGAAATAGACTGATAGATGTTGACTTCTAACGAAGAGAACAGGCAAATTGTTTCTTTAACGAATCTAATATTGATACTCTATTTCATCAATTTCCAGGGCTATTATCCTCTATGACACAAGATATCTACTAAAATGCATCGGCAGTAAATTAATACTAAACTCTTTGTTGCCCTATTATTTTTCATCTCAATATGATATATTAAAACAGGAAGAGAGAAAGCTGCGCTAGGCCAGAAATGCCTTGTTGTGCAAGGGAGAAGGAAACGGAGAAGAGGGACAGCAAGCACGAGGGAAAACGCAAGAAAGGAGGGACAGTTGACGAGCAGAAAGGAATGACTCGGGACCTAAGGGGCTCCAAAACCCTTTAAGTATCGCCCACACCTCTGCGGGCAGTACCACCGTGCAGGGTTCATCTCATTATAAATCCATTACAGTAGAAATGCAGAGACATAGTAGGATAATCAGTAACATCCATATATTATGAGACGGTTACCTTAAAATTCTTCCCTGCAGTTCCACTTAATTACTTTTACGTCCATGAGGTGCATACAACATCATTTTGTAACATGAAACAAGGACTAGATAACTAAATGTCTAGTTTTAATCTGCAGCACCTAACCAACAGCGATGCCTCCTCCACAATGTTTGGAGGAGAGGGTGGGAAAAAGCCAGCGATGAAGATGTGGATTGAAGATTTTATCACATGGATAACTAGTGTCAATTAACACTGGCAGCCGTGGGGTTGTTCCCTCATTTGAATATGTAATTATGCTTGACGCTAGTCAGTCCCTGGATTGAAGCTGTTAAGCCCCGTCCACACCATCGGATAGTGACCGGAGGACTGGGCCCTCATCGGGCAGTCTGTCGGGCATGACTGTGATGTTGTCCACATTGTTGATTAGCTGGACAGGCAGTAAAGTCGGCAAATAGTCTGTAGGTCGTCGGCAGCGCTTGAATGCGGTATCACCATGAGCAACACAATTGAAAAGAAAAAAAAAAGCTCAGTATAGCTTATTAATTGATGCAATTGTAAAAAAGAAAATAAAGGAGAGTGCAGAAAAACAATGTGGTTAAAGACCTAGATGTAACTTTTTGAGGATGGCAGGGTCGTTTGTCCATGCCCGGCGCCAAACCACGGGGAAGAGTCCGGTGATTTCGTTCAACTACCGTCACTGGCTGGCCACTGGTTTGCTTGTCAAAGTAGCCATGAAGTGTTCGATGACAGGCTTATCACTCGTGCCTGCCGGGCTCTGCCCGATAGTGTGGCCGGGCTTTAAGATCATATGCCTGCTTTGATATGTTCCATAGTTTATTCGTGTATCACTTACAGGCATTCACTATCAATTGCCATGATGTTTACCGTGTGCAATTAGCTGCGAAATGAGCACGACCCTGATTTCAAGACATATCTCACAACTGTTTTATCTCCTTTTATCTTGTCCAAGGTAATTTATAGCAATCATTATATAGAACACATTTTCTAATGTGGTGCAAATGAATACAGGGATGACATGGAAATCAATTATAAGGCTTTGTTTTTGCCTAACATATATGTTACTAATGTTGATAATGTTTCAACTTTAATATATCTCATTATCGGTAGACATAGAACAAAATCAAAATAACTGACAGTAAGTTTATTTCCTCTGACAAAATATTCACTCATAGCATTATAAAATAATGTTCTCTTCAAAATAACATGTTTGATCTATACGCGACAAATAAAAAAATATTCCTGTTTTATTCAGATAACTGTCCAAGTGACTCTAATATTATTGTGTGAAAAAAATACATCATTGGATGAAATTGTTAAATCAAATTAAGTCGGCCAATTTAATTCAACTCAGTACCTTGTCCAGAGATCATTGTTGGCAATCACATCTCGAAAGCGGTCAGTTAATGACGCCACGTAATTGGGAACAATGAGAGGCTTCTTTTTTGAGGACCTCCCACTCCCTCATCGTGTGATGCAACAGTTCCTGTGGTGACTTTTCCTGGTAGGGCTCCAAAACATTAACAATAGTGGCCCAAATGTTTTATTATTATATCTGCCTATCTATATATATAGATAGATAGATAACGATATAGATAGATATATAGATAGATAGATAGACAGACATAGATGGACAGATAGACCATAGCACCAGTCAAACAAGGCAGTACTTCCGAGGTGGATGGCAAGCTGGTGATAGAGAGAGCTGGAGCTCCCGTTTCACCATCCCTCAGGACTTGATCCTGACCATCTCCCTTTGCTGAACATTTTCAGTGCTCTCATTTATAGAGAGTAGGCCAGCATACTCTCTTAGTACATCTACCTTCAACTTTCTTAACCACACTACATGCACATAAGATATCACACCTTCTGTTCCCACTCCCTTTAGCAATGGCCACTGCATTATTACTATCAGACGAGGAGGTATCTCAGATTGCCACCACTGGCAGGGTAGGGCTGGTGGCACAGGGTCCTCCCGGTTGCTATGCAGCGACTGTTCCAGCAGCGACTGTTGCAATTTCCAGTCATGCTAATCAGCGGACAAGTGAAGGTGTGGTCTTATATTTTACCAATATCCATGGCCTTAGCACCAACCTAAATTCAGTTCATTTCTTCCTACAGTCCATATCCCCTCTGGCCCTATTCCTCACAGAACCACAAATCTCACTCTCTACAGATACATCCCCAATTTGTTTTCCTGGCTACCATCTCCTCACAAATTTCCATAACAAGGGTGGCACCTGTTGTAATATCAAATCTCAATATGCAGTTAACACTGTTTTAAACTTCACTTCATCCAGTTTTGATTGCGCATTGCATAAACTAAATTGTCTAAATATTACCAAACATAACTGTGTAATCTATCATTCTCCCAGTGCTTCTTCAGAACCCAGTGTACTTGACTCCATATCCACACTGTTGAGTAGCCTTAACCTTGCCCTCAGTACCGAAATTACCATTTTCGGTGATTTTAATGTACATAAGGTTGAATGGTTATTGCATTCTGCCAGGACTGACGATGCTGGTCTAGAGTGTGAGCTGTTTGCAGAATCATTTAATCTCACGCAGCTGGTAAAGCAACCAACCAGAATACCAGATAACCCGGACCATAATCCCCATCTCTTGGATCAATTCCTGACAAAAATAATCCAGATCAATACAGGATAGAGGTACTGTCACCACTTAGGTCCTCTGACCACAATCCCATCAAATCCTCATTAGTTGGCCCCCCCAAACCTCCCCATTCTGAACCTTTCAGGGTGACTAAATGTCACTTTGATAGGGCAAACTGGGAAGGATTTAGAAGTTATCTTGCTGACATTCCATGGCAGTCATTCTTGTCTATCGATGCCAATTCTACCCAGTCCTGCATATGCAAGTTAATACTGGCATATGGATTTATTCATACCAAGTCAACAGTTCAGTAAAAGATTGAACTCTCCAAAGTGGTTTGATATCAACTGTGCCAGAGTAACAGCCCCCAAATCATTAGCATATAATTCTTACTTAAAATAAAAAACATCTGAATCACTCACTCACTTTAAAATTGCAAGAAACCATGCAAAAGCTGTAATTAATCATGGTAAAACAAACTTTCATCAAAATCATGCATTAAAACTGTTCCACAACCCTAATGACAACAGAATATTCTGATCAACTCAATTCTCTCAATGATAACTTTAATAAGGCATCATTGATTCCCCCACTAAAATCTTCAGATGGCATCATTACAAATGACCTGCATGGGAAAGTAGATATCTTTGCCAGTACATTTGCCAGAAATTCTACCATGGAGGAAGTCAGCCAGAATGTCCCAGTACTAGAACTTGACTCTCCTGAAACTGTTCCACTTAAAATTCAGACAAGACACGTATAATCCTTTTTAGACAATTTACCTACTAACAAGGCTTAGACAATTTACCTACCAGCAAAGCTTCAGGACCAGACGGAATTCCTCCAATTGTTCTGAAAAAGTGTTCCCCAGAACTTGCCTCTGTTCTAGCTAAATTTTGCAGACTATGCATACATACTTCTTCATTCCCTAATTCATGGAAAGAAGCTAATATCCTCCCAATTCCAAAGAAAGGAAGTTCTTCTGATGCCTCTGATTACAGAACAATAGCTGTCACATTTTCTCTTGGTAAAGTATTTGAAACTTTAATTACTAAGCACATTGTTAAACATCTTGAATCCAACAACTTAATTAGTGATAGACAATATGATTTTCGCCATGAAAGATCCACCACTGACATACTTAACCCTCTCAGGGTCATTCACACTATTCCCGTTTCATGTGGATTGTTCTAAAGATGTTCAGTCACTCGAATCGCATTCCTAAGCACCAAAAAATTCGCCAAAAATTAAGTTTTTGGAAGCTTCGTGTCAAATTTCGACGCGTCATAGCAAGTCCAGCGCTTTCTAATGGTAAGGCATTGGCAACACTGAGCTGCCTCACGGGGCCCAGCACGTAGCGATAAACCTTAGTCTCTTCCAAGCAGCAAGGCAGTGGGGTTGTGTCGCGTGTACTGTCCCTTTAAACTCTTACTAATTCTCCCCCTCCTGCCCGTGCCGAAGCCCCTATGGACTCAGTGTGATAATCCAGTATTTGTGAGCATATTTGTATGTGATATTGTCGATGGAACATAGATATATGTCACGAAAAGGAATTGTTTCCGTTATCAATCGTTGGGGTTAGAGGCGATATGTGTGTTCGCTGTTGTGGGGTTTTGCCTCTAGCCCTCCTCAAGGCCCTATGGCATGATTACAGATATGTATATAATGAAACCAATGCCTAAACTGTTTTTTGTGTGAAAGATATTCTGGCTGCCTTGGTGAAATTATGGAACTAGTTAGCATTATGGAACACCATGAACCATAGTTTGGAAAGGGGCAGGCATCACCTACAGTTTTTATAGTCGGGAAGGGAGAATTAGAGGTGTTTACGGATGGAATTATTGTGATTCTGATAGTGAAAATGCTTATGGAATTGTGTGAAATATACGTCAAACATGCTGCAGGTGTTCATTAAGGGTGTGGTGTGCCAATAAAATAGAGTTGCATCGTACTCTCCCAGTGAAGGATGCTGCATCACAGTCACGTTGAACCGTACTAAGGAAGTGAATAATTGAGGAGGTTGTTGTAATCATGTATTTGTGTATGATATTGTGTCAAGTGTAAGTGAAATGTGCCACATATCCTCAAGACGGCATAAATTATGGTGCGTGGCATAGGTGAGCGATACTTTAGCGGCAGGTGTGCTGTGAGAGGTAATGATGGCAAGGAACAAAGGACATCATTGAACAGGTACTGTACCTTGGTTTGACATTTAATGATAAATTATACTTTATGTAAAATATACGTGAACTGTGCCGAGAGTGTTAGTTTAGGTGCATGGCGTAGGTGAGCGGTATTTTAGCGGCAGGTGTGCTGTGAAAGGTAATAATGGCAAGGAAAGAGGGATGTCATTGAACAGGTACTGTACCTTGGTCTAACATTTAGTGATAAATTATACTTTATATAAAATATACGTGAACCATGCCGCGAGTGTTCATTTAGGTGCGTGGTGTAGGTGTGCGATACTTTAGCAGCAGATGTGCTGTGAAAGGTAATGATGACAAGGAAGGAGGGACGTCACTGAACAGGTACTGTACCTTGGTCTGACATTTAGTGATAAATTATACTTTATGTAAAATATACGTGAACTGTGCCGAGAGTGTTTGTTTAGGTGCTTGGCGTAGGTGAGCGATACTTTAGCGGCAGATGTGCTGTGAAAGGTAACGATGGCAAGGAACGAGGGAGGTCATTGAACAGGTACTGTACCTTGGTCCGATATTGATTGATAAATTATACTTTATGTAAAATATACGTTAATTGTGCCGAGAGTGTTTGTCTAGGTGCGTGGCGTAGGTGAGCGATACTTTAGTGGCAGGTGTGCTGTGAAAGGAACGATGGCAAGGAACAAGGGACGTCATTGAAGAGGTACTGTACCTTGCAACGCCGGGCAACCAAGGACGTCAGTGGACAGGTAGCGTACCTTTCAAATATAATTCTTGAAATTTATGATTCTTATCTAAAATGTTTGTGATATGTGCCACGAGTGTTCGTGGAAAAAATTGTATCATGTGTTGGGGGAATGTTTGGGGAAGGAGGGGAAAATATGTCTGTATATATATATATATATATATATATATATATATATATATATATATATATTTGTGTGTGTGTGTGTGTGTGTGTGTGTGTGTGTGTGAGGGAGTATTTCATGTGTGGGGGGAACCTTCAGATATTGTGAGGGAGTATGTGTGTCGTCAACTTAGGGGAAGGAGGGCTGAAAAAAAAAATTACACACACACACACACACACACACAAACACACACACACACACATATATATATATATATATATATATATATATATATATATATATATATATATATATATATATATATATATATATATATATATATATATATATATATATATATATATTGTTACGGAACAGAGAAAGATAATGTACACTTAAGTGAGAATACTAAAAATCACTACTGTCCCGTAAAGTTCCAGGTTCAAAACAAAGAGTTAGGTAAAATTACAAGTTAAAGTTTATTGCTCAAACTAACAACAAAACATTCAGGACTCATGAGGATAATGTAATGGCAAAAAACAGGTTAAATATATGGTTAACTGCAATAGCCTCTATTAACAAGAAATTAGCAAGAGTAAATTTATCTAAGTCAGCCCTGATAAAATGACAATACACTGGATAATGCTCAGTTAATGCAAGATAAATTATTACAGATACAAACTATTATTAACAATTGGTTGACATAAAACCTTACATTAATCACAAAAACCTTACTAGGCCTAAGAATTAACACCTTATGCTACACAGTACAAGAAAAAATGCGATAACACTTATACTCAAATTACACAGCTGCTAGATGGTTGGAGACTTCCTGAGCACTCACAATAATAACAACTGTACAGGGGAGGACAGAGATGTGAGCAAAATGAGGAGTAGATCTAAGTGGCAATTAATGTAGAGACTGAGCTCATTATATAGGGGCCGGCAGAGCTTGATACAACTTGTAAGAAGGACACGCAAAAGAAGCCATGGGGACAAAGAGTTGACAATCCTGCTCTGAACAACAGAAAGAACGACTTACTCTACTATAAGGGTAGAAGGGGGGAGCGTGGTTGAACACGCTCGTGATCAAACATGCAGCATACTGTACGTTAGAATTACACAAAGGATGATGAAATCATAGGCTATGTAACACCTCCCCACAAAGAAAAAGAAATTTACAAAGGAAATTTCTTATTACTCTAAAACAATCTGTCTAAAGTCTAGATTGGCAATCTGCAATAACATTTTCTTTCCTCTTGACATGTTGTATGTCTAATGAATACTGAAGAAGTAAACTCCATCTTGTCAATCTCTGATTTTTATCTTTAAACTTACTAAGGAAGTTCAGTGGGTTATGATCGGTATAAATGACTATGGGGTCAAAACCAGAACACAAATGAAATGAAAAATGCTGTAAACCCAGAATCAAGGCCAAAAGCTCTTTCTCAATAGTTGAGTAATTCTTTTGAGGTGGAGTGAACTTCTTACTGTAATAAGATACAGGATGTTCAATACCCTGATCATCCTCTTGCAGCAAAACAGCCCCAGCTCCTGTATCACTTGCGTCAACAGCCATCTTTAAAGGCTTAGCAAAATTTGGAGTAGCGAGCACTGGCTGACTTAATAGGATAGCTTTAAGTTTGTTGAAAGAGGATTCACAGTTATCGGTCCAGACAAATTTAACTCCCTTTTTCAGTAGGTCTGTAAGTGGTGATACAAGAATTGAAAAGATAAGAACAAATCTCCTGTAATAACCTACCATTCCCAAAAATCTTTGTAGCTCTTTCCTACTTTTAGGTCTGGAAAGATCACTTATAACATGAACCTTAGCTCCTGGTGGTGCAACATGTCCATCACCAATTATGTACCCATGGTACTGAACTTTAGCTTGACCAAATTCACACTTTGATAAATTAGCTACAAGATTAGCCTGAACCAAACGAGCAAGAAATTTACTGACATGGCATAGGTGATTTTTCCAGTTGTCACTGAAGATTAATACATCATCAATATAAACAACACACCCTGCCAAACCCTCTGTTACGACATTCATGAGCTTCTGAAATGTGGCTGGTGCATTCTTCATACCATATGGCATTACAGAGCATGCAAAAGTCTTTCCTAGTGTTACAAAACATGAGATCTCCTTACCACGTTCAGTCATAGGTACTTGCCAGTATCCCTTTAACAAATCAAACTTACTTATGTACCTAGCCTTTCCGATCTTGTCTATGCAATCTTCCACGCGAGGGAGAGGGTAAGTGTCTGTTTTGGTTATCTGATTAACACGTCTGTAGTCGATGCAAAGCCGCTGTGATCCATCTGGCTTAGGGACTAGAGTGACAGGAGAACTCCACTCTCTCTGACAGGGCTCAATCATCTTGTGGTCCAACAGGTAGCCAAGCTCCTTCTGGATGAGAGGAACTTTCACTGGGTTTACACGGTAAGGAGGCAATTTAATTGGCTTTGCATCTCCAACATCGACATCATGCATCAACACAGTGGTTCTTCCTGGAGTGGCACGGAACACTTGCGGGTACTCCTGCAGTAATGCCGAAAACTCCTGCCTTTCCTCGGGAGGTAGATGAGAAAGCTTAGTCTGGAGATCATTCATGATATCAGGATTCTTCCCCAAACTATCACTCAGGCTCATACTGCATGGGAGAGCTTCACTTGCAGACTCGGGTGGAACAGCTACAGTGCAGACTGGATTATTTTTGTCCTGCCTGTGATATAACTTTAGCATGTTGATGTGACAAAGTTGCTTGTTCTTTCTACGATCTGGTGTTGCGATGACATAGTTGACATCACTGAGTTTCTTCTCCACGAAATAAGGACCACTAAACTTGGCTTGAAGAGGTTGCCCATGCACTGGTAGCAGAATCAAAACCTGATCTCCTGGCTGAAAGTGGCGTAACCTGGACTTCTTATCATACCAAGTCTTCATCTTCTCCTGAGCAGCTCCTAAATTCTCTCTCACCAGCTGTAAAGCAGTGGACAGCCGTTCTTTGAACTTCATCACATACTCCAGCAGGTTAATGTCATCTTCCTCCGACAGCCAGCATTCCTTGAGTAACTTAAGGGGTCCTCTTACTTCATGGCCAAACAGTAGTTCAAAAGGTGAGAAGCCCAGTGATTCATTTGGAGATTCTCTTGCGGCAAATACAACAAAGGAAAGACCTTTATCCCAATCTTTCTGATGTTCCAAACAGTATTTCTTGAGCATCGATTTGAGTGTTTGATGATATCTCTCCAACGCTCCTTGGGTCTGGGGATGGTAAGCTGAAGACGTGATCTGGGTGATCCCCAACTCTTTCAGAGACTGCTTGAAAACATTTGACATGAAATTACTTCCCCGGTCTGACTGTACCTCCTTGGGCAGACCAAACTTTGTGAAGAACCCCAGCATTTCCTTAACTACGTTCTTTGCTGAGATATTTCTAAGTGGAATGGCTTCAGGATAACGAGTAGCCATATCAATCAGGGTCAACATATAAGAAAATCCTGAAGAAGTCTTAGGAAGAGGGCCCACAATATCCACCAACACACGGGTGAATGGCGCCTCAAAAGGAGGAATGGGAACTAGAGGTGCAACCTTTTCGGTCTGATTACACTTCCCCACAACTTAACAGGTGTGACAAGACTTACAATACCAGGAAACATCCCTGAAGATACCTGGCCAGTAGAAGTGTTTCAAAATGAGTGCCACAGTCTTCCTCACTCCAAGGTCTCCTGCCAAACTGGAATCATGAGCCACTCTAATGATATCCTGCCTACAAACACGAGGGATGACAACTTGATGTACAACCTCCCACTCACAGTTGGCTGATGCTGTTGGGGGTCTCCACTTCCTCATAAGTACTCCTGACTTTATATGATAACAAGTAGAAGCACCAGCTGACTCTTCCTCACTGCAAGCAGAGTTAGCTAGACCTTTCAACTCAGGGTCAGCGACCTGCAACTCAACCAACTCTTGATGAGACAAATTATCAACACTACGCGGTACTGCCTCATCTGGTGAGTGGTCCAAATTAGCAAGAAAAGTGTCAGCTAGGATAACATCATCATCATCATTATCTTCTAAGTCACCAGTAACTTTAGACTTAGCCCTAGTGACAGCACATGCAGGGAACACATCAGGGACATCACAATCCTGGGCCGCAGCCACTGGCTCACTAGACAACTGAGGAGCTGGACACCCTTGACTTCCACCAATATCATTTCCAAGTAAGAAAGTTACACCTGACATTGGGAGTGTCTCAACCAACCCAACCATAACGGAACCATTAACAAAACCAGACTCCAAATTCACTCTGCACAGAGGGACAGAGAAGTAATTATTCCCTACACCTTGTAAGATTACAGTTTCATGAGAGGAATTAACATTAGAGCCTAGAACACTGGTCAGCATAAGGGATTGGCAAGCACCTGTATCACGATATATTTTAACTGATTTCCTGTCATTACTGTCCAGGGGACTGACAAAACCATCAGACAGGAAATTAGCACATGAACTCTAGAGAGTGTCACCCACGTTACAGCTCAAAAGAGGAGCTCCATCATGAGAATTTAATTTACCCCTCAAATCAGGTTCAGTTAACTCAGTTAAGGAATTCTGGGAACTCTCAAGGGTGGACACTAGACCAATTGACTGAATATTTAAAGACTCCTTTTTGTTCACATCACACTGTCTCCTGAAACATTTCTCCGTAGTATGACCAATCTTACTACAATAAGTACATTTATTTTTCTGAAATCTAGAGGTGAAGCTGGTATTTACTTCCTGAGAAACATCATCTTTATTCTCTTTCCTGTTTCCTGTACTCTGAATAGAGGCAACGTACTTACTCTCAGCTTTCCCTTTTTCTTTAGAATATCTCTTGTTAGTGAGAACATATTCATCAGCTAAAACTGCAGCATCAGACAAATTATTTATTCTTCTCTCATCAAGATATAGGCTTACATCTTTATAAATACACCTTTTGAAGTCCTCCAGCAAAATCATCTGCTTAAATTTGTCAAAATCAGAATCCACATTCTTAGAATTTAACCACTGCTGTAACAGATCTTCTTTGATTTTTGTATACTCAACATTGGATTGCTTATCTTGCTTATAAGTTGTCCTAAATTTTACTCTATAGGCTTCAGGAACAAGCTCATAGGCCTTAAGAATCAAGCTCTTAATTACATCATAATTATCATATTGATCATGAGGCAAAGATACATAAGTTACTTGAGCTTCACCGGTGAGAACAGCTTGAAGGAGTACTGGCCAATACTCTTTGGGCCAATTAAAACCTGTAGCTACCCTCTCAAACAACTGAAAATACTTTGTTAAATCAGATTCATTAAAAGGAGGGACAAGTTTAACATTTTTAGCCACATCAAAATCATCAGAGCTAGATGATCCAGTTCCACCTTGTTTCATGCGATACTCATGGTCTGCCTGAATCCTAACAAGTTCAACTTGTGCCTCAGCCTCCTTAGCTTTTGCCTGAAATTCAGCCTCCTTAGCACGAGCCTCCTGCAGGGCTAGCTGTAACTTAGCTAATTCAATCTGCGTTTGCTCATCTGGAGGAGTTACATTAAACAAGCTTTCATTAATCATGTAAACAATTTGATCTTTAGAATGATGAGAGCGAAGAACAATTCCCAATTGTTGAGCAACAAGCTTAAGTTCATTCTTTGTTCTGTTTTCTACATCACAAACTGTTCTGTTTGGCTTCATCAAGCGTAGTAATAGTAGACATCATGAATAAATCACAGTCACAAAATATCAAGCAATATCCTTATGATAATATCCTGAATATCCTGGTGAGGTCGCCAACTTTATGTTACGGAACAGAGAAAGATAATGTACACTTTAAGTGAGAATGCTAAAAATCACTACTGTCCCGTAAAGTTCGAGGTTCAAAACAAAGAGTTAGGTAAAATTACAAGTTAAAGTTTAATGCTCAAACTAACAACAAAACATTCAGGACTCATGAGGATAATGTAATGGCAAAAAACAGGTTAAATATATGGTTAACTGCAATAGCCTCTATTAACACGAAATTAGCAAGAGTAAATTTATCTAAGTCAGCCCTGATAAAATGACAATACACTGGATAATGCTCAGTTAATGCAAGATAAATTATTACAGATACAAACTATTATTAACAATTGGCTGACATAAAACCTTACATTAATCACAAAAACCTTACTAGGCCTAAGAATTAATACCTTATGCTACACAGTACAAGAAAAAATACGACAACACTTATACTCAAATTACACAGCTGCTAGATGGTTGGAGACTTCCTGAGCACTCACAATAATAACAACTGTACAGGGGAGGACAGAGATGTGAGCAAAATGAGGAGTAGATCTAAGTGGTAATTAATGTAGAGACTGAGCTCATTATATAGGGGCCGGCAGAGCTTGATACAACTTGTAAGAAGGACGCGCAAAAGAAGCCATGGGGACAAAAAGTTGACAATCCTGCTCTGAACAACAGAAAGAACGACTTTACTATAAGGGTAGAAGGGGGGAGTGAGGTTGAACACGCTCGTGATCAAACATGCAGCATACTGTACGTTAGAATTACACAAAGGATGATGAAATCATAGGCTATGTAACAATATATATATATATATATATATATATATATGTGTGTGTGTGTGTGTGTGTGTGTTTGTGTGTATGTGTGTGTGTGTGTGTGTGTGTGTGTGTGTGTATGTATCATATCTGGGGGGAGCTTTTTATTATATATATATATATATATGGCACACAAACACAGGCGCCAGTGAACAGTCATGAGACCGTGAAAAGACACTGAAAAGTTATCCTTTATGTGAACTGTTCATAAAAGGTTCAGCGATTTGCTGTACAGAAAGATATAACATGACGTGTGTAGTGCTACTCTCAATGGCAGGTGTTGCATTACAGTGAATGATATCTCTTCCTTTTCAGAGAACCTAAAAAGCTCATACTTGACTTTCTGTATCAGTGCTTGCTAAGATGGAGAAGAAAGGTCTGTCTTCTGACCAGTGGCAAAAGGTTCTTTTTGAGGAGGAGACCGAGAGTGAAGTAGAGGATGAGCTGAGCGATGTTCCAAGTGAGGAGGAATGGGACGAGGTCCCGGAGGATTCCCCTCAGGTGGCAGTCCCCACGCTTGAAGAACGACGGGAGCAGACACCACCACCACCCGTGTCAGGACTATCGGCCCAATCATCGTCTTCACTTGGACGACAGACATCACCTTGGCTTGGACCTCTTGTTCCTACAGCCATCATGGTCTCTCCACCTTAAGCCTCTAGTTCCCCCTTGGCCGAGCCTATGTCACCAGAAGCAGGGCCTAGTTACAAGACACTGGCACCTGCACAGTGTGCATTGTCTGTAGCACAACTGGTGCAGGAGGTGACTGTGTCGTCGTCCCCTGCCCGGTCGACAAGGGCTCTGTCTCCAACAACGATCATCCCCCCTGACGTTTTCCAGCAGCAGGAGACAGTCTCGTCCTCCTCATCATCGGAACCTTCACCACCTCGACGAGGCCGGCGTGGTCCACGGCCCGGCTATGGGGAGCGGCCAAGGGGTGTCTGAAGAGGAACAAGGGTGTCGATACGCTGACCCACTGCAACCACTGCGGGAGGTGTTGCCACAACAGATCCAGGATGGAGCAATGGCCCTTTCACACCAGCTAATGGGCCCTTCACAGAATCCCCAGGAATGAAGGTGGACCTGCCAACAACTCCTCTCCAGTACTTCCAGCTGTTCTTCACGAGGGAGTTGTTGACGTATTTCACCCATGAGACCAACAGCTATACGTCATTCATGGGGACTGCATTGGACGCTTGGTTCAATTGCAATGAAGAGGAGATGGCCAAGTTCCTGGGGCTTTACTTTATCATGGAGGTGTTTAATCTCCCAAGCATCCGGCACTACTGGAGGAGATCCCTCCTTACACAAGTGATGAGTGGAAGGCATTTCAGGGCGATCCTGAAACACTTCCATGTGTTCAATTCACTTGCGATACTCCAGGACAATGAAGACCGGCTCATCAGGGTTCGGACGGTGATGGAGTACCTCTTTCATCGGTTCCAGAACACATACTTACCCAAGGAGCACCTCAGACTGGACGATGGCTCACTGCCATGGAAGGGGCGTCTTAGCTTCCGCGTCTACAACCCAACGAAGCCCTCAAAGTATTCCATCAAGCTGTATATCCTGGCTGAGGCTTCCTCGGGTTACATCTGGAATTTTGAGGTGTATACGGGGCAGAAGAGGGTGCTGGAGACCACTGTGTGGAGCCTTGTAGAACTGCTGAAGGATCAGGGATACAGAGTTTACATGGACAACTCTTATAGCTCTGTATCCCTGTGCAAACGCCTCTTCAGTGCAGGAACCTACATGTGTGGGACCCTATGCCTGGCAAGAGGAGCACCAAAGCAGCTGCAGGACTTCGCCAGGACCACGAACCTGCCAGTGGGGGGCATGACAGCGATGCACAAGGACAACGTGATGGTGTTGCTGTGGAGAGACAAGCTCATTGTCAACATAGTCTCCACCTTCCACAGCACAAGCACCATCCAGAAGCAGGTTTGAAGGAAGACCAGGGCTCCTGACAGGAGGACAACCTATGTCCAGAAGACCGTGGACAAGCCCGTCGTGGTAGATGACTATAATCAACACATGGGTCGGGTGGACCACTTCGACCAGATGGTCCAATATTACCCCATCCAGTGGCGGACCGTGAAATGGACCAAGAAGATCACCTTCTACTTCATTCATATTGCCATTTTCAACGCGTTCGCTCTGTACAAGAAGTGCTCACGTGGGTCAGTCAGTCTGCTTGAATTCGTGGAGGAGATAGTGGACAAGCTCCTCTACTTTGATGAAGCAGAGTGGCTCGCATCAGGGCACGTCATCCACCATGCCCCTGACCTTCCAACCCGACGGCCAGCAGAACATCCAGCACCTGTGGCACCTGCTGCAGCGCCAGCACAGGTGCCATCACTACCGGCTCCTGCACCAACACCACCATGTCCAGGAGGAGGGCCAGGACAGGAGTCAGCACCACCATCGCCTGCAGGACCAGCACAGGTGCTGAGTGAACCTTCACCGGTTCTTGGTCCGTCGGGAGAACCTGCTGCCGCTGCCATGCTTGGGCCTGCAGCTGCACCTCCTGGACAACAGGACCGGGGAACGCAGGAGGACATCCAGCCAAGCGTCGTCGTTTCATCGATGAGAGAATGCGGCTGGATAAGACACTGGGCCACCGACGGGACAGGATCCCCAACAAGAGGAGGCTGCGGTGCACCCTGTGTTCCCTGGCGAAGATGAGGAGGGACACAAGTCACATGTGTCCTGTTTGTGATGTGGCACTGTGCGTGGGTGATTGCTTCGAACGGTTCCATGTCGAGCAAAGTATTCCCTAGTGCAGTGTACACACACAAACACACACACACACACACACACACACAGACACACACACTAACGCAGACACTCACACACACACTACCACACTTACACACACACACACTCACAACACATTAACACACTTACACACACACTAAAACAGACACTCACACACACACACACACACACACACACACACACACACACACACACACACACACTAACACACTAACACAGACACTCACACAGACACTACCACACTTACACACACACACACACACACACACACACACACACACACACACTACATACCTCCTCATCTTCCAATCCCACAAGGTCCTACAACTCAAGCAACACCCCTGGAGGAATTTAGTTCTGCAAATTTTGTTGATATGTATATTGACCTATTATCATTACCCCTATAATTTTCAGGCAAATAACTGTCTTCTACATATTACACATATGACAGAAAGTAAAGCTACTTTAGCAGTAACTTGGAAAAATTAATGTTCATGTGTAGTAGGTTATAACCATAAAAAAAAAACAACCTTGGAAGATTTTAGTCTGTCAAAAAAAAAAAAAAAAAAAAAAAAAAAACTTTGGGAGCATAGTCTTTAGGCAAAGGGAGAGAAAACATTGTTTTTTTTTGCTTTCTGTAAAAGTAGGTACCGACCGGAAGAGTAATCTACCTTTGTCATCCTATTAAAAACTATTTGGCGTATTGACTTCCTGTAAGAACCATGATAAAGAGCAGTAAATTCTAGGTATGTTCATTTGCAGAATATAAGCCTTTGGGAGCATATTCTGTTGGAAAAGTTTGGGGAACAGACTTGTTTTTTTTCCCTCGCTAGCGGTAAACTCGGAAGCGCTCGGACGAGTAATCTCACTTTGTCGGCCAATTACTCAAAAACTATTGGACGTATCAATTTCCTGTACGAACCATGATAAAGAGCAGTAAATTCTACGTATATACAAAACTTAACAAAATAATATCTATTATAAGAATTCGTTGTTACCTACGCAGGAATATTGCATATGCTATGCGCAGATCACGAAAGTGACGTACGGACGTGAGTTCCTCGTCGTTTTTGGCGATTTACTCGAAAACTATGAGGCATAACGAAATAATTTTTAGGTCAATAGAAAGCTGGTGAAATTCTGCATAATATTATGCAATAAAAACATAACATGTGCAAGAAAATTTCAGAGTTTGAGCTCCTTGAATTATTTTCAAAAATGGCTTTAAATTTTTGGCTATTTTCTCGAAAACTACTAATCGTAACACAACAGGAGTTTTCTCTTTAGAAAGCTGATGAAATTCTCTATAAAAACTTCTAATAACATTTTCCTGTATGATGGAAAACATCCGAATGGTGATGTTGGGAAGTGAACGTGACGAATCAAAATGTTTATTCACGGCCGTCTAATGTTGTTTTATTCGGGTTTTCCTCTTTTGTTGTGGTGCTTATCAGGTAGAACAAACATCGACGAATAAGATGACATAAGTTTCAGGGCATAATATTGATGTTTGAGTGGCGAAAATAAGGAGAGAATACGTGTTATTTGCCGCGAGCGGGCAGCCAGGCCGGGCGGCTTCGCAGATAAAGTCGTGCGCCGGAAAACTTACTGAAACTTACCGTGCACGAGAGGGTTAATCTCCTGACTCATACCATTCATCAATCAATCGACCTACATGGAGAAACTCATGCAGTAGCCCTTGATATTTCTAAAGCGTTAAACAGAGTATGGCACCATTTCCTGTTGTCCAAACTCCATTGGTATGGACTAACGTCTTTTGTTCCTCTGCTTTCCTCATATCTCAGCGACAGAAAAATAAGAGTAAAAATAGATTATGTATATTCCAGTTTCCATTCAATGCCGGTGTGCCACAGGGATTAGTTCTGGTACCAACCCTGTTCATGGTTCATTATAAACGATCTCTTATCTGTCACCCACAATCCCATCCATTCATATGCAGGTGACTCAACACTTCATAGTTAATTCACACTCAGACACCCATTTTCAGAGTCTGATATCTCTCTCAACTCAGTATAGCCATCTCCATAAATCAAGACTTATCTATGATCAATGAATAGGGACAAAACAACCTTGTCTCATTTAACGCTGGTAAAACTAAATATTCTATGATTGTACGTGAATGTAGTATGATTGAGGCTAAAAGGGAGGAGATTGGGAGAATGTTTGTGAGAAGAAAGTTGGATGTGTTAGTTTTGAGTGAAACGAAGATGAAAGGGAAGGGTGAGTGTATGTGTGGAGTGTGAATGGGAGATTGTCAGGTGTTGATAGAGGAAGGGCAAGAGAAGGTGTGGCCTTGTTAGTGAGTCCGGAAGTACAGCAGTGTGTGATTGAATGGAAGGAAAAAGTGTCATCGAGACTGATGTAGGTGAAAGCGATATTTGAACGTGAGTTGTGGGTGTTTGTGAGTGCATATGGGCCTGGTAGTAAAAGGGATGAAGAAGAGAGGGAGTCCTTCTGGAATTATGTTGATGCGTGCCTGCAGAGTTTTGGAATGAATATGAATGTGGTAATGATGGGAGATCTGAATGCTAGAGAGGGAAATGTAGCAGTTGAAGGTTAGTTGGTATGCATGATGTGCCTGGAAGAAATGAAAATAGGGAACAAATGATAGGGATTTGTGTTGAGTGCGAGATGGTGATTGGAAATACGCTGTTTGAGAAGAAAGACATTTACAAGGTGACATGTAGAGGTGTGCGGTACGTAGGAGGACTGCTGAGCCTTGATCCCAGAGGCGGTCATATAAAAAAAAAAAAAAAAAAAAAAAAACATGGGTGAGACAGGAGATTGGAATGGTTGTGGATAGCACATAGTCCATCAAACTGTAGTTGTGTCTAGGAATGTAATAGGAAGATTGTTGGATATGTGAGTTCTGAGAGGGGAGGGTGAAGGTATGTCTGACCAATACCTGGTGGAGGGAAAGATAAGAGTAGATAAGAGATGGGTGAGAGCTAGGAGGGTTAGGTGTGGCAGGGACGTTTTGAAAGTGAGTGAGTTGGATAAAAGAGAGAAAATGATACAGTATCAGGAGAAATTGAAAGATGAGTGGAACGCAGAGAAAGATCAGGGAAATGGCAGTGTGGAGGAGGAATGGCAGTTGTTTAAGTGCTGTGGTGGGGCATGCAGAAGAGATGTATGGGGTGAGACGTGTGGGTGGTGGTGTAAGAAAAGGAAGTGAATGGTGGTGCGAGGAAGTAAGTATGGCTGTGGCTGAGAAGAGACGTGCATATGAAGTGTGGCTGCAGAGGAAGGATGAGGTGTCATATGAGAGGTATAAGGAAAAGAGGAATAGGGCGAGAATGGCTGTGTGTGATGCTAAAGTGCCAGCAGGTGAAAGGTAGGGTAGGTGACTGACTGAGAATTATCAACAGATTAAGAAAATGTTCTGGAAGGAGGTGAAAAGGGTGCAAAAGGGAGAGTCTGGGAAGGAAGAGTGAGCAAAAGCAGAGGATGGAAAGATATTAACTGAGATGAATGAAGTAAGGAGGAGATAGGCAGAGTATTTTGAAAGATTATTAAATGGAGAGGAGGAAAAGGTGGCTGAGATTGTGGTGGATGGAAGGGTGCAAGGAAAAAATGTGTTGGAAGAGTTGAATGATTCTTTGATCACGAAGGAAGAAGTGGAGAAGGCAGTAAAGGAGATGAAAACAGGGAAAGCTGTAGGTATGGATGGGTGTGCTGTGGAATGCCTGAAGGGTGGTGGAGTCACTATTCTATTCTTGACTGCTGAATGTGTACTTTGTGAAAAGTATGGTGCCAATTGACTGGGCAAGTGCTTGTGTGGTCCCATTGTATAAAGGCAAGGATGATAAATATGAATGTACTAGCTTTAGGGGTATAAGTCTGTTGAGTGTTGTAGGTAAGGTGTATGGTAGTGTTAATTATGAAAGTTAGAGAGGGTACAGAGGGAGTGATTGGTGATGAGCAGTGTGGCTTTAGGAGAGGGAGGGGATGCATGGATCAGGTGTTCACTGTGAGATAAGTGTGTGAAAAGTATTTAGCTAAAGGCAAGGATGTGTTTTGGCCATTCATGAATTTAGGGAAAGTGTATGATAGATATTGATAGGGAGACTTTGTGGACTGTTTTAAGATTGTATGGACTTCATGGTAGGTTACTAAAAGGGGTGAAAAGTTTTTATGTGAATAATAGGGTGTGTGTAAGAGTGGGAAATGTTGTGAGAGATTGGATTCCCGTGAGAGTGGGGCTGCGACAGGGATGTGTGATGTCGCCTTGGTTGTTTAATATTTATATGGATGGTGTTGTAAGGGAGGTGAGTGCATGAGTGTTAGGTGGAGGCCTGAGTCTGGTGAATGTTGATGGTGGAGAGTGGAATCTGAAGCAACTGCTGTTTGCATATGATACTGCACTGGTGGCTGATTCAGAGGAGAGATTGAGACAGTTGGTAGAGAAGTTTGGAAGGGTGTGTGAAAGGAGGAAATTAAAAGTAAATGAGAATAAGAGTAAAGTGATGAAGTGTACGAGGTTGGTAGATGGTAGGAGGATGAATATTGTTTTGAATGGTGAGTTGTTTGAGGAAGTAGAATGTTTTAAATATTTAGGGGGTCACATGTTGCTGTGGATGGAATAATAGATGCAGAAGTGAAGTTTAGAATGAATGAAGTAGGTAAGGTGCTGGGAGGAATGAAAAAAGTGTTTAGATGTCGTTCACTTAGAATGGAAGTAAAGAGAAGGCTGTATGAGGGTGTTGTGGTACCGAGTGCATTATATCGGGCTGAAACATGGAATATGGGTGTAGCAGAGAGGAAAAGTTTGCATGTAATGGAGATGAGGTGTCTGAGGAGTATGTGTGGAATGACGCGTATGGATCGATGCGAAATGATGAAGGGCGAAGGAGAACTGGAGTTGTTAGGGAGATGACTGGTAAAGTTGAGCAGAGAGTGTTGCGATGGTTTGGGCATATGGAGAGAATGGAAAATGAGCAATTGGTGAAAAAGATAACCAGATCTAATGTGAGAGGTGTAAGGCTGAGAGGGAGATCACGAATAGGATGGATGGACAGTGTGAAGAGAGCGCTGGATGCAAGAGGGATGTCTGTTGAGCAAGGGAGAGTGGCTGTGCGTGACAGAAATAAATGGAGAGAAATTGTGAATGAATAAATGATGACGCAGCCCTGAGAGGATATTCTCCCGCATTTGGTCTGATCAGCTAGTCAGGTCAGGTGCGGATAAGGGGATGGGTCTATTATGATGTGGCAGGGGTAAACCAGCTCTGCTGTCGGGCCCTGCTGTGGATATCGCTGATTGCACTGTGCAGTTGACCCTTGTGCGGTGTGATGCGGCGAGGATCTGTCCTTCTCCCCTTTGGGGCTAAGATGTGAATGAATGTGTTTGAATGGATGAGTAAATTGGGAGTGTGTCGTCCTGTCTCGGCTAGCTCCCTTTCCTTGGGGGAAGCAGCCTAGGTACATAGAAAACTAATTATAAACAATTTACTAATATTGCCAGATTCGTATATTAACTTCAATGCTACTAATATTCCCGTCTCCAAAATATTGAAATTCTCTGTGTCTCACTTAATAATATCCTCAGCTGGACCTCTCATGTCAGATCACTTGCTACAACTGCCTCAAAGAAACTTGGATTATTGTACAGAGTTCGTAACTTCTTCACTGACGAGCAGTTAGCTATAATATATTAGAGTCACGTGCGCTCTTAGCTTGAATATTGTTCACCCTTGTGGAATGGATGTGGAGACGTTGCAATAAAACAAACAAGACAAAATTCAGAACAAAGCTGCTGGAATTATTAATAACCCTGTTATTATAAATAAACTACCTCCCCTACAAGTTAGAAGGAATGTTGCCTCCCTTCCATTATTTTGCAAGTATTTTTATGACAAATGCTCAGACGAAGTTGCATCCATTCTGCCACCCCTCCATACCTTCCCTCGTGCTACACGGGCATCTGTCAGCGCTCATGCCTGGAACGTCAGTAAGCCATAGTGCAGAACTTCTGCCTACCAGAATTCTATCATTCCCCGAACCGCATATGTCTGGAACTTGCTGCCCCAGAGTTGTTTTCCTCCAAGCTTCAACCTACAGCAGTTCAAGTCCAACTGTTACAGACATTTTATGAATGGAGGACACCAGTGATTTGGAGTATCGATTTTTTTTTTTTATTCATTTTTTTCCTTCCTCTGCTCTGTTATTTAACACACACACAAACACACACACACACACACACACACACACATATATATATATATTTTTTTTTTTCAGAGAGAGAGAGAGAGAGAGAGAGAGAGAGAGAGAGAGAGAGAGGACGGGGCTTAATACTTCAATCCGGGGACTGACTAGCGTCAAGCAGTATAATTACATATTCATATGAGGGAACAACCCCACGGCTGCCAGTGTTAATTGACACTAGTTATCCATGTGATAATCTCTTCATTCCACCGTCTTCATCGCTGGCTCGTTCCCACCCTTTCCTCCAAACATGGTGCAAGAGGGACCGGTGTTGGTTAAGTGTTCAGATTAAAACTAGATACTTGGTTATCTAGTCCCTGTTTGACGTTACCAAATGATGTTTTATGCAGCTCATGGACGTGAAAGTAATTAAGTGGAATTGCTGGGAAGAATTTTAAGGTAACCGTCTCAAAATATATGAATTTTAAAGATTATCCAACTATGTTTCTGCACTTATCATGAGATGAACCCTGTAGGGTGGTATTTTGTAGAAGTGTGGGCGATACTTAAAGGGTTTGGGCGCCCATTCGGTCCCGTGTCATTCACTTTCCACTCGTCCGCTGTTCCTCCTTTCCTGCTTTTTCCTAAGTCTACTAATACCAAGTCGGTTCACTTTCCCTCAGAGCGCAGGGAGGCGTGGATTGTGTGTGACGTCAGTCGGCTTAAGTAACAGAAAATGTATAAAAAGGCAGACTCAAATTAAACATTTAAAATAAGGGAAAACGAAGAAGGGGAAGAAGTGCGGGCTCGTTTAACCAAATAACATAGCAGTAGGTTCTCTCACACCCCTATGCCTTCCCTCACACCCCCATACCTTCTTTCAGACATTTCAGTCCCTTCCCTCACTTCGGACTGAAAATGTGTCATGATCTGGAGAGTGCAGCATACATCCACTCACCACCACGGTCAGGCGTCAACTGAACTTGGGTTTCGTGCCAGCTGACATCACTCTGATGCTCCGCCCCCTGCGCCAGCTTGGACCCGTTTTAGATGGAAGTGATCCGACTTGGTATTAGTAGACTTAGGCTTTTTCCCTCTTGCTTTCTGCCCTTCCTTTTCATCCCCTCCCTTGCACTCCAAGGTATTTCTGGTTTGGTGCAGTTTTCTCTCATCCTGTTTTAATATATCATATTGGGATGAAAGGTAATAGGGCAACAAAGAGTTTAGTATTAATTTACTGCTGATGCATTTTAGTAGATATCTTCTTTCATAGAGGATAATAACCCTTGAAATTGATGAAATAGGATATCAACATTAGATTCGTCACAGAAACCATTTGCTGTTCTCTTCGTCAGAGGTTAACTTCTATTAGTCTGATTCACTGCACTTCTTTTCAACAGCTTCGAAGATCATGAATAAATGAAACTACCACCTGACGTGCTGCTCTTCTGTGCCATGTTGCCAGTTATGTTTTACAGATTGCTAACGCTTATTACTCATTATTACTCCATTTTCGTTCATTAAATACTGTAGTATTCTCTATAAATTGTTTCCTATCACTTATTAGCTATGAACCTTCATTTCGGTAATAATATGAGATATTTGCTTCACCAATACTGAAAACCTAAGCCAATCTCGTTCTACCTGACACAGACTATAGGTTCTGAGTTATTTATTCTTAAAGATACGTGGGCTTACAACAGGGAACTGCCAGAGATCTCCATATTCTTCAATATTTTTTTGCACTTTATACTTGCCCAACTGTACAGTAGCCCAACTAAGTTTTGGGACAAAATAGTGCAGCATTTGAATAATCTGGCATCCCTGTCCACTCATTACTCTCGTCCCAAGCATGTATGTTGATGTCTAGTGGGCGGGTTAATGGAAAGGCTACACCCCCGATGTATCAACGGAACGGAACGGGTTGAAGGACGCCGCTACGTCTGATAATACAGGACTTGTGATTATTTCGTCTCGTAATAGAATGTCCCCCCCCTCTCTCTCTCTCTCTCTCTCCGATTACACACACAGGTATATGAGTGTGACAGTAATACAAATTCCCCAAACCGAAATCGAATTCATGGTTTAGTTAGGCATTCGTTCAAGAGATGATAGGTCGATCGCTCTCTCTCTCTCTCTCTCTCTCTCTCTCTCTCTCTCGACATTAATACAAATAGATTTACACAACATACTCTATGCACGTTGATGCATCACCGATTGAAACACAACACAACACACACACACACACACACACACACACACACACACACACACACACACACACACACACACACACACCGCTGGTGCAGTGGTAACGCTCTCGCTTGCCATCTGGTAAACGTGAGTTCGCGCCTCGCTCAGGTTGCGAAAAGTTTCACTGACGAAGTGGGTGGTTACTGTCCCCCTTGAGCAATGGGACGGGTGTGTGAGTGTATGAAGGTCACAGCCTTGCCCTTAGATCGGACTATATGAGCTCTCAGCTCCCTTCCGGGAGGGTAAAATGTTGACGATCACGACCATCAAGTGATCCTGACCGACCCGGTGAATTACACACACACACACACACACACACACACACACACACACACACACACACAGATTCTACACAGAATTAATCTAAGAAAAACGAGTTGTATCACATGTATTCAATGATCTATGTTTCTTTTTAAAGAGTTCATATTTATTTATGCCTCTCTTTGCAATCTTGGTTTATATATGTGTGTGTGTGTGTGTGTGTGTCATATATGGGGGGAACATTATATATATATATATATATATATATATATATATATATATATATATATATATATATATGGCACAAACCCACAGGCGCCAGTGAACAGTTATGAGACCGTGAAAAGACACTGGAAATTTATCCTTTATGTGAACTGTTCATAAAAGATTCAGCGATTTGCTGTACAGAAAGATATAACATGACGTGTGTAGTGCTACTCTCAATGGCAGGTGTTGCATTACAGTGAATGATATCTCTTCCTTTTCAGAGAACCTAAAAAGCTCATACTTGACTTTCTGTATCAGTGCTTGCCAAGACGGAGAAGAAAGGTCTGTCTTCTGACCAGTGGCAAAAGGTTCTTTTTGAGGAGACCAAGAGCGAAGTAGAGGATGAGCTGAGCGATGTTCCAAGTGAAAAGGAACGGGACGAGGTCCCGGAGGATATCCCTCGGGCGGCAGTGCCCACGCGTGAAGAACGACGGGAGGAGACACCACCACCACCCGTGTCAGGACTATCGGCCTAATCATCGTCTTCACTTGGATGACAGACATCACCTTGGCTTGGACCTCTTCCTCCTACAGCCATCATGGTCTCTCCACCTCAAGCCTCTAGTTCCCCCTTGGCCGAGCCTATGTCACCAGAAGCAGGGCCTAGTTACACGACACTGGCACCTGCACGGCATGCATTGTCTGCGGCGCAACTGGTGCAGGAGGTGACTGTGTCGTCATCCCCTGCCTGGTCGACAAGGGCTCTGTCTCCAACAGCGATCATCCCCCCCCCCCGACGTTTTCCAGCAGCAGGAGACAGTCTCGTCCTCCTCATCATCGGAACCCTCACCACCTCGACGAGGCCGGCGTGGTCCACGGCCCGGCTATGGGGAGCGGCCAAGGGGTGTCCAAAGAGGAGCAAGGGTGTCGATATGCTGACCCACTGCAACCACTGCGGGAGGTGTTGCCACAACGGATCCAGGATGGAGCAGTGGCCCTTTCACACCAGCTAATGGGCCCTTCACAGGATCCCCAGGAATGAAGGTGGACCCACCAACAAGTCCATTCCAGTTCTTCCAGCTGTTCTTCACGAGCAGGGCTCTCAGTTCTTGTTCGCGAAATTTCCTTGGAAAGCTGTAAAAATTTCTCTAAATTTGATCATATTTCCTCTGATAGTAAATCAAATGTATAAAATTATTGAGCAGGCCAAAACTCTTAAACAAAGACGTAATAACATCACTTTTACTTGCAGACATAAAACAAAATACAACGACCACACATTCATAAGCTTTGCAGTTAATACAAGCTATACAAAATACTGCAAATTGTCCAATTCGATAACTGCCATAACTCACAATCAAATAAAAAATTCCAAATGCATAATAACCAAACTTATAAATCTTAATTGTAAATCATTTTTAATGAATTATCTTTTTTTTCGCCAACACGTGGTAGCAATATAACCAAAAAAAAAAAAAAGAAAGAAACTCAAAGACATCATATAGCCTCCCCCTGACAGTTGATTGCTAGCTTCTTTTTTTGTGTGTGTGTCCGACTCTGGGCAAAGGCTTGAGGGCCTATATCTCGTGGGCAGTAGCCTGTCCCAAGGCCCAGTAGACCTCCTACACCTCCTCATGTCATCACTTCGGCGCTAACACCCACCGTCCATATTGAATACGTGCTAGGGCTGTCTCATACAGGACTGCTGTATTGGTATTAGCGGAGGTATTTTTACGATATGTTGGCGGGTCTTCTGGTAGATCAGGAAAGTCTGTTTTTTATGAAATTCAAATCCTTAAACTATTCCCTGCCTCAGCCAGGATTCGAACCTGGGTCCATCCGGACTGTAGGCCGCCTCTCTACCGATTCAGCCACCTCCTACTCTGCTTTTCTCGAAAAATCGTTAAAAATCTTCAGATATTTCAAGTAAATTCCGTCAAATTTCTTCAGATTTTCTTTAAAATCCCTGTATCCTTAAAAATTTCTTCATATAACCTCAGGTTTCTCAATCTAAGGAAATTTCCTTAAAATTGAGAGCCCTGTTCACAAGGGAGTTGTTAACGTATTTCATTCACGAGACCAACGGCTACACGTCATTCCTGGGGACTGCGTTGGACACATGGTTCATTTGCAATGAAGAGGAGATGGCCAAGTTCCTGGAGCTTTACTTTATCATGGGGGTGTTTAACCCCTTAAACGCAGATCGTCGCGTTTGCGACGCTCGGCTAAAAGGACATAACGGCGGATCGTCGCGTTTGCGATTCTAGTAAATTTTGAATAACCGCGGGCAAGCAGGCTCCAGCTGGTATTGTCTATCAGTACCGCCACCCTTTAGCTACTCTTAGCACACTTGACCTTTGTACCACTGACCTCGGTTGTTGCCAAGTATCATTTTTTTTACCCACCCACGCACCGCTGCCCGGCCCCCCCCTCGTCGTGCAATATGGCAGCGCACAGACAGCTCAGACGTGTCAATCTGCGCCTTCCTCTCACAAGCACTTTATGCTAATTGGAAACTCTTGTTTCCCCAGTTGTCACACTAGCATTTTTTCCCGTGGTTTGCCCCTGTTTAGCGTCAGTTTACCGCAATCTTTGAAGGTGACACCATGTCTCACTCAAGCTTTTCTGAGTCTGTGCCTTCCAGCCCTCCAAAAAAGGGCTTTGTGACCTCTACCCCGTCCAAACCCTTACTAGGAACTGCTAAGGGCCTTAGTGACTCGGCTATAGGCACTGAATTGTTGAAAGCATCAATGGATTATGGTAGTGACGTCGGAGTGTTATCGAGCCTTGCCGAGTCAGACACTCTATCGAGTGCTGAGTCTAAGGTGCCTGAAGTGACAATTCCTGTGCCCAGCACCTCAACAGGCAAGGCTCCAGTGAAAAGGGGACTAGTGTATGGAAAGGGGGCCAAGAGGAGGCGAAGTGGTGACCCCAGTTCCCAGCCATTGTCTTCCTCAGACCGGCCATTGTCCCCTACACCAGGTCACGCCGCCGCCATACCGCCATGCACTCCCAGCCCCATTCTCTCATCGTCATCTTCTGCTGTGCTTTCTCCAGAGTCTTCGGAGTCTCCTTCACCACCTCGGAAGGGAAGTAAGCAGTCTGGTTTATGTAGAGGTTTCCTTAGGCCCCGTGTTCGTGCTGGTAGGAGTAGGAAAGTGTCACCTAGTGTTAGAGTTAGTGGTAAGGTTACTCGCACTAGGCAACTCACCACTCAGGTCACTGCGAGTGACCTTGAACCTTCTCCTTATCTCCCCACCACCACCACCACCACACCGACACGACCTAGCACAGCCTCTGCCACACGGCCTGCCTCACCCACTACCTCACCGCTTGCCTCACCCACTGCCACATGGCCTGCCTCACCCCCCGCCGCCCCCTCCACCTCCCAGCCTAGGCAGGGCACTCTGGATGCCTTCGTGTGGTCTGAGGGCTCAGATTTTGTGCCAGAGGATCTGCCCTTTGATGCCAGTGGGTGTGGGATACAGGCTGACTTCCCTGTCCCCGAGGATGGTGAATGTCTGGACTACCTGTTGGCCTTCCTGGATAACGAAGCCATGGAGCAGATTTGTACCGAGACGAACAGGTACGAAGGGCCATCTGCTGCAGTTCGTGAAGGTGAAGGTGAAGCTGCAACGCCTTCCACATTGCGGATGGCAGCATGGGTTCCTGTTACGATCCGGGAACTATTTGTATTCATCGGCTTGATGATTCTCATGCCACATAACTGGAAGCACAAGCTCGAGGAGCACTGGAGTGCTGACGATCTTTGCCCCACACCCATCTTCAACAAGTGCATGAGTCGTAATCGTTTCAGGCAACTCATGACGTACCTTCACTTTGCCAACAACGATGAGCCTTCCCAAACTGACCCACTATGGAAAGTGAGGGGAATCCTGAACCTGATCAAGGACAAGTTTATGACGTTCCTTCGGCCCTTCAAGAAAGTTGTGATTGACGAGTCCTTGGTTTTGTTCAGGCAGTATATTCCTAGCAAACGCCACTGCTTTGGAATAAAGTTTTTCGTGCTGTGCAACTGCAAGACGGGGTTCATCCTAGACTTCGCTATCTACACTGCCAGCAACGTGTACTTGGACAAGACTGACCCCCTTGGATTCTTGGTTCTGTGGTGAAAGTGCTTTTGGAAAAGTACTTTGGCGGGAATCATGTCCTGTATACGGACAATTATTATACAGCTCCCGAACTCGCCAAGTACCTTTCAGAACACGGCGTCGGATCCTGTGGCACTGTCCAGAGCAATAGGGCACACTACCCTGCCTTCCCCGAGGCTGAAGGATCAAAGCGGGGAGACTTGCACCTGAAAAAATCGGACAAAATGCTGGCGATCAGGTGGCACGACAAGAGAATCGTCAATGTGCTCACCACAGTTCACAAGGGGGAAATGCAAGCCACAGGGAAGGTCGACAGAAGGACTGGCGATCCTGTGATGAAGCCTGATGCTGTTATTGACTACAACGTCAATATGCGGCTGGTGGACAAGTCTGATATGATGATCGGAGAGATAGACTGCCTGAGGAGGAACCGTTGCTGGTACAGGAAGATGTTCTTGCACTTGCTTGATATGTGCATGCTGAACGCCTTCATCCTGTATAAGATCAAGAACAGGAAGCCAGCAAACTACTCTCTCCGGCGTTTTTCTAAGACTTATGTGTACCAGCTGCTTCAGCGTTTTGGGCAGGTACTGCCATCAGGTCCCAGGCGCCACTCACACACACCTCCAGACCGCCTACAGTGCCAGGACTACCTTCGGCGACACCGCCTGGAGCCACTGCCTAGCACTGCCAAGAGGGGAAAGCACTGAGGAGGTGTCATGTGTATAGCCACACTATCAGGCAAGACAGAATATTTAGGCGCACCTCTTTGCAGTGCAAAGAGTGCAAAATTCCCCTCTGGGCTTACCCGTGTTTCTTTGACTACCACAGCCTGACTAGATATTGAAAATAAGGGTAAGAATCTTGTAAATAATACTGAGAGTGACAGTGATACTAGTGTTTAGTTTTCTTGTACGTACTGACAGTGACAGTCTGATGAGTGTAAATTAGTGTATGTAGTTGTAAAAGCACTGACAGTGACAGTGATTTCAGTGTAAATAATTGTACATAGTAATAATATAAGTATTGAGAGTGACAGTCACTCCAGTGTAAGAAGTTGAAAGCATATTTTTCTATTCTATGTTCTGACAGTGACAGTTTGGTGTGTAGAAAGTATTATTTTTATAACAGATGACAGTGACACTGATGAATAAGGCACTAAACTGACATCTAGAGTGAAAGTGAGCGATAGAAATGAAGTGCGAGTGGCCGACAGGAGCGAGAATAAAGTGCCTGCCGTAAGGCAGAATAAAATCAGGCCACGGTGGTCTTTTTCATTCCCGCTTCACAATACTGGCAGTGACAGTGATTTTTAGGGCCGTAATAGTGCCAAGCGAGCCTTTGCGAAGTACTATGAAGGAAAATAATGTAGTATACGTGTTTTTAGCTGTGAAAAGGGAAATGTGTGTTCAGTGACGGGAAGACCGCCGCCGCACTGCATGTCGGCCGTACGCTTCGTTGATTGTAGCCTTATTTTCAGTGCCTATTGTACAAATACGGATTCCAAACTATCTGTACGTTGTTGTATAAAGTGTACTGTGACAGATTGAGGCTGTGGTAGAGGGGAAACCGGGTTGCTGGAGGTGTGAAAGTGAAGACTTTGTTACCCAACTTTGCAAGTTTCACAAGTCCTTTGGTAGTCCACGAAGGCGCAACACCTATCTCAGAAGAAAGCTGAATGTAAGTACTATATGCCATAAAAATTTTAATGTTCTAGAATTAATCTCTGATTTTTAGCAAATATTTTCCCACAGGTACTCAGACCCCGCTACAACCCCGCCACACGGGGGGGATCGGCTGTACACGGCCACGTTTAAAGGGTTAATCTCCCGAGCATCCGGCACTACTGGATGAGATCCCGCATCTACAGCTACCCCCTCTTTACACAAGTGATGAGTGGAAGGCGTTTCAGGGCGATCCTGAAACACTTCCATGTGTTCAATTCACTTGCGATACCCCAGGACAATGAAGACCGGCTCATCATGGTTCTCATGGTGATGGAGTACCTCCTTCATCGGTTCCAGAACACATACTTACTCAAGGAGCACCTCAGCCTGGACGATGGCTCACTGCCGTGGAAGGGGCGCCTAAGCTTCCGCATCTACAACCCAATGAAGCCCTCAAAGTATTCCATCAAGCTGTATATCCTGGCTGAGGCTTCTTCGGGTAACATCTGGAATTTTGGGGTGTATACGGGACAGAAGAGGGCACTGGAGACCACTGTGTGGAGCCTCGTAGAACCGCTGAAGGATCTGGGATCCAGAGTTTACATGGACAACTGTTATAGCTCTGTATCCCTGTGCGAACACCTCTTCAGTGCAGGAACCTACATGTGTGAGACCCTGCGCTTGTCAAGAGGAACACCAAAGCAGCTGCAGGACATCGCCAGGACCACGAACCTGCCAGTGGGGGGCATGACAGCGATGCACAAGGACAACATGATGGTGTTGCTGTGGAGAGACAAGCTCATTGTCAACATGGTCTCCACCTTCCACAGCACAAGCACCATCCAGAAGCAGGTTCGAAGGAAGACCAGGGCTCCTGACAGGAGGACAACCTATGTCCAGAAGCCCGTGGACAAGCCCGTCGTGGTGGATGACTATAATCGACACATGGGTCAGGTGGACCACTTCGACCAGATGGTCCAATACTACCCCATCCAGTGGCGGACCGTGAAATGGACCAAGAAGATCACCTTCTACTTCATTCACATGGCCATTTTCAACACGTTCGCTCTGTACAAGAAGTGCTCATGCGGGTCAGTCAGTTTGCTTGAATTCGTGGAGGAGATAGTGGACAAGCTCCTCTACTTTGATGAAGCAGAGTGGCCCACATCAGGGCACGTCATCCACCATGCCCCTGACCTTCCAACCCGGCCGCCAGCAGAACATCCAGCACCTGTGGGACCTGCTGCAGCGCCAGCACAGGTGTCATCACTACCGGCTCCTGCACCAACACCACCATGTCCAGGAGGAGGGCCAGGACAGGAGTCAGCACCACCATCGCCTGCAAGACCAGCACAGGTGCTGAGAGAACCTTCACCGGTTCCTAGTCCATTGGGAGACCCTGCTGCCACTGCCATGCCCGGGCCTGCAACTGCACCTCCAGGACAACAGGACCGGGGAATGGCAGGAGGACATCCAGCCAAGCGTCGTTGTTTCATCGATGAGAGAGTGCGGCTGGATAAGACACTGGGCCACCGACGGGAGAGGATCCCCAACAAGAGGACGTGAGTTCCTCGACGTTTTTGGCGATTTACTCGAGAACTATGAGGCATATCGAAATAATTTTTAGGTCAATAGAAAGCTGGTGAAATTCTGCATAATATTATGCAATAAAAACATAACATGTGCTAGAAAATTTAAGACTTTGAGCTCCTTGATTTTTTTTTCCAAAAATGGCATTAAATTTTTGGCTATTTTCTCGAAAACTACAAATCGTATTACACAGAATTTGTCTCTTTAGAAACCTGATGAAATTCTCTATAAAAACTTTTAATAACATTTTCCTGTATGATGGAAAACATTCGAATGGTGATGTTGGGAAGTGAACGTGACGAATCAAAATGTTTATTCACGGCCGTCTAATGTTGTTTTATTCGGGTTTTCCTATTTTTTGTGGTGCTTATCAGGTAGAACAAATATCGACGAATAAGATGATATAGGTTTCAGGGCATAATATTGACGTTTGGGTGGCGAAAATAAGGAGAGAAAACGTGTTATTTGTCGCGCGGGCAGCCGGGCTGGGCGGCTTTGCATATAAAGTCGTGCGCCGGAAAACTTACTGAAACTTACCGTGCAAGAGAGGGTTAATCTCCTGACTCATATCATTCATCAATCACTCGACCTACATTGAGAAACTCATGCAGTAGCCCTTGATATTTCTAAAGCGTTAAACAGAGTATGGCACCATTTCCTGTTGTCCAAACTTCATTGGTATGGACTAACGTCTTTTGTTCCTCTGCTTTCCTCATATCTCAGCGACAGAAAAATAAGAGTAAAAATAGATTATGTATATTCCAGTTTCCATTCAATGCCGGTGTGCCACAGGAATTAGTTCTGGTGCCAACTCTGTTCATGGTTCATTAAAATGATCTCTTATCTGTCACCCACAATCCCATCCATTCATATGCAGGTGACTCAACACTCCATAGTTAATTCACACTCAGACACCCATTTTCAGAGTCTGATATCTCTCTCAACTCAGTACAGCCATCTCCATAAATCAAGACTTATCTATGATCAATGAATAGGGACAAAACAACATTGTCTCATTTAACGCTGGTAAAACTAAATATTCTATGAATGTGCGTGAATGTAGTACGATTGAGGCTAAAAGGGAGGAGATTGGGAGAATGTTTGTGAGAAGAAAGTTGGATGTGTTAGTTCTGAGTGAAACGAAGATGAAAGGGAAGGGTGAGTGTATGTGTGGAAGTGTGAATGGGAGATTGTCAGGTGTTGATAGAGGAAGGGCAAGAGAAGGTGTGGCCTTGTTAGTGAGTCCGGAAGTACAGCAGTGTGTGACTGAATGGAAGGAAGTGTCATCGAGACTGATGTAGGTGAAAGCGAAATTTGAACGTGAGTTGTGGGTGTTTGTGAATGCATATGGGCCTGGTAGTGAAAGGGATGAAGAAGAGAGGGAGACCTTCTGGAATTATGTTGATGCATGTCTGCAGAGTTTTGGAATGAATATGAATGTGGTAATGATGGGAGATCTGAATGCTAGTGTGGGAAATGTAGCAGTTGAAGATTAGTTGGTATGCATGATGTGCCTGGAAGAAATGAAAATGGGGAACGAATGATAGGGATGTGTGTTGAGTGAGAGATGGTGATTGGAAATACGCTGTTTGAGAAGAAAGACATTTACAAGGTGACATGTAGAGGTGTGCGGTACGTAGGAGGACTGCTGAACCTTGATAACAGGTGTGAAGCCTATGCCCAGAGTCGGTCACATAAAAAAGAAAAAAAAAAAAAAAAACATGGGTGAGACAGGAGGGTGGAATGGTTTTGGATAAAGCATAGTCCATCAGACTGTGGTTGTGTCTAGGAATGTAATAGGAAGATTGTTGGATGTGAGAGTTCTGGGAGGGGAGGGTGGAGGTATGTCTGACCACTACCTGGTGGAGGGAAAGATAAGAGTAGGTAAGAGATGGATGAGAGCTAGGAGGGTTAGGTGTGGCAGGGACGTTTTGAAAGTGAGTGAGTTGGATAAAAGAGAGAAAATGATGCAGTATCAGGAGAAATTGAAAGATGAGTGGAACGCAGTGAAAGATCAGGAAAATGGCAGTGTGAAGGAGGAATGGCAGTTGTTTAAGAGTGCTGTGGTGGGGCATGCAGAAGAGGTGTATGGTGTGAGACGTGTGGGTGGTGGTGTAAGAAAAGGGAGTGAATGGTGGTGCGAGGAAGTAAGTATGGCTGTGGCTGAGAAGGGACGTGCATATGAAGTGTGGCTGCAGAGGAAGGATGAGGTGTCATATGAGAGGTATAAGGAAAAGAGGAATAGGGCGAGAAGGGCTGTGCGTGATGCTAAAGTGCCAGCAGGTGAAAGGTAGGGTAGGCGACTGACTGAGAATTTTCGACGGAATAAGAAAATGTTCTGGAAGGAGGTGAAAAGGGTGCAAAAGGGAGAGTCTGGGAAGGAAGAGTGAGCAAAAGCAGAGAATGGAAGGATGTTAACTGAGATAGATGAAGTAAGGTGGAGATAGGCAGAGTATTTGATTATTAAATGTAGAGGAGGAAAAGGTGGCTGTGATTGTGGTGGATGGAAGGGTGCAAGGAATAAAGGTGTTGGGAGAGTTGAATGATTCTTTGATCACGAAGGAAGAAGTGGAGAAGGCAGTAAAGGAGATGAAAACAGGGAAAGCTGTAGGTATCGATGGGTGCGCTGTGGAATGCCTGAAGGGTGGTGGAGTCACCATTGTTGACTGGTTAGTAAGACTGTTGAATGTGTGCTTTGTGAAAAGTATGGTGCCAATTGACTGGGCAAGTGCTTGTGTGGTCCTGTTGTATAAAGGCAAGGATGATAAGTATGAATGTACTAGCTTTAGGGGTATAAGTCTGTTGAGTGTTGTAGGTAAGCTGTATGGTAGAGTGTTAAATATGAAAGTTAGAGAGGGTACAGAGGGAGTGATTGGCGATGAGCAGTGTGGCTTTAGGAGAGGGAGGGGATGCGTGGATCAGGTGTTCACTGTGAGATAAGTGTGTGAAAAGTATTTAGCGAAAGGCAAGGATGTGTTTTGGCCATTCATGAATTTAGAGAAAGAGTATAATAGATATTGATAGGGAGGCTTTGTGGACTGTTTTAAGATTGTAAGAACTTCATGGTAGGTTACTAAAAGGGGTGAAAAGTTTTTATGTAAATAGTAGAGTGTGTGTAAGAGTGAGAAATGCTGTGAGTGATAGGTTTCCCGTGAGAGTGGGGCTGCGACAGGGATGTGTGATGTCGCCTTGGTTGTTTAATATTTATATGGATGGTGTTGTAAGGGAGGTGAGTGCATGAGTGTTAGGTGGAGGTCTGAGTCTGGTGAATGTTGATGGTGGAGAGTGGAATCCGAAGCAGCTGCTGTTTGCAGATGATACTGCACTGTTGGCTGATTCAGAGGAGAAACTGAGATAGTTGGTAGAAGTTAGGAAGGGTGTGCGAAAGGAGGAAATTGAAAGTAAATGAGAATAAGAGTAAAGTGATGGAGTGTACGAGGTTGGTAGATGGTAGGAGGATGAATATTGTTTTGAATGGTGAGTTGCTTGAGGAAGTAGAGTGTTTTAAATATTTAGGGGGTCACATGTTGCTGTGGATGGAATAATAGATGCAGAAGTGAAGTTTAGAATGAATGAAGTAGGTAAGGTGCCGGGAGGAATGAAAAAAGTGTTTAGATGTCGTTCGCTTAGAATGGAAGTAAAGAGAAGGCTGTATGAGGGTGTTGTGGTACCGAGTGCATTATATCGGGCTGAAACATGGAATATGGGTGTGGCAGAGAGGAAAAGTTTGAATGTAATGGAGATGAGGTGTCTGAGAAGTATGTGGAATGACATGTATGGATCGAGTGTGAAATGATGAAGTGCGAAGGAGAACTGGAGTTGTTCGGGAGATGACTGGTAGAGTTGAGCAGAGGGTGTTGCGATGGTTTGGGCATATGGAGAGAATGGAAAATGAGCAATTGGTGAAAAAGATAACTAGATCTGATGTGAGAGGTGTAAGGCTGAGAGGGAGATCACGAATAGGATGGATGGACAGTGTGAAGAGAGCGCTGGATGCGAGAGGGATGTCTGTTGAGTAAGGAAGAGTGGCAGTGCATGACAGAAATAAATGGAGAGAAATTGTGAATGAATAAATGATGATGCAGCCCTGAGAGGATATTCTCCCGCATTTGGTCTCATCAGCTAGTCAGGGCAGGTGCGGGTAAGGGGATGAGTTTATTATGATGTGGCAGGGGTAAACCAGCTCTGCTGTCGGGCCCTGCTGTGGATATCGCTGATTACACTGCGCAGTTGACCCTTGTGCGGTGTGATGCGGTGAGGATCTGTCCCTTCTCCCCTTTCGGGCTAAGATGTGAATGAATGTGTTGGAATGGATGAGTAAATTGGGAGTGTCGTCCTGTCTCGGCTAGCTCCCTTTCCTTGGGGGAAGCAGCCTAGGTATATAGATACACAGAAAACTAAATGTATACAGTTTACTAATAGACAAATATTGCCAGATTCGTATATTAACTTCAATGCTACTAATATTCCCGTCTCCAAAATATTGAAATTCTCTCTGTGTCACTTAATAATATCCTCAGCTGGACCTCTCATGTCAAATCACTTGCTAAAACTGCCTCAGAGAAACTTGGATTATTGTACAGAGTTCGTAACTTCTTCACTGACGAGCAATTAGCTATAATATATTAGAGTCACGTGCGCTCTTAGCTTGAATATTGTTCACCCTTGTGGAATGGATGTGGAGAGGTTGCATTAAACCAAGCAAGACAAAATTCAGAACAAAGCTGCTGGAATTATTAATAACCCTGATATTATAAATAAACTACCTCCCCTACAAGTTAGAAGGAATGTTGCCTCCCTTCCATTATTTTGCAAGTATTTTTATGACAAATGCTCAGACGAAGTTGCATCCATTCTGCCACCCCTCCATGCCTTCCCTCGTGCTACACGGGCATCTGGCAGCGCTCATGCCTGGAACGTCAGTAAGCCATAGTGCAGAACTTCTGCCTTCCAGAATTCTTTCATTCCCCGAACCGCATATGTCTGGAACTCGCTGCCCCAGAATTGTTTCCCTCCAAGCTTCAACCTACAGCAGTTCAAGTCCAACTGTTACAGACATTTTATGAATGGAGGACACCAGTGATTTGGAGTATGGATTTTTTTTTTTACTCATTTTTTTCCTTCCTCTGTTCTGTTATTTAACACACACACAAACACACACACACACACACATATATATATATATATATATATATATATATATATATATATATATATAAATATATAAATAAATATATTCATATATATATATTTTCAGAGAGAGAGAGAGAGAGAGGACGGGGCTTAATACTTCAATCCGGGGACTGACTAGCGTCAAACAGTATAATTACATATTCATATGAAGGAACAACCCCACGGCTGCCAGTGTTAATTGACACTAGTTATCCATGTGATAATCTCTTCATTCCACCGTTTTCATCGCTGGCTCGTTCCCACCCTTTCCTCCAAACATGGTGCAAGAGGGATCGGTGTTGGTTAAGTGTTCAGATTAAAACTAGATACTTGGTTATCTAGTCCCTGTTTGACGTTAACAAATGATGTTTTATGCAGCTCATGGACGTGAAAGTAATTAAGTGGAGTTGCTGGGAAGAATTTTAAGGTAACCGTCTCAAAATATATGAATTTTAAAGATTATCCGACTATATTTCTGCACTTATCATGAGATGAACCCTGTAGGGTGGTATTTTGCAGAAGTGTGGGCGATACTTAAAGGGTTTGGACGCCCATTCGGTCCCGTGTCATTCACTTTCCACTCGTCAGCTGTCCCTCCTTTCCTGCTTTTTCCTAAGTCTACTAATACCAAGTCGGTTCACTTTCCCTCAGGGCACAGGGAGGCATGGCTTGTGTGTGACGTCAGTCGGCTTAAGTAACAGAAAATGTATAAAAGGGCAGACTCAAATTAAACATTTATAATAAGGGAAAACGAGGATGGGGTAGAAGTGCGGGCTCGTTTAACCAAATAACATAGCAGTAGGTTCTCTCACACCCCTATGCCTTCCCTCACACCCCCATACCTTCCCTCAGACATTTCAGTCCCTTCCCTCACTTCGGACTGAAAATGTGTCATGATCTGGAGAATGCAGCATACATCCACTCACCACCACGGTCAGGCGTCAACTGAACTTGGGTTTCGTGCCAGCTGACATCACTCTGATGCTCCGCCCCCTGCGCCAGCTTGGACTCGTTTTAGATGGAAGTGATCCGACTTGGTATTAGTAGACTTAGGCTTTTTCCCTCTTGCTTTCTGCCCTTCCTTTTCATCCCCTCCCTTGCGCTCCAAGGTATTTCTGGTTTGGTGCAGTTTTCTCTCATCCTGTTTTAATATATCATATTGAGATGAAAGGTAATAGGGCAACAAAGAGTTTAGTATTAATTTACTGCCGATGCATTTTAGTAGATATCTTCTTTCATAGAGGATAATAACCCTAGAAATTGATGAAATAGAATATCAACATTAGATTCGTTAAAGAAACCATTTGCCGTTCTCTTCGTCAGAGGTTAACTTCTATTAGTCTGATTCACTGCACTTCTTTTCAGCAGCTTCGAAGATCATGAATAAATGAAACTACCACCTGACGTGCTGCTCTTCTGTGCCATGTTGCCAGTTATGTTTTACAGAATGCTAACGCTTATTACTCATTATTACTCCACGTTCGTTCATTAAATACTGTAGTATTCTCTATAAAGTGTTTCCTATCACTTATTAGCTATGAACCCTCATTTCCAGAATAATATGATGAGATATTTGCTTCACCACCACTGAAAACCTAAGCCAATCTCGTTCTACCTGACACAGACTATAGGTTCTGAGTTATTCATTCTTAAAGATACGTTGGCTTACAACAGGGAACTGCCAGAGATCTCCATATTCTTCAATATTTTTTCGCACTTTCTATTTGCCCAACTGTACCTCTTTACGTCCTCGAACTCACATCTTTTCTGGGCATAGTCTGAATGCTCGCAGGTGCTCTTTGTAATCCAGTGTTATTATATCATTGTCAGTCGTTACCATATCACTTTTCATTATGAAAGATTGCCTGCATGTCATGTGTCATTATGCAGGGTTGTCAATCGATCTCTTATCCTTCAACGTCTTGTTGTTGTTTTTTTTTTTTACGTGTTCGACTCTGGGCAGAGGCTTCAGGGCCTATTTCTCGGGGGCAGTGACCTATCCCAAGGCCCAGTAGTCCTCCTACACCTCCACATGTCACCACTTCGGCGCTAACACCCACCATCCTTATTGAATATATGCCAGGGCTGTCTCATACAGGATTGGTATATTGGTATTAGCGGGGGTATTTTTACGACATGTCGGCGGGTCATCTGATAGATCAAGAAAGCCTGCTTTTTAGGAAATTCAAATCCTGAAACTGTTCCCTGCCCCAGCCGGGATTGGATCCTGGGTCCAGTAGGACCGCAGACCGCCTCTCTACCGATTCAGCCACCGCAGTATCCCTACTGCATACTTTATTTATTTGAAACTTTAATAAATTATAGGGTACCATTTATCACCAAGAGGAAATTTTGATAAATGTATTTATAAGCACAGTATTATTAGAATATATTGCTGGTTATGAATTTATTGTAAGAAATAGGCACTTTAATTGATTTTACCATGCAAAAACTGCTTCTTCTAAACACTAAAGGAGATGAACGTAGTGACATTGTTTGTGTATCGCAAAGTGCTTCTTCACCCCAGAATATTTTCTGGGTGGACACCTTAATAATTCTAGAATTATTCTCTCTCGTTTATGACCGAGAGCAAGGTAATACACGGCTAAAATGTACTTCATTTATATATATATATATATATATATATATATATATATATATATATATATCCCATTGGATCCCAGGGATGCTGGGCGAGGCATGGCACTGGGTGGGTTCCAAGTGTACCGCCCTCCGCCTGTCGGCTTATAGTTCCGAAGCTCATAGGTCCCTACCCGGGGGTTCCCTACTTTATAAACACTTGAAAAATCCCAGTTCTGTCCAATATTCCGGACACTGGGCTCCAATGGGATATATATATAGGATAGGCCGGTCCTGCAGTGGATACTCAAACGACTGATGATGATGATGATGATATATATATATATATATATATATATATATATATATATATATATATATATATATATATATATATATATATATGTATATAAATATATATATATATATATATATATATATATATATATATTTATATATTATTTATTTATTTATTTATTTATATTTATATTTATTTATTTATTTATTGAGGGGAGGAAGTTGTTAATCTCGATCTTCCCCGCATCAGAATTTACAGTATATTATCCACTCTGCCACCGGGTACGTTCATTAGTCTTGCCTTTATCACGTTCGCTAGCGGGTGGTTTCAAGTAGTCTGGTGATATATGATAACTAGTAAAGTGAATGATGTACATCAAGTAGTGGCCTGAATCACTGGCGACATATTACAAAGATACATTCAAAGAATGTAACACCCACACCGTACAACCGGTCTAAAGGCTTAATGCCCGTCCACAGACAGTCAGTGAGTACCTGTGATCCTGGGGACATGTTAATGGAAAAATTATGGAACATCATCTTTTAGAGGTGATGAAGTACCTTTCACGCTTCTGGTCTGTTTATACCTTATAGTAATTCGTTAACATGCTTTGAAACTTAGAGCACATTTCTCGGACACGACAGGAGCACACTGAATTGTGTGAAAGGGTAAGGTCGAACAATTTACCTTGCTCGTTACCTTTGACTTTCCACTGATTGCTCTCAAAACTGAAATACTTAATCCTTACCTAACCTTTAAACCATCCATCAAATCTGCCTCAAGCTGAATGAAGAGTGTTTTAAGTTGACCTTATCTTAGGATCTTGACATTTGGCATGCTGTTCTGAATCATCGGCTAACCTTAAGGCCATCCTTCATGTTTCATCCAAATCATATCAAAACTGAGTTAAACGACAGGCCTTTTGACCTTGCTCTGCCACCTTTATCTCTCATTCATAGTTCTCAAAACTGAACATTTCCACTCGTTTCCTCTTCCTGAGTGGTTCCACGTACTTTGTTCAAAATTGGATCAAAATTGAATTGATTCTTTCCTGGACCTGTGACCTATGATCTTTGTCACTCAAAAATTAATTACCTGTTTCTCTGATCGTCGTCATTCGTTTTGCCAAATTTCGTGGAATTCCATCCTAAGGTCTTCCATAATCTTGCTTCCATGCAGAAGGAAAGCCAGACAGGCTGGACTAAATAAGTAACACTCTCACGAATTTGCATGCAGGTGTAAGCAGTGAAGCCATTATCATAATATTTCATTTATCACCCTTGATACATCTCTGGGATTTTTAAAAATTGGCTTTCGTGACCCACATACACAGCTAAAAAATAATATCACTGGCACTTAGCTGGATAAAGTAAACTCTTGCTACATAATTATATTCTGAACTATTGCATTTTGTGCCTGGCTTTGGGGAAATCTTTGATGATATATTACCTGAGATATAGCAGTGACAATAGCCAGTCCATCACATGCCACCTCTTCAGTACCAGTGCCCACCGTCCATATCGAATACATGTTAGCGCTGGCTCTACAGTACTTGTCAATGAGACTGGTGGAAGGATTTTTATGGCATGTTGGTGGATGTAGTGGAAAATAAATACAGTCTGCCTGGAGATCCTTTACAACACCAACAAAACCAGCTACAGTTGTGACTAATAATCCACACTGAGGTGGTTTGGACATGTGGAGAGAATGGAGAATGAAAGACTGACTAAGAGGGTGTATGTAGGTGAGGTGGAGGGAGGGAGAGGGAGGGGTAGACCGAGGATGAGGTGGAGGGATGGAGTTGAGAGGTATATGAGGGAGGGGGTGAGTTGGGGGAGGGAGTCAAATGGTGGGTGACAGAGTGACTTGGAGGCGTTTTGTCTGCGGCCACCCTTTGCGGGATTAGGGCGTCGGGCTATAGATAGATAGATAGATAGACCCTGAAGGAGTAATATAGGAATTGTTGTTGCTGTTTTATAAGTAATTAAATATATTACCTCTTCCACTCAAGGCACGCGTCCACGAAGAACTTGACTTCATCTTTGGTGACTCTGAGCGTCCGGTGACCTTGGCTGACCTACGGGAGATGAAATACATTGAAATGTGCATCAAGGAGACACTCAGGCTTTATCCATCAGTCCCGATAATCTGCCGTTACCTCACAAACGACCTGATTATAGGTTAGTAATATCACAGCACTTGTGCAGTAAAACTCTCTCTCTCTCTCTCTCTCTCTCTCTCTCTCTCTCTCTCTCTCTCTCTCTCTCTCATCTTTCTCTCTCTCTCTCTCTCTCTCTCTCTCTCGTCTTACTTTATATTTCTAATGCCCTATTACTTTTAGTTATGATTTAACTTTGGTGTGTTTTGGTCCAGTATAAACCCCCGTATCACCATGATCTCTTAAGTAGAGAATTTTCAAGATCATCCTTTTCAAAAGCATTTCACTTTGAAAACCCTTCTCATCAATGTTATCCAACACAATAGCATCCAATACACCACATAACGCATGTTTATTGGTAACATTGTATACGCGGTTGTAAGATATACAATATATCACACACTTTTCATGTAGTAATATTGGATTGTCATTAAAATAATATTTCATTATAAAGAGGTCATGAGATATCTTACAATGGTGGAAATGGAAAACCTCTTATTATTGCATCACAAGATAACTCCTAGTAAAATCAAACTCATCACTCGTCACATAAAACATGCATCTTTTTTACCCCTCCATGGCCGCCGGCGTCGATCAATGTTTAGCTGTAAATGGCCGCAGGCATTGTTTGAGCGCAGCCTATAAAAAATGGTGAAAACTTTTGGAAGTGAATGGACGTTCAGAACATCTTCAGACTGATCTACACAACACTCCCATACACCTCATCAAGCAGTTCAGAGCCTGATGCTGTGATGAGTGGATTTTCGTTTTTTTTCGCTCCTGGCCTTGCCTAAACAAGTACAACTACATCCATTATCTCGACCCAGGCAGAAAATATCATCTCTGTCCTCTCTTGCAAAACACACTCAATCGCTTGTTTACGATTACGAATTAATACAGGCATAAATAAAAAAGGTGAAGACTCGGAGAGATGCCTGGTACCACTGTCTGATTCACTTCTTCTTAATTTCTGCAGCATTTGTAGCCTTTCCTCTAACTTTCTCTCTGTCGAACACCACCTCTCCTCCTCTAAACCTCACCTTCTTTTTCTAACTGAGACTCGGCTGTCTAAGGGAACTGACAGCAAACCGATTTCTGTTTCCTCCTACTTTCTCTATACAGTATTTGGGGAAGGCGGTGGCTCAATCGGTAGAGAGGTGGTCTGTAGTCCTAATGGACCCAGGTTCGAATCCTGGCTGGGGCAGGGAACAGTTTAAGGATTTGAATTTCATTATCGTGCATTACTGATCTACCAGAAGACCCGCCGACATGTCGTAAAAATACCCCCACTAATACCAATACACCAGTCCTGTATGAGACAGCCCTAGCATGTATTCAATATGGACGGTGGGTGTTAGCGCCGAAGTGGTGACATGTAGAGGTGTACGGTATGTATGAGGACTGCTGGGCCTTGATAGCAGGCTGTGAAGCCTATGCCCAGAGTCAGACACATAAAAAAAAAAAAAAACTCATTTCAAAGCCAAATATGGATGTTGTGTATATGTACACAACAATTTATCTTGTTCTCATGTTCCTGAACTTGATTCTTCTGAATTCTCAGCTCTCTGGCTGTTCTGGTGTCAACATCTTTTTCCATATGAAGTTGTAGTATCACACATTGTACATAATAATTTTTAAAGCTGTTTAGTCATAATTAACAGTGTGTAATGAAGTGTGAATGATGAACAACCAAATATCATTTCGCTGTTAGCTGTGGTATAGAAGAAGGTGGATGGCAGACCATAAGTGCCACCCTGTTTCAATTATAAAATGAAGGTTAGGAGAAGTGAAAGGATATCTGAATAGTGCGTAAGTGTAAAGTCCTAGGGAACCATTTATTATGTTGGTATATGTGAATGTACTTAATACCATTTAATAGAGGTGTATAATGTGCTAGTAGAGTTGTCATTTATCTCTACTTTTTGCATAAGCCCAGAGTATATGTAGATGCTCGGCACCTCACTTTTTAGCTGACCTCAGCACCGCGCCCTAGTCGGCTCAGTGAGCGTACAGCATCAGAAGCCGTTTTACAGTTTTAAAGGGAGGTGGTATCGCTCTTACATATCTCTCGGGTCGCAGTTATATTATTCCGTACCCAATAAAGAGAGATTTAATCTGCTCATTTCTGTCACCTTACGCTACCACTTAATAACAGACCAGCTTCCACCTTCTCGTGGCAGAGGACCTTTGGTGGGAAGTGTCGGGCAGTGACGGCAGTAGCTGACGTATACTACAGACAGTGTCATCGATCCAACACGGTGGTCTAGTTATACTATACAGCAGAACACATTATTTTACTGGTGCTAGCGGTGGCACGATATTTAGTGCTAGCCGTGTACCGATACATGGCTTCAGCTTTCTTGTCATTCTCTGACTAAATATATCTGCGCTGTTTACTTACCCTTAACACTACTGACTATCAAAAATTCATCGACTATCTTACTTCTACGATGGAACACATTCTATCCATTTTTCCTTTCTCTGAAATCTCCATTCTAGGAGATTTCAATGTTCACCACCATCTTTGGCTCTCCTCTCCTTTCACTGATTCACCTGGTGAACAAGCCTACATCTTTTCTATCCTTAATGACCTAGAGCAGCTTGTACAGCACCCTACCCATATCCCTGACCGCCATGGTGAGAGCTCCAACGTACTTGACCTCATCCTTACAACTAATCTTTCTGCTTACACTGTTAATCTTTCCTCTCCGTTGGGCTCCTCCGATCACAACCTTATTACCTTAACCTGTCCTATTGCTCGGGTACAACCTGTGGACCCTCCAAAGAAACGTCATCTCTGGCATTTTGGAGCTGCAGATTGGGAGGCCCTCAGGCAGAACTTCTTTGATTTTCCCTGGAATGATTACTGCTTCCAAGGCCGGGAGCCATCTGAGTGTGCCTTGCACATTACGGAGGTTATTCTCTCGGGCATGGAAGCATACATTCCTTTCTCATATCCATTGACTAATGTAAGAAAGCCTTGGTTTAATTATGCTTGTTCTAATGCTGTCTGCAACAAGGAGAGGGCCTATACCAGAGTTAACCCACCCCTAAATCACATCTTTTTTATGTTTCTGCCTGGAATTGTGCTAAGTCTGTTCTACTCTCTGCTAAATATAATTTCAGCCGTACTGGTTGCTCTCAACTCTCCAACTCGAATTCTTCCTGTTCCTTCTGGGATCTTGCCAAAAACCTCTCTAACAACTTTACCTCATCAGCCTTCCCTCCTCTTTTCTGTTCTGATGGCTCTGTAACTATTTCTTCTACTGATAAAGCAGATCTCTTCGCTCAGACTTTCTCCTCCAATTCCACCTTAGACGATTCCAGTGCTGTTCCTCCATCACCTCCCCCCTCAGACGTCCTCATGGCTGACATTGGAATTTCTTCAACTGATGTATTTTCTGCTGTCACTGGCCTCAATACTAACAAGGCATATGGGCCTGATGAAGTCCCTCCTGTTGTCCTCAAGGACTGTGCTTCAGTGCTTACACCCTGCATAGGTAAACTCTTTCGCCTTTGTCTGTCAACTTGTACCTTTCCTTCTTGCTGGAAGTTTGCTCTCATTCAGCCAGTCCCAAAGAAGGATGACCGTACCCAACCCTCTAACTGTCGTCCAATTGCTTTAACATCCTGTATCTCAAAAATTATCCAGTCAATTCTTAACAGAAAAATTTTACAGCATTTTTCCTATCACAACCTTCTTTCTGATCATCAATATGGGTTCCGTCATGGACGCTCCACTGGCAATCTTCTCACCTACCTTTCAGACTCCTGGTCATCCTCCTTTCGGGACTTTGGTGAAAGCTTTGCCATTGCACTTGACATCTCAAAAGCTTTTGATCGAGTCTGGCATAAATCTTTAATTTCCAAACTGCCCTCTTATGGTTTCTATCCTTCTAACTGTGCCTTCATCTATAGCTTCCTCTCTGGTCGTTCTGTAGCTGCTGTTGCAGACAGCCATCGTTCTTCTAGATCAGTGGTTCTTAACCCTTTTTGAGTCACGGACCCCTTCGAGAATCTGGTGAAAGCTATGAACCCCTCCTTTACAAAAATACACCTAAGCACATAAACGCAGCATTTTTCATGCAATGAATATTCTTTATTCTGTTGAAAACTATCTCATGCAGTGTATAACATACACAAAGTAAAAAAGAGTCTTTACAAAGAATTATGTTCCTCACTGTTTTTCATGCAAAAACTAATTGCCACTCGATGAAAAACTAAATGCATCCAACCTGTGCAAAGTAAACAAAATAACACGTTAATTCTGCTCAAAAGCTCATTGCAATGAGAGGGTTGTTGTTGTTTGGCTTGAATCAGAAGATGAAATTGTAAAGTGGTCTTTGACAAGGCAACACGCATGTCATCGTTGACATACAGTTGATTTCGACTTTTCATTTTGATAGAAACAAGCGCTGAAAACCCTGACTCACAAAAGTATGTAGTTGCAAACGGAATCAGAGCACCCATAGCTCGCTTTGCCAGACGAGGGTAGGCTTATGTCAATGAACACCAAAATTCAAGCCTCCTTTTTTTTTTTGGGGGGGGGGCAGCTAATGATGCCAAACGGCATCACGTATTATCGCTAAATTGCTCTCAATTATTCTGACCTTCACGGACCCCCTGAAGCCCAGTCATGGACCCCAGGTTAAGAACCCCTGTCCTAGATCTATCAACAGTGGTGTTCCTCAGGGTTCTGTCCTATCACCAACTCTCTTCCTTTTATTCATCAATGATCTTCTAAGCCGTACATCTAACCCTATCCACTCGTAAGCATATGATTCCATCCTTCACCTTTCTATCCGGTTCTCGCAACGTCCATCTCAGCAACTACTTCAACAAACAAGAGATGAGGCTATGGCACACCTAATGTCTGACTTGGCTCGTATCTCTGACTGGGGTAAAAATAATCTTGTTTTTAAATTAATCAAAAACTCAGTTTTTACACCTATAAATGCGACACAATCTTCCACAGGAGTACCCTCTAATGTTTAATAATATCCAGCTCAGTCTTGCATCTACCTTGAACATGCTTGGAGTTTCATTCACTCGGGACTTATCTTGGAAAAATCATATTGGATCTCTTGTAAAATCTGCTTTCAAGAGATTAGGTGTGCTAAGTAGACTCCGTACCTTCTTTACCCCTGCATAGTTGTTGACCTTATACACGGGTTTTATTCTCCCCTGTTTAGAGTACAACTCTCATGTGTGGGGAGGCTCCCCACATATAGCTCTTCTCAATAGGGTGGTGTCAAAGGCTTTTCATCTCATCAGCTCTCCTCCTCTTACTGGCTCTCTTTGACCTCTGTCTCTTTGCCGCACTGTTGCATCCTTATCTCTTTTCTATCGCTGCTTCAGTGGTCACTGCTCCTCTGAACTGTCTGCTTGCATCCCTCCTTTACGAAGGTGCATAGTACCAGTGTAGCAACAAACTCTCATCCCTTTTCTATCCAGCTCTCTAATGCAAGAGTTAACTGTTACTCCCAGTCCTTCAGTTATGCAACAGGTCAACTCTGGAACTTTCTCCCTCTGTCTGTATTTCCTACTTCCTATGATCTCCGGTCTTTCAAACTCAGTGTGTCCAGGCATCTTGAAATGAACGGATCTTGACTTTGGGTCTCTTTTGTATTTTTTTTTTTTTCTTGGAAGGAACGGTTTCCTGGCTCCTGGCCTTTGGTTCCTTCCTTCTTGCATAAAACAAAAGAGAAAAATACATTTTTGTCATGGTATCTTTACCTTTTTTTTTTTTTTTTTTTTTTTTTTATGCGAGGAAGAAAGAACCAAAGGCCATGAGCCCGCAGTAACAGTTCCCTCCAAGAGAAAAACAAAATACAATAGAGAACCAAATTCAAGATCCGATCATTTTGAGATGCCTGGACACACTGCGTTTGAAAGACTGGAGATCATAGGCCGGAGGAAATACAGACAGAGGGAGACAGTTCCACAGCTGACCTGTTGCATGAATGAAAGACTGGGAGTAACGGTTAACTCTTGCATTAGAGAGTTGGACAGAAAAGGGATGAGAGTTTGCTGCCAGACGGGTGCTACGCGCCCGTCGTAGAGGTGGAGGAATGCAAGCAGACAGTTCAGAGGAGCAGTGACCATTAAAGTAGCGATAGAAAAGAGATAAAGATGCAACAGTGCGGCGAAGAGACAGAGGTTGAAGGGAGTCAGTAAGAGGAGGAGAGTTAATGAGACGAAAAGCCTTTGACTCCACCCTATTGAGAAGAGCTGTATGTGGGGATCCTCCCCACACATGAGAGTTGTACTCCACACAGGGGAGGATAAAACCCCTGTATAGAGTCAACAATTGTGCAGGGGTAAAGAAAGAGCGGAGTCGGCTTAGCACACCCAATCTCTTGGAAGCAGATTTTACAAGAGATGCAATATGATCTTTCCAAGATAAGTCCCGAGTAAATGAAACCCCAAGCATGTTCAAGGATGATGCAGGATTAATCTGAATATTATTAAACATTAGTGGGTATACCTGTGGAAGATTTTGTCGGGTTGATAGGTGTAAGAACTGAGTCTTAGAAGCATTAAAGACAACCATATTATTTTTACCCAAGTCAGAGATATGAGCCAAGTCAGACATTAGGTGTGCCATAGCCTCATCCCTTGTTTCTTGAAGTAACTGTTGAGATGGGCGTTGCGGGAACCGAATGGAAAGGTGAAGGGTGGAGTCATCAGCGTATGAGTGGATAGAGTTAGATGTACAGCTTAGAAGATCATTGATGAATAAAAGGAAGAGAGTTGGTGATAGGACAGAGCCCTGAGGAACACCACTGTTGATAGATCTAGGAGAAGAACGATAGCCGTCTACGACAGCAGCTATAGAACGACCAGAAAGGAAGCTAGCGATGAAGGTACAGATAGAAGGATAGAAACCGTAGGAGGGCAGTTTGGAAATTAAAGATTTATGCCAGACTCGATCGAAAGCCTTTGAGATGTCAAGTGCAATGGCAAAGCTTTCACCTATTTGCTCTGGTTTGTTGTACTGGTATGGATCATTCAGTGCAATGCGACTGGTTGAAAAATGATAACTTGCGGGAAGTGAACGAACATCTGGAACATGAGACTGACCTTCACTTCATGCCCTCACACCTCATTTGTCAGTTTACCACCTGCTGCCGTGACGAGTGGATGTACGATTTTTTTCGCTCGTGGCCATGCCTAAACACACGTAGTTACACTCATTATCTTGACCCAAACAGAAAATATCATATTTCTCCTCCCTTGCAAAACACACACATCCACCCTGTTTACGAAACACAGGCATAAACAAAGAAGACATGAAAATAAAAGAAAAATTAATATTTGTTTGGTATCTTTACCTATTTGCTCAGGTTTGTTGCACTGTATTGACTCATTATACATATTCTTTGCCGTTTACAAGCATAACAGGAAAGTTGTCTGTGTTCATGTGATGCTTTCATGGGTGGAAAGAACTTCCTTCCCTTCCTGCTAATCAGCTCATGCGAGGTGCACATGGCAGGTCGTCTCGCAATTCTGACCGTGTACAGTGTTGGGAAGCATCCAGCTGTACCCTTTTTCCTTACCCAGGCAGAAAGTATCATACTTTCCCACACTCACGACAGAGAGACAGCAACATATTTTGCGAGAATACCAAGGTAAAATGATAGAGAAAGGTGAACGTGTTATTAGGGAAAAAACACTTTTTCCCCCGTCTGTAAACGTATATATTTCTGCCTTTTCTCTCTATTCGTAATAATTGGACATATTCGTAACTTTGAAACTGCATTACAATTATATTTTTAGCCACACACGTGGTGTGGGAGCGGCAAGCTGCAACTCAACTCCCCTATTCCTAACCGGATCTGACCCTCCACTTTAATCCCCCATGGGAGAGCCTAGCTTCGGGAGACGAGCAACTTTCTCATTTACAGTAGGACTGAAAATTCACCTCTTTCACTCCCTTTTCCAAGCACTGGCTCAACGATAATGTAAAAAGTAACTCGACACTATCACTATCGTTAATATATTTTATATGACAAAGGTGAAAAAATATTCATAATTTTTTTCGAGCCATCTTAACATAAAATGTACTGAAATCATTCGATATCATCATAACTACTATATGTGGACCATGTCAGCACCATTCACATTGTTTGGGTGGTAAAAAAAAATGATAACAACATGTGCGATGTTGCAGCGCGGCAGCACCTCGCAGTGGTGGATTTCGGTTGCTGATATTTCTGCAACTTCCATGCTCGATTGCAAGCCAAAGAATGGGTCTAGGAAGCCGGGATTTGCACTGTTAGGTGCGCCTGAACTTTCTCTTCAATATGACACGGAATAAAAAATCAAATTTCGAAACTTTAGAAAATGGCCCTGGTGTAAAATTCCGGACCCAAGGCCACGGAGGGGTTAAGAATGACCACTGTTCTTAAATTCATGGTGAATTAGCTATTTGTAGCCCAGATTCTGGGAACTGATGGATAAGACAGCAGGTACTGTAGTAGACAAACAGCCTATTATGTTGACTGATGACAACCTACCATTAGCCTTCCTAAGTGAAAGGCGGTGAGGGGAAGAATGTGAACTAGCAATGATTTACCTTAAAATACTAGCAGCGGTCTGTGACTAAAAAATATTTTAAAAATTAGCCATGGTCTGTGTACAGTCATAAGAAAAACTATCATTACCCCCAATTATATTCAATGCAAAACAAACTTTAGCTGGGCTATGTGGGCGGATCCTTGCTGTTCGCCGCTCCCCTATCTAGTGTTGCCATATCACAATCCCATTACAAGAGTTGGAATAATGAGCCGGAAAGAGCTTTATGGCTGGGAAAAATATAGGACATGTTTGCATTACGTTGAGCACCCCTCCGGGGATTAATAATGAAACTCGGCACGTTTATCATTTTCCTACTATTCAACACTTATTATCTGTAGAATAAAACAAATAAATTATTTTGAAATGTATTAAATCTATAGGCATCGACTGTTTTTTTGTTTTTGATAGTGCAGCAGAGATGCATGAGTTCATTTGTTTGCTTTACATAGGTGGTCAAATGCTTCTGACGAATGCTTCAGTTAGTGGTATCCATGCGTCGACGTCTAGAGGCTGTTTTGGAAGCAGGGGGTGGGTATACAAAATATTAAAGCAATGAGCCTGAACACGTATTATTATTTTTCCTTCTACTCAACATTTATTAAATGTAGAAGGCAATACATATCATTATTACACTGAAATTTACTAACTTGGCTTGTATCGGCTGAATTACTATCACACATCTGGCATGGGTGCACATACTCATTGCCTGTCTGCATGTGTGTTGCCGACTGTACACCATTCTGTTATATATTTATTTAATGAATTCGGTGCCGGATAATAAAACGTATTGTCTCTATGCATAGAGGCCAAACGATCTAATTAGCTTGTAGTACCTCTAGCACAAAATCTAATATCGGTGTCTCACATAACCGACACTGAGGGGTTTGCGGTACAAACTTTCCTGTCCCATTATTCCACAACACTTCGTCGTTGTGTCATAGTGCATAGCTGTTAAGGGTAAAGATAGTTTTTCTTATGACTGTACAACAGCATCAACTGTTAAGTACAACATGAGGATGGCAATTCACAGGTCATAAATATAACACATATGTGTTTAATTAGTATCATGTCTACTGTTTGAAATACCAACATATACTGATCAAACAATAGTAGTAGTGACACGTAAACAGATACTTTAGTGTCACGCCATCCTCTGTAGTTCTTTTAAATGGTGGTGAGTGTACGCTAATGAAAATCCAGTTTCATACTTAACCTCAGTAAATATAACATCAATAACACTCTCTCTCTCTCTCTCTCTCTCTCTTTCTCTCTTTCTATGCATATATATATACTGTATATATATATATATATATATATATATATATATATATATATATATATATATATATATACATATATAATCATTACCATCAGCCATTGCAAGTCCACAGCTGGACAAAGGCCTCCCCAAAACTTCAAGAATTTCTTATCAGAGACAATCTCTGCCACATTTTGCCTGCAGATTTCTCTGTCTCATCTCTCCACTTCCAGGTGGCCATTTTCTGATTCGCTTACAATCTCTTGGGGTCCAGTTAGTCAGCCTCTTGTTCCATCGGTAGTAGTAGCAATAGTGGTAGGTGTTCCCTTGGCAGTGTGATCGAACAGCCTTGGGTCCCTAAGGAACACCACGGCCGAGACTGGGCTTTCCCAGAGGGCTCTCAAGGAGTGTATGTTGTATTGTTGGCAGAGACGAATGTGTGCAAGGCAGTCTTCCATAATGTATTTAATAATATGGGATGCCGTGTTGCATCCTGGACAGACGTCAGCAATGGAGTCATCCAGCCTCTTCTGATAACTCAAGAGGGGTGGATGATACCTAAACTTCAGCTTGGCCAGGTGGACCCTGTCCTCACGAGGGAGGTAGGTTTCAGAAGGGTGGATGTCAGGAGGCCGTGCATGCAGTTGTGTGTTATCTTTAACCCCTTAACTGCGGGGCATCACTTTTGTGACGCATGGGAGCAAGAGATCATACCGCAGGGCGTCACTTTTGCGATTCTGTGTTATTTTGAATTCCCCCGGGCTTTCAAGTGGTAGCTTCTATCATCTATCAGTACTGCCAATGTCCAACACTAGTCAGCACTCCTAATCTCATCTGTACTCCCATCCATTGTTGACAATTTAGCCATTTCTCCCCGTTCCTGACTCCCCTCCCTACCTTCCCTCCATTACCCTCTCCTCTCGCCTGCCCGGCCGTGCTACGCTAAGTAAATCTTCCCTGGAATTTTCCACTGATTTCATCCATTGAAATAAGCTCTATGCCCTATTCTTATACCAAATAATATATACCAAAAAGAAATAAGGTAAGTGAGAGTGCCATACACCTGGAATTGGCTAATTATCATCTGACAACACCTCATGTGCACTCGTTCGCTAATTTTCGCTGTTTATTTCCCCTTGAAATATGCCGTATAATCTACTCTCGTACTAAAAATATATATATAAGGAGGGAAGGGAGAAGCCTAAGTGATATTTACATTCACCTGGAACTACCTAATTTATAATGTATTGTCTAGATTTCCTGCCAATCATTTCACTGCTATATATTAGCAGCTGTCAAGAGGCTGACATTGGCAGTAATGCATTTCCCTAGGTAGTCCACCCCAGCCCACCCCTATCAGTTCACTGTCATCTTCGAAGGTGAAGGTACGTTTGTTTGCTCCTGCTAACTTCAGCTACTTTTTAGCCCCATGCAAAGGGCCCTGTGACCTTTACCCCCTACTAAACCTCGTGTGGAAAGAGGTAAAGGGCGGACAATTGAAAGAGAGTGACTACGAAATGTAAATAATGTAAATAAAATAGTGAATGTAAATAGAAATGTAAATGAGTAGTATTATAAGAGTATGAGTATATATACTAGGAGTAATGAAAGTGAAAGTTTCACTCTAGCATGTATGAATACTATGAGTTATGAGAGTGAAGGTGAAAGTGACATTCACTCTCAATGCTAGTATACAGGACGAGAAAGTGAATGCTATGCATTTTACTGAAAGAAATTGAATGCCTACAGTGACAATAAACTATTATTACTGAAGGAAACTCATGGATAAAGACTGTAGATATATATAAGTGTTATATACTAATAGAAATATAAACTATGTGTGTTTTTATGAGTAATAAATGACAACACCAGCGGCGAACTAGCGCAAGTGGGAAGGTCATACGCCCTCGTAATTTTCATTGCTTTCACAGTTTTTTTTTTTTTTTTTTTTTATATATGGATTCCAAACTTTTTGAGAATCATAGAATATTGTTTCTAGTGATAATATTAGGCTGTGGTAATCATATTACGGTTTGTCGGGAAGTGTAAAGTGGAGATTTCGTTACCCAACTTCAGAGGCCTCCACAAGTCCTACGGTACTCGACGAAGGCTCAACAAACACCCCAGGAGAAAGCTGAAGGTGTGTGCCATAAGCATATATGATTTTAATATTCTAGGACCAATAACTGATTTTTGGCAAATATTTTAGAGAGTCTGTCGGAGCGCGAATATGCCCGCGGGTGCCGCAAGAAAAAGCAAATCAAGCCCGCGGTTAAAGGGCTAAGTGACTGAATGGAGTGGCAAGTGATTTGAGCATCGATATGCTTCTGGAAGCTAGTTTGAGGAGGGAGAGATGACAGTATTTGTGTATGATATTATGTACTGGGTGTTGTTTTGATGTTCCTTGGTGTGTGTGGATGTGCTGCTGTTTACTGTAGTGGATGGCGTGGGTTTGTGGAGGCTGCGACAAGAATTTGTGTGCCTCTCACATCTAGATGATCGCTGACTTTGAGGACGTTGGTTTTTTGGTGTAGGTGGTCTGTAGGTGTAGTAGCTATGCAGCCTGTGATTACTTCTAGAGCCATCTTCTATATGGTCTGTGGGGTGCTGTAGTGAGTTTTTGTGAGGTTAGAAGCCCACGCACGGCTTGCATAATTAATCACTGAACGTATACATTGTTTGTGTACTGTGGTGGTGGTTTCTTTCTTGTGTCCGAATTTTGTATGATCAAGTGACCTTAGGGCATTGAGTCTTGGTTTCTAATTTAGTTTTAATGCTTGTGATGTGTTGTTTAAATGACTTTGATGTAGTGTATGTTACACCAAGGATTTTGTGTGTGTGTGTATAATGTGGTAGGGGAGTGTTGTTTATGGCGTGGTGTGGAATGTGACTATGTTCTGCTGTCCACTTTGTGAGAAAAGTCACAGTAGATTTGTCTTGGGCTATTGTGAGTCCTTTTGTGGTGAACAATTCGTGTATAGTGTTCAGGTAAGGTTGGAGGATGTGTACAGCTATTTGCGTTTTGGTGTGTGCATGTAAGTGTTCTGTCGTCTGTGTAGGAAGCTATGTGTATTTGTCGTGTGTGGGGTGTGGGTTTGTCGTGTTTTTTTGTAACTACTACATTGTCATGCATATTAGTCAGCTCTCTCAACCAGGTTGATCTTTTCCAGTCTTTTAAAAATATTCCCACCACCGACCTTTTTCATTGCTCTTTGAGAAAGGATCAGTTGATTTTCCATCGATCTGGTCAGTTTTCAGGTACCACAGCCATACCGTACTTCATACATATTGGTTAGCTACTTTTCCTAATGTCCCTGTGTTTACCGGAAGCTTTCCATCCAATTGTAGTGCGTCTATTTATTTTGCTGTCATGTACTTTTAGTACATGCCCCAAGTAATTTTACTCTTTGCCTTTTTCATGAATTTGTTCACATACTGTATTCAGATGAAGCCCTTTGGTATATTTGGATTAAAAATTACTTTCGTTATACTTCAGTACATCGGTGCCTCTACTTTAAGACTTTCTCCATTTAGGTCACTTAACATGTTTTGCAGTGTCTCTGCTGTTTCTGAGACTAGGACAAAGTCATCTGCAAATCTTAAATGGTTTAGGTTTTCTCCATCTTTGTTCTTCCAGTCTAGCTTTCTGAAAATACTTTTTAGGCATGCTGTAAATAATTTTTTGTGAAACTGTATCTCCCTGATGCATGCCATTCTCAATCTTATTTTTTCCCAACTCTTTATGTAATTTAATTGTAACAGTTCCCTCTTTCAAGCCCGCCTTTACCAAGCCAGAGGAGTAACGTTTTTGCCCGTGTGTGTGTGTGTGTGTGTGTGTGTGTGTGTGTGTGTGTTTTATCGTTATATCTCATGAACGGCTAGGGCTATCAACAAGAAACCTACAGGTAATTAAAATATGGCCAAAATCTTGGACGAGATCGAAAATGGGCTCTCTGGGTCAAGGTCAAGGTCACCAAAATGGCTGCCAAAGCTCAACTAGTTTTCATCACCTGCATTAAGCACTATTATGTGTCATGAACGGCTGGAGCTATCAATATGAAACCTACAAGGTATCAAGATATGACCATAATCTTGGTCGCGTTCGAATATCTGCACTCTGGGCCAAGGTCAAGGTCACCAAAACGGCTGCCAAAAGTCAACTAATTTTATCGCCTGCATTTAGCACCATTTTATTTCAGGAACAGCTTGAGCTATCAGCATGAAATCATCAGGGTATGAAGATATGGCCGACGTCTTGGATGAGTTCGATAATGGGAATTAGGGGTCAAAGTCAAGGTCATCAAAATGGCTGCCAAAGGTCAAATAGTTTTAACCCGCCCCGTCCCGGCCACTTTTCGACCACTGGTACCCCCCAATCCCGGGCAATTTTCGACCTTTTTTTTTTTTGCTAAAACTTTTGCTTTTGGTGAGAAACATCGAAAATTCATAGAGAAATCGCTCACCTGAGGTTTAAAATACTCATTACAGGTAGGAGAGCCTCCTTACTTTACTGGGTTTTCTATCAGGCTGGCACCAAAGAAAACGAGTTCTATGGGAGGATAACTATTTCACACCACTCATAAACGGTATTTATTTATTTACTGTTACGAATTTATATGTAGTACAAAAGTATATTGGTTTTCAAGCAGTAATATAGGCATTATAAGCATTGTTTCACTCACTAATACCTGACCTTTTTTTTGCCACATTACCTGATCATCATTTCTAACTGTTTCTTCCTCTAATGCTATGTAAAGTTTGTCCTCCACATTGTCATTGATTGGGGAATCACTCTGACCCTGAATTTCGTACCGTGGCATGACATGGCTATACTGGCCAGGTCACTGATAACAGGTGAATTGCTGAGAAAAGGGCATGCAGGGGGGGGGGAGGAGGTCATGCTGGGTAAGGCATTGTCTCTGCCTGGCATCTTGTTGAGGCAGGTGTCCCGTGTATACGTACCAAAAATGACTCGCGAAAATTGAAAATTGTGGAAATTATGAACCTTGCAATTGCAGGACGTTGAAGTACGTCCTCGGGATTAGCTGTGACAAAACGTGAGGACGTGGAAGTACGTCCTCGGGACGGCGCGGGTTAATGTTGATTTTCTCTGTGAAATATGGTGACTGGATTACGTAGAGTTTAACGAATTTTCTTATTTGGTTTGTAAGTAGCTTGTAACTTGGCCAACTGGTGGGCGATGATCTTACGGCTCCCGATTTTATTTCCTTCATATGTTTTTTTGAGTAGTTTTACAATGTTCTTATTTACACCTTCCTCCACAATGAATTTGTAATTGTTATGTCCTCAACTAAGTCGAAATCCTTTTCCTTAAAACCTAAGCACAGTGGTTTATTCACTATGTGTAGATGATCATTGGTCGAATACCCGCTTCAGAATTCAGCCTTATCACTAGGCTGGTTTTCTTCTAGGTATGTTGTTATTCTGTGTGTAAGGACTTAGAGTTTGTAAGTAACTGGTAATAAGCTAATGGGTCGGTAGTTACTAAGATCTTTTAAGTCGTCCTTTTTGTACAAGAAAATAACTATTGCATTACTCCATGTTTTTGAAACTTTCTTCTTCTTTATACATTGAGTAAAGAAGTCGACGAACCCGTTCTGTACTTCTAATCCTGCATGAGACAGCCCTAGCTTGTATTCAATATGGACGGTGGGTGTTAGCGCCAAATTGGTGACATGCAGCGAGGTGTATGATATGTAGGAGGACTACTGGGCCTTGAGATCCTGCTGTGAAGGATATGCCCAGAGTCGGACCCATAAATATACATACATATTTATACAGTATATATATATATATATATATATATATATATATATATATATGTATATATATATTATATATATATATATATATATATATATATATATATATATATATATATATATAAGGCCAATAAAAGGAGGCGAAAACAAAGCAGCGTTTTAGTTAGGAACAACAAACACATTTCAGGCTCTAAGATATGCCGAGTGTAACATTGATAAGCTAAATGATAGAGTTATAAATTTACTAAGAAAATCAGTGGAAGTAGGGAACGGTAATACAACCAAAGCCAATAAGTATTCAAAAATGACCCTCGATCTCATGGAAAGAAAAGAAATGAAGGTAAAAACAAGAAAAGAAACAGAAAGAGCAGAACTGAATAAGCTTATCAACAAGAAAAAGAGAGAAGAAAAAAGAAAGAGAAACTTGGATCAGATAAAAAAAATTTCAAAAGAGGAGAAATCTGTAACAGGTTCGAAGGAAAATGGCACTAGGAAAACACCACATTATAGCACTGAAGACAAAAACGACGGAGTCATTAAGTGCAGAGATAGGATGGCGACGAGAGTTGTTGAATACTACATTTCAGATGACACAAAATACCAGAGGCAACACCAGACACAGCAAACATTTCATTTAAAGGTATCAAAAGAGGGAAGGTCCCAGGAGAAGATGGAATAGCAGATTTACTGTCTCATACAGGGCTGGGGTACTGGTATTAGCGGAGGTATTTTTATGACATGTCGGCGGGTCATCTGGTAGATCAGAAAAGTCTGCTTTTATGACATTCAGATCCTTAAACTGTTCCCTGTCTCAGCGCGGATTTGAACCTGGGTCCGGTAGGATTGCAGGCCACCTCTCTACCGATTGAGCCACCGCCTCCCCCTAAATATATATAGATAGATAGATAGATTGATTGATAGATAAATATTAATCAGCTGCTTTCTTTTGCTTCTGAAATGTAATTTGGCTGAGTAATCCACCATTCTATGACTGTGTTTTCCTTATGTGCTATAATGAACTCGATTCCATTCTTTGTTTCTCCATTTGGTCTTCTCCAGGTCCAGTTTCTCCCGGTTCTTTTGTAAAAGAATGTGCTCAATATTCTCAGGTTATACTTTTCAGCTAAGTTTACAATGATTTCACTATATTATTCCTTTTTCCCACTCCGAATTTACCCATACATGCTCCTTCACTTTTTCATTTATCAACTATTCCACTGAAGTCTCCCATTACTATAGTTTTTTTTCGTCTTTTATTTTTCCATAATCTGGGAGATGTCATCAAGCAGTGTTTCAGTTTCTTCATCTGAGCTTTGATAAGTCGATATAGAAACTTGTATTACTTTCTGGGAGTATTTTTTTGCCTTATCTAATAATAGTTAATCTACTCTGTCAGACACACTGCCAAATTTAACCCGTGGCATCCCGTCGACGTACTTCCATGTCCTCACGTTATGTCACAGCTAATCCCGTCGACGTACTTCAACGTCCTGCAATTGCAAGTTTCAAAATTTCCACAATTTTCAAAATTCGCGCGAGATTTTCGATTCGCCCACGTACCCAAGCCTCCCCTACCTGCCGCCAGGCGGGCAGCGTCCTAGACCCCGCGTGACCCGCGCTCGCCCTTGTCTCGGTCACTCACCTGCTAGCAGTGACCCAGGTCAGACATGGCACGGAAAGGTCTCTCAGATGAGGAAATTGCATCCGCCCTGGAAGCCTTCACTGGAGATAGTGATTCTTCACTCGACGATGATGTGGTAGATCGCGATTACGTCCAGGCAGAGGAAGAAATAAGTAGCAGTGATGAGGAGGTCCCTTCGCCCCGAAAAACGCGGTATGTGACATACCGTAAGGCAAGGGAAGGCCTGCCTGCTCCCCAACCACGTGCACGGCTATCTCTCCATCCCGAATCTGATGAGGACGAGGATGAGGACGATGAGGATGACGGTGGCTTAGGACGTGATATCGCCGCGTGGTTGGGAAAAGAAAAAATATCACCACGAGGATCAGAAGGTGGGGCGAGACAACATATAAGGTATGGTGAAAGTACTTTGTCTGGGGAAGTGGCAAGTGGTGTGGTGGGATTGCTGGGGGAAAGGGAAAGTGTTGTGGCGGCAGCGCGGGGTGAAAGTGAGAGTGGCGTGGGGATAGTGCGGGGTGAAGGGGCAAGTGGTGTGAGGAAGGCAGCACGAGCACGTGGTGCACGTAGGCCTAGGAGAGAGGAGGTGGAGTCACTCCCCAGCACTTCTTTCGCCCCAGAATATTCCCAAACTTCCTCCCCACAGCCCCAGGATGTGGGGAAAGGAAAGAAAGGGAAGGGAAAGGATAAAGGAAAAGGGAGAGGGAAGAGAAGTGTGAGTGATGAGAGGCGCCGCTCTCCACCTTCCCAACCTCCCCCACCACCCTCACCTCCCCACCCTGACGAAGGGGACGATGGTGACGTGGCTGGAGACGGTGGTGTCACGTGGAACTGGGAAGATGGGAGTAATTTTACTTCCATCATTCACCCTTTCACTGAGGAGTGGCAGTCTGGTTGCACGGCTCCAGGTGTGAATGCAGGTTCGTCTAGGGTGGATTTTTTCCACTCGTTCTTTGCTGAGGCGTTTGTCGGGCGCATAGTTGAACAAATTAATATCTTTTCACAATCACAGCGTCGTGAAAGTGAACGTTTGGGAACCACGAGCAGGCATTCCCAACAGTATGACTATCCCGTGAAATTTCAGAGATGTTCCTATTTTTGGCCCTGGTTCTCTTGATGGGTGTGGTAAGGAAAAACCAAATTCCTGCCTACTGGACAACTGACCCAATCATCCTCACATCTTTCTTTGGAAAGGTGATGAGTCGTAACCGATTTCAGTATATTCTCGGCCGCCTCCACTTTTTTGATGCAGAAGATCCAGCCAATGCAAATAACACCGATAAAATGAGGAGAATTAGGCTGGTATTTGATCATTTACGGGAAATGTTCTGCTCCTCATTTTATCCCTACAGAGACCTCATCATAGACGAGAGTCTTGTGTTGTGGAGAGGCAATATTTCCTTTGGGCAGTACATACCCAGCAAGAGACACCATTTCGGGTTCAAGATCTTTGTTATGTGTGACTGTAAGACTGGTTATGTGCAAGACATAGTCTTGTACACAGGCGCACAGACAGATAAAACAGAAGATCCGAGTATAGGACTCTCTGGGGCCGTGGTGAAGACAATGATAGAAGAGTACCTTCATCGTGGTCATGTGTTGTACCTGGACAACTGGTACACTAGCCCTCTTCTCGCTAGGTGCCTCCACCAACATGACACCGGAGTCTGTGGTACAGTCAAGAGAAACTATCGCCATATGGTCAAGATAGGGAGGAAACTTGACAAGAACGAGGTGGTTTTCTTCCAGGTCAATAACATCCTTGCCACCCTGTGGAACCACAACAGGGAAGTTTGCCTCCTATCAACTGTTCACAGCCCCCTGATGCACCGCACAGACTCCGTGGATCACCATAGCGAGAGGAGGCGCAATGTATGGAAACCCGAGTCTGTACTGGCCTATAATCTGAACATGAGGCAAGTTGATCAGTTAGACTCGATGATTTCAAGTGTTGACTGTGCCAGGACCACGATGAAGTGGTACAAGAAACTCTTTTTCTACTTGCTCGACATCATGGTCCTGAACGCCCACTACCTGCACGCAATGACCACCGGAGTATCCGAGACCTTTGAGGGGTTTGTGAGGGAGCTGGCACGTGAAATAATTGCCAAGCATGCCCAGGACAGACCCACACACTGCACCCGCACCCCCATGGCTGCTCAGATTTCCCTACGTCTTGCAGGACGCCACTATCCCAGCGCAATCCCTTCCGAACCAAACCGTCGTAAACCCCAGCGTCGCTGCCATGTATATAAGCACTCGACAGTCAGACCATCCACTCAGAGAAAAGACACAAGGTACGAGTGTGTCGAGTGCAATGTTGCGTTGTGCCTTCAGCCTTGTTTCAAGGAGTATCATAATTTCCTACACTACTGAAACTGTGTGGGAAGGCGAAATGACGCTCATTATAATGGTAAGGCCAGTCAGTAGGTGCTAAGTCAAATATAAAGTTGAAATAGGTGTTATTTTTTCAGAAAAGTAATGTATAAGTTGAGAATTAGTGTAAGTTGAAAGAATTGATATCAAAACTACACCCACTGTGTAAATCTGGTCAGTAAATATGTGATAGCAAGGAAATAAAGTGGAAACGGGTGTAATGTTAGCATGAATAAAACGTATAAGTTGAACAATAGTGTAAGTTTTAATAAATGATGTCACGAGTACACCCACATTCTGGTCAGTAAGTATGTGATAGGAATTATATAAAGTGGAATTTGTTGTAATGTTAGTAGTAAGGTATTTTATAAGTTGAATACTAGTGTAAGATGAAACAAATGATATCGCGATAACACTCCCTGTGTAAGTACGCGCAAATATGACGCTCAGTTCCATTGTAAGTTCAGAAATGATGTGATATCAATTATATCAAGTGTAAACATGTGCAATGTTGGTGGAGAATTATTATATAAGTACAAAAATAGGTTGTAAGTTGAAATAGTTGTCATAGCGACTTCACCATGTGTGTTATTATGCGCTATTATTACGCTATATATTTATGTAAGGCCTGAAATAATCTCAAAACAGTTCTATAAAGTTGAAAAGTGTATAATAATATTAGAAAGGTATTATGGAAGTATAAAAAACATAATACGAGTTGAAACAACAGTCACAGCGAGTTCACTCACTACGTAAATAAGCGCTAACGTTATGCTAAATGTTATCAAAAGGCCTGTGAATACGTAAAAACAGTTCAATAAAATGTAAAATGGTATAATGTTATTGTAGAAGTATTATGTAAGTAAAAAAAATCATATGTATCATGATTTTAGAATGTTAGCGATTCATCGTGACCAAGTTGCCCGATTTTGCTAGTTTCGCACGATGGTACAATGCTTATTTCTGCTCTATTTTTGTATAAAATCCAATATACTCTTTTATCACATGTTTTTATGTTTGTAATAAATACATATCTACTAACTTTCATTGGTTTCCCAGACTTATAATACCATAGAAAACGTTAGAGGCTCAGACCGCCTACGGAGAACACGGGGCCAGGTGGGTCCAAGGCATACCTGGTTAGGGTAATTAGGGACCCCGGGGACCAATTTCTTTGCCACTGACCATTGTTTCTGACCAAAAGCGAAAGTTTAAGCAAAAAAAAAAAAGGGTCGAAAAATCGTCGGGATTGGGGGGTACCAGTGGTCAAAAAGTGGTAGGAACGGGGCGGGTTAACAATGTTCTCTGCGGGATTTCTGTTAACTAGAAATACACCATTAACTCTTTCATTTTGCCTACCTCTGTAGTAAAATAGACGGTTGTTGTCTTGGACCTGAATTAATATTTCTTCTTTTGTGTAGATGTCACTCATTTACAACATCCCAACTAATGGTTTCTAACTCACTCATTAAGGTATCAAGTTTGTAATGTTCTACTAGACTTAAACTGTATGTGTATATCGTCATGGATTTCAGTTTATTTATTGTCCCAGTCTCTGATTTGCCGAGACAGTTCCGAATCAGTTTCGAAGGTACACTACCCGTAATCACTGGATGCAGTATATATTATATATATATATATATATATATATATATATATATATATATATATATATATATATATATATATATATATATATATATATATATATATATATTTATGTATATTCAGTGGTAGAGTGTGCATTTCGCCAACGGGTGGACCAGGGTTCGCGCCTCGCCAGGGTAATACCCTTTGGGAGTGTTCACCCGGCCATGTACTGCATTGGCTGACACAAGGGGTGCTGTGGTTGAACCAGTGTCGCTTACTGTAAAGTATGCTTGCACCCAGTCAGCTTGCGCGGGCCGATTACACTTGGTTCACAGACTACACACACATCCAAAGCCACTCCAACACTACAATTACACTTACAAGCACTTCTCACCCTACATACAATCTCTACTAGACAGCCTAAGCCACTTGGTAGAGATACTTTGACTGTATGGTCCCGACTTCGGTTGGGATGGGCCGGTCCTGCGGTGAATACTCAAACGGCTGATGATGATGATGATGATGATATATATATATATATATATATATATATATATATATATATATATATATATATATATAGATAGATATATAGAATGATATATATATATATATATATATATATATATATATAGATAGATAGCCGCATATCACCCTCTGTGAGCAAGTGATATATATATATATATATATATATATATATATATATATATATATATATATATATATATATATATATATATATAAAAGTTTATATATATATATATATATATATATATATATATATATATATATATATATATATATATATATATATATATATATATATATATATATATATATATATATATATATATATATATATATATATATATATATATATAGATATATATATATATATATATATACTGTATATATATATGTATATATACTGTATATATATATATATATATATATATATATATATATATATATATATATAATCTATATATATATATATATATATATATATATATATATATATATATTATATATATATATATATATATATATATATATATATATATATATATATTTTATATATATATATATATATATATATATATATATATATATATATATATATATATATATATATATATGGCCCTCCACATTCGCGGGGGTTAGGAGACACAGACCTCCATGAATGTCGAATTTCAACGAATGTTTGGTCCACCCTCTCATAAATGCCTATACAGCCGCAAATCACCCTCTGTGAGCAAGTGTGCACATACTGTACCTAATAAACCATATCTGAGACATGAAAGCAGCATAAAATATCACGAATCTTAACAGACCAAGTGTATAAAAAAGTTTAATAAATAAGTTTTGACTGAGCATATATATATATATATATATATATATATATGTACTTAAATTATGGGTTTCTTTTGCACATTTTTTTTTTATCAAAACCAAAGCAAGATTAGCATTACCATATCAGTTATGATGTTAAATAGTTTGTCTGTGAAGCATCTCGGTAAGGACAATTTCAGGTTTGATCGAATATTTAATATCTTCCCCCTTTATGGTCTTTAGATGATAAGTCAAGTTTGATCTGGTTTGGAATTTTCTGAGGAGTGTTTGGCCCCTGCTTATTATCCCCTTTGGTGGTACATTCCACCTACTGTACATGGAAAGTGCAATGGGGCATTTCCGCGAACTTTAACATATTTCCACAGTTGCAAGTGCTTTGCTTGCTACTGCATCGATGCACAAATTGCTGATTTCGAGCAAAATCTAGCATGGTGCATAAACAGATCTCATTTAGCAAAGTACTGAGCAGCCCATAGGACAAGTAGGGCCTTGTCTGTACTATAAAATCAGTCGTGTCTGCCTCTGTGTGTTCGTGTGTGGAAACTTGCAAGCCATAACGTAAGTGGATGCTAATGACGGGTTGGTAGGTCGGTGGACGAATGAATTGGGTGAAATGGATAGGTTGGTGAAGTGGGGTGGTTGGAGGTAGTGTCTTGTGTTAAGTGCACAGGGTGAGGTGAAAGGATGAAAATGGTGTGTGAGTAGGTGGGTCGGCCGGGTAGGTGGGCAGATGGATGGGAGGGAAGAGAGGATGTGTAGGCAGGTAGGCAAGTTCGGTTGGTTGAGTAGGTGTTTGGGTTGTGTTGGTGGGTGGTTTGGATCAGTGGATGGAATTAAGTTGGTGGACTGGGATTGGAATGATGTGTGTCGGTAGGCAAGAAATGGGGTAAGGTGGTTAGGCAGGGTTGGTAGGTGAAAATGCGATTGTTTAGTGAGAGAATGGTCTATGGAATGAATAAGTGCATTTGTAGGATCAGGTCCCTGGGAATATGCCCCAGGGAAATGTGCCTAATTAGAAATGCTGGCCAAATTAAATGTTAGGCCTATGAGACAAATCAAGTCCATGTGTGGAATCAGTGTTTCCTCATGAGGATAAATAGGTCCATGTGTGGTATAGGTCCTTGAGGGAAATATATTCAAGTAGGAAAGTAGGTCAATGGTGAACAAATTTTCGGAGGAATAAAATCTGTCCATTGAGGAAAATAAGTGAGTGGGGACTGACATCTATGGGATGTAGCCAGTGGTGGGTATATTTGCTATTTATCTCTCCTGCAAAACATGATGGTATAATTTTCATCAAAGTGCCGTATACTTTGCACGACATAAGCCTGTGTGTGTGTGTGTGTGTGTGTGTGTGTGTGTGTGTGTGGTGTGTGTGTGTGTGTGTGTGTGTGTGTGTTCTTACCTAATTGTTCTTAGCTATGTGTATCTTTACAGGAATGAGTCAAGCTCGTACTGTCCCGTGTATTAAACCATTTTTATCATACATATCCTTGAAGTTGTGAATAGTTTTGGCACACACTACCTCATTCGGTAATGCATTCCACTGATCAGGTGCCCTATTTGGGAAACTGAATTTCCTTACGTCTTTGTCTCCTCTCTTTTTATGCAGTTTTTTGCAATGTTCTCTTGCTGATGCTTCCCCATAGGTTATATATGCATTTATGTCTATTTTCTTTTTCTCTGAGATGCATCATGTCTCCACTTTTCCTTCTCTCCTGTAGTGTTGGCAGATTCAGTTTATCTAGTCTTTCTTCGTAGTTTAGATCCTTTAAGCTTGGTACCCATCTTGTGGCTGCCCTTTGTACGTTTTCAGTCTTACAGTATCTATGTCTTTTTTGAGATGAGGATTCCAGACTACTGATGCATACTCCAGGGTTGGTCTGATGAATGATGTTATTATCTTTCTCAGTATGTCTTCATTTATATATGTGAATGCTATTCTCATATTGGCAAGCAATGTATACATGTTACGTACGTTCTCACTGCTGTGATCATCTGGAGATTGTGTGTGTGTGTGTGTGTGTGTGTGTGTGTGTGTGTATGTGTGTGTGTGTGTGTGTGTGTGTGTGTGTGTGTATGTGTGTGTGTGTGTGTGTGTGTGTTTAACTCCTGGACTACATGATGGATGTGAATGAAATTTCTCAAAAAAGTTCGTCGGGTCACTGGAAAGGTCTTCCACTTTACACAAATTTCCAACTATGATTTTTAGGGGGTCCTCCCGAATGGCCAAAATAGAAATTCTCAAAGGCGACATGTGGTGTGTGTGACCCCTCTGATGATTTTTAGAAGACAAACTTCCTCCCAAAATAATGAATGATCAGAAGTAGAAATGAGAACATGAATTTCACTGAAACTTCTCAAGTCAGTTAGTCTGGTTTCTTGATAGTATCTTCAATGATATAAACATTTTCACCATTATTTTTAAGGGGATAACCCCCCTCCTCCAAAACTTATGAACGATACTAAATAGGGATAGAAGGGCAGATATTGCTTTGATATGAAAAAGCATACTGTACAAAGGAGTCGTATCTGGAATGCGATATTTGAAGAGTGTGACCCCCTCCCAATGATTCTTAGGGAGTTAGCCTCGGTACAAGAGTAAAAACGATCAGGAAAAGGAGAAATGTCATAAAAGACTTTGTAGTTACTTGTAGGGAAGTTATATATATATTAGACTTGTGGACGAGCGGTTGTAATACTTGAGTAGCTTTGTAAGTAGATAATCTTCTTTCCCACTTGTCATTCAATGACAAGGAGAGGTAAAGAATAGTATGGAACTATTTTTATTTGTCTTTGAAATATTAACAAGTCTCTCACACAGAGCGAAGTATAAAGTAGAGTCCCTGTCTCCCTGTCTCGCTCTCTCTCTCTCTCCATGTTGCTAAGCCCTTCTCCCTCCTACCTGCCTGTTCTATGGCCTGTCTCCTTCTGAGCTCTCTTTCCTAAATTCTGGTGAAACAGGAGTCATATCACGTGTGTTCCCTGTGATTGGAAAGTTCTAGAAGCCTGTGTGTATGTGTGTATGTGTGTGTATGGTCAACAAGGCTTTGTTCACCTGGCGAATTGCTGACAACTAACTGACTGGCTACTTCGTAATCTGTCGTCAGCTTTTCCTCAGTGTAACTTGCAAGATCATTTCCCATTCCCAGGCTCGCATAGAGCTGTCTATCTATCTATTTATCTATCTATCTATTATGATTTGTAATTATAATATGGAGTCCTAACATATGCTCGGTCACGCGAAAATGGCGTACCATCGACAGTTAATGGTCATAACATATTAATACATATTATATACACATTATAATGAACTTATAAGCTAATTAAGTGAAATACATAATATTGTAAAAGTAACATAATTGTATGAATATTGTATACATATAATATTCATAGTAAATAGCAATTATCCAGTAATATTACATTTTAAACACGTTGTATACATTTTGTGAGATGTGTATGTATAACAGACATATGCATATAATTGTGCAATGGTAATACTGCTAGGTTATACATTACATATTGAATTATCACTTTAGTGATGTCTAATATTTCACCTAACTTGTATGATGATACTGGTAATACAGAATTGTGCTATAGTTGTATGACTTATAATATTGTATTAACATTGTGGTAATACATAATTGTAACATTTTATGAATTGTTACAAAATATTGTGGTAATGCATAATTGTGTTGGCCTTATAATTGTAGTTACATTTTGTTAATGCAACTGTTACATAAGTGTCTTAGCCTTATAATTGTAGTTAAAGTTACATAAAAGTTACATCTTGTTAATGCAACTGTTACATAATTGGCAAAGTGTAACATAATGCAATCGTTTGTCGTTACATAATTGTTACATATCGTTTGTAGTTACATAATTGTAGTTAAAGTTACATAAAAGTTACATCTTGTTAATGCAACTGTTACATAAATGGTACATATTGTTTGTAGTTACATAATTGTAGCAAGTGTAACATAATGCAATCGTTTGTCGTCACATAATTGTTACATATCGTTTGTAGTTACATAATTGTAGTTTAAGTTACATAAAAGTTACATCTTTTGAATGAAACTTCCCAAGCTAGTTCCTCTGGTTACTCCAAAGGTCTTCCATTATATACAAATTTTCATCCACGATTATTAAGGGGATCATCCCCTTCATCAAATTTAAAATTGTCCGAAATAGTGAAAGTACATGGTCAACAGAGGACACTTATCCTTAATGCGATATATGGGAAGGGTAACCCTCTCATTGATTCTTGGGTGGGTCAGCTTTATCATAAAAAGAAAAACGATCAGAAATAGGAGAAAGTTATCACATGGGTTTCAGTGAAATCAGCATACATTATGCAGTATTAAGTACAGTTTCCATTTTTGTTTGTCGGAATCCACAAGAAGAAATTGCACATCACCTTTGTTATTTACATTTCCTACATCACTAAGTAACAAATGTATTTTTCAGGTGATACTGTGGTTCCCACTGGGACAAGTATCGTGTTGATGATACACAAGATTCACCGTGACCCTACCCAGTTCCCTGATCCTGAGAAGTTTGACCCTGACCGTTTCCTGCCTAAGAATGTGACCAAGAGACATCCCTATGCCTTTATTCCCTTCAGTGCAGGACCTAGAAACTGTATTGGTAAGATATATCATAATTATACCATCCCTAATACCGTAGACAGCCCTATGTCTTCATATGGTTCAGTGTTGGACCCAGAAACTGTATTTATGTAATATATTATAATTACAGCCGACAGTTCCTTGTCACACAGATAGCTCTAAGCCTTTATACCCTTCATTAATGGACCCTGAAATTGTATGGTTATGATATTACCATTATACCATTCCTTGCAGTACAAATAGCCCTTCATTGCTGGATCCAGGAAGTGCGTCGGTGATAGTCTTGTCTACTTCATGAACTTGAACAAAATATAACTCGGAAATCATCCACTCTGCTCCCACTATAAAGCTGCAACTCTCATTTCAGTGTAGACTGTAGCACCAGTCCTACACCAGGGCAGTACTCTTGAGGTGGGTGGAAAAGCTGCCCATATCAGCAGCCCCAGGAACTAACTTCTGACCCTCGCCCTTTGCTAAATTTTTTTCATTGTTTCAGTGATCCAACTTCATGCACAGGTGCACATTACACGCCACACTACTTGTCCAAACCTAACAAAAATAGCATCTCAACACTCAGTATTGGTGTCCTGGGTGGGGGTGGGGGACAATGCTCCACCATCCACCTCTTTCCCAGTGAGGACCAAGTGAGACCAACTCATTGTCTGACTTATTTTTTACTAATTTCTGGAATATTTGAGGCCTTTCCTCTAATTTTCTATCTCTGTTGATCACAATCTCTCCTCCTCAAAACGTCACCTTCTGTTTCACATTGAGACTCTGGTGTCTGAGGCGACCGACAGGAAACCCTCCTCTGTATCCTACCACTTTCTGAATACCAGTTTCAAAGCTGAAGATAGTTGCTGTGTGTACGAACGTAACAGCATCTCTTACTCTCGTGTTCTTGTATTGAGGCCTATGAATTCTCTACACTCTGGCTTCGGCTATCCAGTTGGTCTTTGACTAAATACAGCTGAGTTGTTACCGTACATATGCTATAATATTACCGACTAAGAAATTCTTTAGCTATCTTACATCTAAGATGGGCCTCATTTCTGTCATATTTTCTTTCCTTGAAGGTTTCATTTGGCGAGATTTCAGTGTCAACCACCACCTTAGGCTCTCCTCTCCTTTCATTTATCCACATAATGAACAAGCCTTCATCTTTTCTATCTTAAATGACCTTGAACAGCTTGCACAGTACCCTGTCCGTTTCCCTGACTGCCCTGGAGAGATTTCCAAAATATTTGGCCTTTTCCTTCTAACAAATCCTCCCACTTACCTTGTTAATCTTTCTACCTTGTTCAGCGCTGTGTATCTGAATGTGCCTTGTGCATTGGAGAGGTTCTCTCAGGCATGGAAGCATGCATTCCTTTCTCTTATTCTCTGACAACAAATTGATTTCATCAATAGGTACTAAAATAAACCTACCCTTAAATCTTGCCTCTTTTTATGTTTGTACCTGTGAATCATTTAAGTATGTTGTCCGCTATGCTAAGAATAACTTCATTCGTACTTAATAACTCACTGAACTGTCTGACCCAAAACATTTCCTGTTCCTCTTGGTACCTTACTAAAAAAAATTCTAAAGTTTAATCTCATCCTCCTTCCTTCCTCTTTCTGCACTGATGGTTCTGTGGTTGTTTCTTCTACTGAAAAGGATGAACTCTTCACCCAGACTTTCTTTTTTCCAGTTCCATCTTGGACGATTCCAGTGCTCTTCCTCCATTTTTTGTTCCTTTGATTTCCTCATATGTCAGTAACAGAAAAATAAGAGTAAAAGTAAATGATGTAGGTTCCAATTTCCACTCAATTAACTCCTGCATTCCGCAGGGATCAGTTCTGGCGCCAACCCTGTTCCTCGTTAATATTAGTGATCTCGTATCTGTCACCCACAATCCCATCCATTCATATGCAGATGACTCAACACTTCATAATTCCTTCACACTCAGACATTCATTTACAAAATCTGATATCTCTGACTCGCAACTCAGTACAGCCATCTCTTTAAATCAAGACTTATCTACGATCAGTGAATGGGGACAAAATAACCTTGTCTCATTTAATGCTAGTAATACTAAATTTATACAATTTACTAATATACATGTATTGCCAGAATCGTATATTACCTTCAGTGCTACAAGTATTCCCATTTCCTAAAGTATTGAAATTCTCAGTGTCTTACTTAACAATGTCCTCAGCTGGACCTCTTATGTCAGATCACTTGCTAAAACCGCCTCAAAGAAACTTGGATTATTGGACAGAGTTCGTAACTTCTTCACTGACGAGCAGTGAGCTATAATTTATAAAAGTCATGTGTGCTCTCAGCTTGAATACTGCTTACCCTTGTGGAATGGATGTGGAGAGGTTGCATTAAAACAACTAGACAAAATTCAGAACAGAGCTTTTAGAATTATTAATAACCCTGCTATTACTAATAAACTACCTCCCCTACAAGTAAGAAGGAATGTTGACTACCTTGCTTTATTTCACAGATATTTTTATAGCAAATGCTCAGACGAAGTTGCATCCATTGTGCCACCTCTCCATGCTTTCCATTGTGCTACACGGGCATCTGGCAGCGCTCATGACTGGAATGTCACACAGCCATGCTGCAGAACTTCTGCCAGTCAGACTTCTTTCATTCCCCGTACTGCATCTCTCTGGAACTCGCTTCCCCAGAGTTGTTTCCCTCCAGACTTCAACTCACAGCTGTTCAAGTCTAACTGTTACAGATATTATATTAACAGAGGACACCAGTAATCTGGTGTATGGATTTTTTTTTTATTCATTTGTTTTTCCTTCCTCTGTTGTGTTATTTAGAAAAAAAAAAAAAATCTTTCCCCTCTGGCTTCGTCATGATTGGCATTTGAAAATATTCAGTTTGTTTCTGCCCTCACTGGCCTCATTACTAACAAGTCATAGGGGCGTGATGGGGTCCCTCCTGTTGTCCTCAATTACTGTGCTTCGGTTCTAACACCCTTCTTAGTAAACTCTTTGGCTTTTGTCCCTCGACATGCATTTTTCCATTATGTTGTAAGTTTGCTTTCATTCAGCCTGTCCCGAAGAAGGGTGACCGTTCCGAGCCTTTTAACTATGGCCCAGTTACGTTGACATTCCGTGTTTCAAAAAATTTCGAATGGGAAATTTTGAAGCACCTTTTCTATTACCTGTATGAATCGGGATTTCACGCATAATGAGTGAGTGAGTTTTGTAATTGTTTTCTCTTTTGCACAGTTTTATGGTCAAATAATAATTCTGCGAATTATTAAATACAAAATTCTGCTAGTCGACGTAACATCTACAGAAAAAATCTCATTGCTCTAGTATCACCAGGTACTCTACAAAATAATATCATTTGCAAAGCATGACAGTTGGGTCAAACGGAGCTGCTCATTGTGTCTTTCCTTCTATACACAGACAATAACTTTTCTGATCGCCAGTATTAGTTCTGCCAGGGATACTCCACTGGTGATCTTTTCACCTTTTCAAAATCCTGGTCATCCTATGCTCGTGACTTGGGCAAAAGCTTTAACTTTGCATTTGATGTCTCAAAGGCTTTTGTTAAAGTTTCATAAATCTTTAATTTCAATACTACCCCTATACATTTTCTATCCTTCTATCTGTGCCTTCATACCCAGCTTCCTTTCCTGTCATTGTATTGCTGGTGTGCATCTAAACATCCAGTCCTATGCTTGTGAGTCTTCATCTTGCCTTTCACTTCTCACAGTGCCCATCATAACAGTTACTTCAACAAACACAGAATGAGGGTATGGCACACTAATTTCTGACATGGTTCATATATCTGATTGGGGTAGGAGTAACCTTGTTGTTTTTAATCCATCAGAGCTCAGTTCCTACATCTTTTGACTCGCCAAAGTCTTCTGCAGGATTATCTGTTAATATTCAGCAATATTCAAATCAATCATGAATCACTGAACATTCTTTTGGTTTTATTCTATTGTATCCATATTTTTCCTAGGAAGATTGTATTACCTCTTTTGGCAAGTTTACTTCCAAGATATTAGGTGTGCTAAACTGATTCATACTCTCTTTATCCCAGCTTAGTCCTTGGTTTTATAGTTTTATTTTCTTTTTAGCCACTGTGTGGAGTACTGTGTTCATGCGTAGGGGCCTCCCCACATAGAGCTCTTCTCAACAGGATGGAATCAAAGGTTTTTCGTCTCATTAACTCTCCTCCTCCAATTGACTCCCATCAATCTCTCTCTCTCTCTCTCTCTCTCTCTCTCTCTCTGCTGGACTGCTGTATCTTTATCTTTTTTTCTATTCCCACCACATTGGTCACTGCTCTGCAGAACTGTCTGCTTGCATACCTTCTCCATTCCATTACAACGGATGCTTAACTCTCATCTGAATCTGACAGCAAACTCTCACTCTTTTACAGTCCAGTTCTTTGATGCAAGAGTTAACTGATACTCACAGACCTTCGTGTGTCCAAGGTTCCTCTGCCTGTATTTCAGTCTGACTATGACCTCCAGTCATTTAAGCAAGACGTGTCTAAACATCTCAGAACGAATGAATTCTTGAAATCATCTTTTCTTGGACTAAAGAGGTTTGCAAGCTTCTAGCCTTTGGTTTCTTCCTTCTTTTCTTAAAAAAAATCAACCGTCAGTTTAATTCTGTTCGGTATTGCACACCACATCAGTCTCCCTTCATGCACTTTGTTCTCACAACAAACTATGTCCTCACTGTAATGTTGTCCTTCACACTACAAAGCAAGCTTCATTGTCAACACTTTGCACATACTGTAATGTTCCCTCTCACACAACAGCACAAACCCCACTGTCACAACATAATCTTCCTTTACCGTAGTGCCATACTTCACCACAACATTGTTCATGCATCTCATCCACAAACTGTATCGGTAAGAGATATTGGATATTGTTATCCACAAAATAGTCTCAACACAACCATTAACCCAATGGTCCTCGGGACATTTGCAACTGCAGGTGTTGTGCTGGTAAGGATGCAAGTTTTTGTACGTTGAGGTCGGCATCTTCCTGCTTGTGACAAATTCACGCACAACAACTGCTTGTGAGATGTAATTATGAAATCTGATGAGGTTGTAAAGTCACACTTAAGCCTCCTGTACACCAGGTAGCATATAAAAGCAATGACACCAAGCTGGATGCTTATTTACCTCATGTTCCCATGCCCAATTCTATCCACTTTGTCTGATTCTCTGTGATTCTGCAACATTATTGCCCAGCTGTCTGATGTATCTACGACCCGCTCTGAGATCAACATTGCTGCCTTTTCATGATGTCAGCTGGCCTGTACTGAATTCCTTTCACATGTGCTTAGCAGTTACACTTCCTGTCATGAGTCAGCGATCCTCATATAAATGTGTAATGGTAGAGTGTAATCTATACTTCACTCGTCCTGATTTCCAGCCACACATTTGGCAGTACCTTTTTATTTTCAGGGCTATCAGTCTTACAAGCAAACTGATCCTGCAGATGGTACACAATCAACAAATGTTTAGCCACATTTTCTTACATATTTCCCATGTCTCCATAGCCTCAGCAGGATTATATTTCAAATAAGGAATTTGATAATAATTCAGTACCAACCCAGAGACAGACATGTGCCAATAACATTATGTCTCATATGAGCAAACCTCCTGACTTAAGTATGGTTAATTTGACATGCAAGGCCTTAACCTCCCCCCCATCCCGACGTTTTCTGCGCAGTGGTACTCCCCAGTCCCGACATTTTTGGACCTTTTTTCTTTTTGGCTCAAACATCCACTTTTGGTGAGAAAATATCGAAAATTCATAGAGAAATAGCTCACCTGAGGTTTAAAATACTCGATCCAGGTAGGAGTACCTCCTTACTTTACTGGGTTTTCTATCAGGCTGGCTGCAAAGAAAACGAGTTCTATGGGAGGATTACTATTCCACACCTCAATCGGTAGAGAGGTGGTGTGCGGTCCTAATGGACCCAGGTTCAAATCCCGGCTGGGGCAGGGAACAGTTTAAGGATTTGAATTTCATTAAATCAGGGTTTACTGATCTACCAGGAGACCAGCCGACATGTCGTAAAAATACCCCTGCTAATACCAATACACCAGTCCTGTATGAGACAGCCCTAGCATGTATTCGATATGAACGGTGGGTGTTAGTGCCGAAGTGGTGACATGTAGAGGTGTATGGTATGTAGGAGGACTGCTGGGCCTTGATAGCAGGCTGTGAAGCCTATGCCCAGAGTCGGACACATAAACCCCCCCCCCACTCATAAACGGTATTTATTTATTTATTTGGTACGAATTTATATGTAGTACGAGAGTATATTGGTTTTCAAACGGTAATATAGGCATTATAAGCATTGTTTCACTCACTAACTCATCACCATTCCTGACCTTTTTTTGCCACATTACCTGATCATCATTTCTGACTGTTTCTTCCTCTAATGTTTGTCCTCCACATTGTCATCGATTGGGGAATCACTCTGGCCCTGAATTTTGTACCGTGGCATGACATGGCTTTACTGGCCAGGTCACTGATAACAGGTGAATTGCTGAGAAAAGGGCATGCAGGGGGGGGGAGGAGGTCATGCTGGGTAAGGCATTGTCCCTGCCTGGCATCTTGTAGAGGAAGGTGTCCCGTGTATACGTGCCAAAAATCACTCGCGAAAATTGAAAATTGTGCAAATTAAATTGAAAATTGTGCAAATTAGGGACCTTGCAATGTTGCTGCGTTAATTTACGTCTCCAGGATATGAGTGCACATCATGTGAGGACGTGAATTCACTTCTCCAGGACGGGGCAAGTTAAAGGAAAGCCTTTCTCCATGTTTATATTTGTAACTTATTTCACCAACACACAGGATACACACTCCCTTCCAGTAGATTCTAAGTTTTAACGACATTGCAAAATGTTATTTTAGAACTCCACAGTGAACATTTGTGAGGGCATGAGGGTTTGTGTAAGTAAATGGTGTACACAGGCTGCTGTGTGGTTTTATGTACATCATTTTTTTATTCAGGAAAGAAGGAACCAGGGGCTATGAGCCCACAAACCGTTCCTTCTAAAAAAAAAAAAAATAAACAATACAAAAGGGAGCCAATTTCAAAACCTGTTCATTTTGAGATGCCTGGACACACTGTGTGAAAGACTGGAGATCATAGGAAGTAGGAAATACAGACAAGGAGACAGTTCCAGAGTTGACCTGTTGCATAAATGAAGGACTGGAAGTAACTGTTACCTTTTGCATTAGAGAGTTGGACAGAAAATGGATGAGAGTCTGTTGCTAGATGGGTGCTATGCGCCCATCGTAGAGGTCGAGGGATGCAAGCAGACAGTTCAAAGGGGCAGTGACCATTGAAGTAGCGAAAGAAAGAGATAATGATGCAACAGTGCAGCTAAGAGACAGGTTGAAGAGAGTCAGTAAGAGGAGGAGAGTTGATGAGATGAAAAGCCTTTGATTCCACCCTATTTAGAAGAGCTGTATGTGGCGAGCCTCCCCCACACACGAGAGCTGTACTCTACACAGGGGTGAATAAAAACCGTGTATAAAGTCAACAACTGTGCAGTGGTAAAGAATGTACAGAGTCGACTTAACACACCTAATCTCATGGAAGCAGATTTTACAAGCAATGTATCATGCTCTTTCCAAGATAAGTCCGGAGAAAATGAAACCCCAAGCATGTTCAAGGATAATGCTGGATTAACCACTTTGTGCACTGTGACTCAAAATGAGTCAAAACGGTTTTAGCCTGAAGAGGAACCGATGACGCACTGTGGTGCACTTTCAGCAGTGGTCTGAAGGGATACTGATTAGGCAATTCTGGACAAAAATATTCACCAAAAATTATGTTTTAGCATGAAATGTGTCAATATTTGGTGCATCATAGGGGAGGGTGTCTACTTCCAGGCCAACACTCTCAAGTAGTCGGCATTCTCTCGGTTTTTAGTTCAGGGGAGAGGGGGCACATGCACCATTTTTGGCGATTTACTAAAAAATTCTTGGTCATATGAGAATCCCACGAATACCACATGAAAGCCTGTGAAACTCTCCATCTAGAGGTATACTTAGCACTTGCATCATGTGGACAAAGTTTTGTCCTACAGTGTAGGGCAGTTCTTTTCACTGTTTAACAACAGTATTCTCACCTCATTTCAGTACTTTCACAGTACTTTTACTCATCAGTTTTGCGTGTTTTTATTAGCTTATCATATAGTATAAACATCAGGAATGATGATGCTATGCAACTTATACCATTATAATCAATTTTGGGGACCAATAAAATACGTGGGAATGTTTTCCTTTGTGCACGAGTCCAGCCTGCTCTTGTGGCATTTTCTCCGATCATGCCACACACACCTGCAGAAAACTTACGATGCACAAGGGAGTTAACCCGAGGGATCTCATCGACGTATGGATATGTTGCAACATTTTGCATTTGTCAGTCCTGACGACGTACTGGTACGTTGCACAATTGCAAGGTTCATAATTTGCACAATTTTCAATTTTTGTGCGTGATTTTTTGTACATATACACAGGACACCTTCCTCTATTCCTCTACAAGATGCCAAGCAGGGACAATGCCTTACACGCATAACCTCCCCCCGCCCTGCACCCATTGTCTCTGCAATTCTCCTATTACCATTGACCTGGCCAATAAAAACATTCAGGGCCAAAATGATTCCCCAATCAATGACAATGTGGAGGACAAAGTTTACATAGCATTAGAGGAAGAAACAGTCAGAAATGATGATCAGGAAATGTGGCAAAAAAAGGTCAGGTATGGTGATGAGTTAGTGAGTGAAACAATGCTTATAATGCCTATATTACTGTTTGAAAACCAGTATACTGTCGTACTACATATAAATTCGTACCAAGTAAACAAATAAATACCGTTTATGAGTGGCGCGAAATAGTTACCCTCCCATAGAACTCGTTTTCTTTGGTCCCAGCCTGCTAGAAAACCCAGTAAGGTAAGGAGGTACTGCTACCTGGATCGAGTATTTTAAATCTCATATGAGTGATTTCTCTATGAATTTTCGATATTTCTCACCAAAAGCGGAAGTTTTAGCCAAAAAAAAAAAAAAATCTAAATTATCTCGGGATTGGGGGGTGTCGGAGGTGCAGAATAGCTCAGGACATAACGTGTTAAACTGAACATCACTAAACATGAGTGGGTTATCCTGTGGAAGATTTTGTGAGGTTGCCAGATGTAAGAACTGAGTCTTTGATGCATGAAAAACAACAAGATTATTTTTACTCCAGTCAGAGATACGAGCCAAGTCAGATATTAGGTGTGCCATAGCCTCATCCCTTGTTTGTTGGAGAAACTGCTAAGATGGACA